>NC_133867.1:4759585-5188106 GCF_044706935.1 Curcuma longa
TTGATATTCTAGCGACATTTCCTTAAACAAATCCAAATTGCGAGTAAAAAAAAAAAGTGCGAGACAACTATTCATTATTTATTATCTTCGTAATATTCTTCGTAATCTTCTTCGTAATCTTCATCTTCGTAATATTCTATCTTCGTAAGTTCTAAGCGGCTCGTCAGCGACAGCAAAACGGCAGCAGCATCGGGGTTGTTGACAGACTACTCGGCGGTAGCAGGCGCGCTGGCAGCGGCAGCGGCAGCAGACACTATTGCGGCAGCAGACGCTGCGGCAGCCGCGGCGATAGCATTGGCAGCAGCATCGGCGGCCTTTGCCGCCTTCTGCCACGCGGCTGCCGCGGCTGCCGCGGCAGCAGGCGCGCCGGCAGCGGCAGCGTCTGCCGCCGCGGCAGCAGCAGCGTCTGCCGCCGCGGCAGCAGCTGTAGACGCTGCCGCGCGGCAGCAGCAGCGGCAGCAGCCACGGGGTTGTTGACAGACACGGCAACCACGGATATAGCATTGGCAGCAGCGGCCGCCGCTGTTCTCACTTCAGGCGCGTAGAGAGCGGCAGCCGCGGCGATAGCATTGGCAGCAGTCGCGGCGATAGCATTGGCAGCAGCATCGGCGGCCTTTGCCGCCTTCTGCCACGCGGCTGCCACGGAGATAGCAGCGGCAATAACATCGGCAACAACATCGGCCGCCGCGGCAGACGCTGCTCTCACTTCAGGCGCAGCGGCAGCAGAGGCGCGCGCCGCCGCGGCGGCAGACGCTGCTCTCACTTCAGCCGCGGCTCGAGCGGAGTGAGTAGTGTATGGTAAGTTGACTTGAACATATACAACGTGTGCTTCCGTGTACTTTTGATATAAAGGATCAAAGCTTTTTTTTTCAATAACTACAAATATAATACTATTTATTTATTTTTGAGAATCATTCTTTTATTTAAACTAATTATAATAATAAATTTTATTTATCGCGAGAATTTCAAAATATACAATTCTAAAGTTTTTTCTTTTGGATAAATAAAGTAAGTGTAATTAGTCCAATAATTAGTTATCTATTATATATATATATAATAGATAACTAATTATCTATATTCTATATATTCTATATAGTTATATCCATATTAAGATTTAATTCAATTAGGAAGGTATCATAAATTGGATAAACCTTTTTCCTTGACTATTTAGTAAAGTCATGATTTGACTTTTTTTTTTGTGGACATTTTATACATAATGGATTTACCATGACTAACACTTGATATTCTTGTAGCATTTCTGGGGTCAGTTCTTCTTTAATATTTTTAATATTTTTTTATTTTTTAATAGGCCCGCGGGTTGGCCCGCCTAACCCGCGGCCCACCTTGAGTTGGGTTGGGTTGGAGATTTCCCAACTCGCCAAATTGGTGGGTTAGCCCGCCCCGGCCCGCCATATGATGGGTCCGCCATGGGTTAGCCCGCCCCGCTATGGATTGATCCGTTTGACAGCTCTAAACAACACTAAGAAGGAAGGAGAAGAAGAGGGAGTGGCTATAGGTTTTCTGGTGTTGGGATGGTGCTAGAATGATGCTAGAAGAAGAGGAGATGTTGTTGTTGTTGTTGTTGTTGCTGTTTTCAACTGGAACAATGGGGAAGAAGAGGAAAATAGAGGAAGGAGGAAGAGGGAGGGCTGCAGGAGAACTGAAGTGCTGGTGATGGGAGATTTTGGATTGATGCTGGAAGAAGAAGAAAAAGGGGAGGAGCAGAAGAAAGAAGAAAAGAAGATAGGGGAGGGGTGCATGCATGCTTGGCGTGCAGCAGTGGAAGAGAAAACACGAGGGAGAGAAAATTATCCCCAATTCGTCAAAAAAATATATTCCTTGATTTGATTTAACCCCCAATTGAACCTATTTAACCCATTTAAATTTGATTTAGTCATAAATTGATCAAATCAAATCAAATCCAAATCGACCCTGGTTCAAACCCACACAACCCTAATATCCACATTTATTTGATGGGTTCAATCCGAACCTAATTCACCTCAACTTGATGTCCAAATTCCATTTTTAAGGTACGTTCCAATTTAATTTATTTTGCTGATTCAAAATTTTATTAAAATATATTATTTTTTCAAAACATGAAAAAATTCAGTATTTAACAATTAAAGTTGGAAGGACAAAATGCTTGGGTGGGTGATTAGCTCCTAGAAGTATAGACTTAAAACTATCTGAATTTCTTCACTATTTTAAGTGTTCAAATGAAGTTGACAATGTGTTTGCTATATTGCTTTGGTCGTTCCATGTCCTTAATGTAGAAGAAAAACTAATCAAATTGCATTATAACTAATGTTTTGAAGGTCATGCAGTGTGCATAACAGAAATAATACATATAAAAGTTTTTTTTTTTGTGTACGAGTGCATATCAAAGTTTATGATCTAGAGGTGAAAATATTGAGTTGGTCATACGAGGTTATTAGCTAGGGAAGCTGAAAAGAAATGTTATAAAATGAGAGAAATATGGTCAAGGTGGTATGAATATGTTCATCTATGATGATTAATGTTTGTCATTATTCAAATTCATGGAATGCATAGTCTCACATGCCAATAAGCTAGGATTTTGTGGTGTGTTTACGAGTAAAAGGTAGCACACCCTAATGATTAGACATTTTCAAGATATTGGGCTCTACTGAATATTTGTCATTGTCATCCCACGTACGGCATGTGGTATCCATTGGATGACCTTCTTAAAGACTTCTTTGTTAGTTGCTTATGACAATCTACATGATTTTATATTTTTATGATAATGATTTCAGATTGAGAAGAGAGAAGAGAATTAAAACAAGTAAAATAGGAAGCTTTATAGTGCAGAAGGGTTGAAAAAATGAGAAATTACAACAAATATATAGGAGAGACAAGAACAGGTTTAAGAATGAATTGAAGTTGGAAGGACAATGTGCTTCGATGTGTGATCAGCTCCTTAAAATGTAGACTTAAAACCATCTCGATTTTGACCAATATCTTAAATGTTCAAATGAAGTTGACAATGTGTTTGTTATATATATTGCCTTAATCATTCTATGCCCCTTAATCTGTTTGAAAAATCAATAAAACTGCATTTTAACTAATGTTTTGAGGGTCAAGTGTTGATCATAACAGAAATAATACACATATTTTTGCCCAGGTATTTATTTATGTACTAGGGGTGAAGATATTGATTTGGTCGTACAAGGTTACTAGAGGAGATGAAAAGAAATGTTCTTGATATTGAATAAGCTAGCTAGGTGCAGCCAAAGTAGATAACATGAGAGAATTTTGGTTAAGCTAGTATGAAGATGTTAATGTACGATAAATAATGTTTGTCATTATTGAATTTAATTATGTTTATCATTTAAAATGTGTTGGGTAATGATGTAGTACGATAGATGAACAAGTGAATAAATCCCGCACAGAGGAAAACTCTCTCACATAGAGAAAAATAAGTTGAAATTATTATTGACCACAAGATGATAATTATTACGCATGCAGACTCTAAACCTCTTTTATAGATGCAAAGCAAATGAGAAAATAAATAATTCAAATTAGATAAACATGCATGGAAAATACAATAATCCTTAATTATTTATCAAAAGGTAAAATACTGCAATTGTAAATTACCAAATAATAAAAATTGAATTTAAAATTTAATTATAGATGCACTATTCTCTAATGTATTTTCTTTAATTATAGATGCACTATCGTCGAATTATTCTTCAATTTATTTCTTCAACTATGTTTCTTTTCTACATTGTCCATTTTCTTCTCTCCATTACATAAAAGAAGCTAAAAGAGAAATTGACTTAATATAATTAAAAGAGATCTAATGACCAATATATTACTAATAACATGACTTTAGATAGGTCTCAATGATGATATAGTATCTCCAACATTGAATAGGCGGGATATATAGTTTTTATTTTTATTGTTGTTCTTTAATCTATTATTTATTCTTGTCATGGGAAAATTATTAAGCTAAGTAATCCACTCAACTATGTTTGTTAGTATTACATGGTATTTAACTATTTATAAGTAGGACTTTCATATGGGCAATCAAGTTTTGAAATCTCGGGTCATACCGGTGTTTTGGCCTTTGATTGGATAGATACTTTTTTAGTATCATGTTGGCATTTTGATGTATGGTGTCAGTAGCGAATTTGAGGTGGTAGGAGGAAACAAATAAGGAAGAAAAAGATAAGATAACCATATAGTTAATTCAATGGTTGAGAATGCTATGATTTTGATATTATTTTATATGGAGATAAATTACAAAAAAAAAGTTTTCTCAATTTTAGCATCCCAAGGTGTGTTAAGTTTTGGTATGAAATGATACCAGTCGACATGATCAACACAACATAGGAGATATTATCTCGTGTTGATTAATTTCAACTTTTGGTAACTTATCAAAATGATAAGTTTTGACTGTTTCACTCAGCACTATATAAGATTTCAAACCATGTGTATATTTAGGTCCCTAACACTTCCCCTCAAATTGGCTTATTCAATTTGTTGCATATATACTCAATTATATGATAGATCTTTAAGTGTTTGGTCCATGAATTTGTTAACTAATAACTAAAGTTGCCAAATTTTGTAGCAAATATTGTCCTTTTCCTCTCATAAGGTGACAATTAATATATGTGGTTTGTTCCTCATGAAATACTAGATTAGGGGCTATGTACATAAAAACTTGATTGTCATATATTCATTGTACAACTACATGATATGTTAGGAGCGTGTTATAGCTTGGTCATCGATTGGTTAATATTCTACATAAACTCACATGTAGTTAGGGTAATAATCCTATATTATGCCTTTACACTTCCTAGCTGTAATAGTCTGCTTTTTTGCTTTTCCATGAAATCAAATTACCTCTAAGAAGAACGACATCTCCCCCCCCCCCCCCCCCCCCCCTCCCCCCCCCCCCCCCCCCCCCCCCCCCCCCCCCCCCCCCCCCCCCCCATATGGGCCTTTTATCCATAGGTCAACCTACCAATATATATACGGGAAAAAAATTCATTGGCTATCAAATTTTCTATCGAGCCATGAAAAAGATTCAACAAAAGAAAAAAATAAATTGATTATTTGTTTTACGTCAAACAATATGTAGAGTAACTCCTGATATAGCAGTAAAAGTAAAATGCGTAGGCGGATCGACTCATCAAATTCCTATTGAAAGATCTACACAAGGAAAAGCATTTGCCATTCATTAGTTTTTAGGGGCATCTCGAAAACGTCAATATATCTTACAATCTAAAGGTGACCTCAATCCTCATATAAATGTCCTTTCCATAGTGTTCTTTATGTACCATAAAATTCTAAAGGTTGTCCTCAAATGATCATGACATAAGACCTCAATAAACTGTCAATTTTGCTCACTATGAATTACATGTATCATCTTGTAATTGTAACCATTAGGTAGTTCCCTAACCAATCTTCTACACATCCACTATCATGATACCCTCCAGACAGCAACTGAATGATCAAAGTAGATCAACATGTTGAGGGGTAAAATGGTAGTATTGATGTGATGTCATCCTTAACATCCTCATATAAACATAGTGGAACTTGAGGTGCCTCCAAAATTTGAGTCTTCAGAGACCCCAACTGATTGAACCATATGAAGAAATATAACAATGAGGAGCTTGTGAAAATGATCTTGTATAACTTTAATATCAGATCTGATTGAGAAGATATCTTGAAATCATTATCGTGTCTAACTACTGAAGTTAGAAGAGAGTAGAGACTATCAATCACATTGTAGGCTTGAGATATAGTGCTCATGTATTGATCGTGAGACTATATCCAACTCTCATAGTATGAGATGTACTAGAATAGGCTCATGATATCAAAATCAATGGACTGCTAAAGGGGGTCGAATAGTTGTGCATCAATACACTACTAAGAGGCTTTGGTTGACTCAAGAATCTTAATGGCTCAGGTGGTTAAATGCTCTAAGTGACCTTGGACCATGAACTAAACATGAATAGTTGTAGCTCATTAAGCATACTTTTTCTCCTTCGACTTCTTTGTGGTAATTATCATAGAGACCAAAAGGCCAAAAAGGCTGACGGTGAGTGGTAATTGAGAAGCAGTTAAGGATTACAAGACTTGGGATCGAAGGTAGTTCTTGAAGAATTCCCCATACACGACTAGTGAAGTTGCAAAGGAAAAATAGCTAATGTGGAGGATCTTTCTTCACTATGGCAGAATATTCAGGTCTAGATTAATCCAGCACACAGGTGTCTCATATCCAGTTTACTTTGCAGATGGTATGGTAGGATGCTTGTGTGAGCTAATCACATGGAGCTAAGGGCCTCTCTGTGATCTAGCGGCCACAGTAGCAGCCGACTACGACAAGTGTTGGGTAGTATAGGGAAGCTGAATGAATGACGATCCTGGCAGATGTTTTACTTGATGCAACTGGGCTACTGTCTTTTTTGGTTCTGCATGGAAAGGAGGTGGTCAGAGTTGAGAGCTAATGTTGTGGATTGCTGCTTTTACTGATGGATCAAGATGGTGTGATGCCCTCAAGATAGTTGGTGGAAGCTGAGTGTCTGATAATGTTGCTCAATGGGGGGCACTTTTGCTACCAATGGATGGGTGCTCGATTGGTTTGCAAGCAGGAGATTCTCGCTGTGAACAATTGAATTGCAAGCAGGAGAAGTGTGTCAGGACTGCCAGCATTTCACTAATGAAGATTTCATTTCAATACCATATTATGATGGGGAAATTATTAAGACTTGATATCCCAAGTGGTCTCTTCTACCTATATTTCTTATTCATCAATGAAAACTTACCCTTTATACTTGTACCATATGGAATCATTGGGATGAGAAAGGCTCAGGTATCACAACGACGAGAAAGGCTTAGATTTGATACTCTGGTACCTTTACCTATGTTTATTATTCATCAATAATTATCCTTTACACTTTGTTATATAGTATGTACAAGTAGGTCCTAGTAGTAGTATTTACAATTAGGTCTCTGGCACTCACAATCTCTTTTGTGTATGTTACTCTAATAATAGATGTATAAATTAGTGTTTGAGTCTTTTTACATTACCCAAAACAAACATGCAAATAAGTTTTTGAATAGCAGATCATAATAAGCTTACGCTTTTTTTTTGGAGCTTGTTTCTAACATGGTTAAGAGGCTTGTAAATTCAAGGTTAGCCAACTTGGTAAGAGCTTAACTTGACAATCTTTTTTTTTTAAATCTGGTACACCAGTTTTCATGCTCCAACTGAATTAAGGTCAATGTGACTTTTGATGCCCTAATATAGTTCAATTTCGAAACAAAGTAAGGACGGGACGAAAACAAAGCAAGGACGGAATTTACAGAAGTCAAAATAAGCTTCTTTCAAACTATTTATGGATCTTCAGTTGAAATTCCTACACAGAATGATGTAAATATGTCTTGATGTCTAATGCTTCAAATTTATTGGCTATTCATGTACACTCATTTTGTCTTTCATGTTATGAAGGTAATGATATTAGCAGTGCTACCAAGTTATATAGGATCTTCAGAAGCAAATTATGCCAAAAATCTTTTACGTGTCACAGTCCTCCTTCAATATATTCCACGACTAATTAGATTTATTCCATTGCTCGGCGGGCAGTCTGCAAGTGGTTTCATCTTTGAATCAGCATGGGCAAACTTTGTCATTAATCTTCTTATGTTTATGTTGGCTGGGCATGTAGTGGGTTCATGTTGGTTAGGTCTTGAATATTGATATTTTCAGGAATTTATAATTCTTTTTATAGGAAGCTGTCAACATTCCTTGTAAATATAATTTTATAATTTTTCTCTTTATTTTCGTAGACTGATAATTTTATCTTGAGATTTCATGATGAATTGTGCTATGCTAGTCCTACTCCAACTTCATATTAATACCTACTTAATGATATTTATGCTTATCCATCAAAAGCAAGCCTTGCTCTTTTTTGGCTTGCACGGGTACACTAATATGGATTTATGGGAAATATAAAAAAGTGATAAAATTACATTGTTTCAGGAACATTATGACAAATTTGACGTAGTAATAATTTCAAAATAGATTATGCAATTTAGAAAATGGAGGAGTATTGTTAGGTATAAAACTAAATTGATTGCTAGCAGGTCTAATTATTTTTAAGACTTCTCTGAAGGAATTTTGACTTGTAGAGAAAAGTTGATTGTGAAATAATAATCTTCAATTTATTACTTTTTCTCACTTGTGTAATTTTAGAAAACAATTAAGTGATTTATTTCCAATAATTTGTGCAAATTGACAAATACATAAATGGGTTCTAAGTAGAATTTATCAGAGGAACCAATTTAATAGTAAATACTTATATTGCAATCGTTGTTCACTTGCTTTAAAAAGTGATACTTTTATCATTTAGAAGCTTGTTTAATTTTTGCATAATTGAACACTATCTTCTTGATGAAATTGGTGTGAGTTTCTGCTCTTTTGTGCATGCATGTTTAAATCTGTCCTAGATCCATCATCCTAACCTTGGTTCAAGTTATGATATATAACCTTGGTTATGTGATTACCAGGTAATCACATAACCAAGGTTATGGGGCATAAAACATAATCTAATGTTGTTTGGTTTACTTTATTTATTTGAAGGGAATAAAACATAACCAGTTTTATATTTACTATATTACCCTTCATTCAATTATATTTTAATATAATTCATTAAATTAATAAGTATAATTTTTTAATTTTATTTTAATAAAAAATTCATTAAAATAATAAATATAATTTGTTAATTTTATTTTTTAATTTTTAAAATAAATTTATATATATATATATATTAATAAAATAATTTATTAAAATAATTATTTTAATAAAATAATTCATTAAATTAATAAATATAATTTCTTAATTTTATATTTTTTAAATTTAAAATAAATTTATATTTCTTTAATAAAATAATTTATTAAAATGATTATTTTATTAAAATAATTTATTAAATTAATAAAGATAATATGATAATTTTATTTTAATAAAATAATTTATTAAAATTAATTATTTTAATAAAATAATTTATTAAATTAATAAATATAATTTGTTAATTTCATTTTTTTTAATTTAAAAAATATCTTTTAAAAAAATAATTTATTAAAATAATTATTTTAATAAAATAATTCATTAAATTAATAAATATAATCCATTAAATTTATTTTTTTTAAATTTAAAATAAATTTATTTTTTAAATTTAAAATAAATTTATTTTTTAATTTATAAATATTTAAATTAAACTTTATTGAATTAAATAATTTGATTTTAATTAGATTTCATAGTACCTTTTAATTGACTTAATTTTAAAATCGGAGGGTAATCATGGAAAAAATTTCGTTAGCGGTAATGTTGTATTACTTGGGAATCAATTATAACCTGAACCAAACAAGGTTATCAACGATAACCTTAGACAGATAACCAAGGTTATCAATGATAACCCCCAACCAAACACCCCCTTTATATAGTTCAAATTTCATATAAAATATTTCAATATATATTTTTAACTGAGCTAGACTATTTAAAATTTTTAAATTTTGACTTAATATATTAACCTAAAAATTTTGGCATTCTTTATTTTATTCTATTTATTTTCGCACCTCCATGAAGAATCTCTCTAGGATAATTTTTGACGAGCCCTCTGTATTAATCCCTACAAAAAAAAAGTTTTGTTAATGAGCTCAGGTCCAAGAAATCGATAGATTTTTAACCGTAACATAATTAACTAAATTCTTAAAACTTATAAAAATATGTTCCTTCAAACAAACTATAAGAAACAAACAATAATGACTACTTATGTTGATTAATTATTATTAATGCAATTATTTTTTCTTTAAAGACATCCATTCCCCAAGCGCGAAGTATGGTTGAGCAATCGGTTCAGTTCAAAATCAAATAAATTTAAAAACTTTCAAACTAACCGAAGTAAGAGCATACACAATAGACGATGCTCTAACGGGGTGTTATAACACCCCATTAGTGTTAAACACGATTGTGGAGGGGTGTTATAACGCCCCTCCAGTTGAAC
This sequence comes from Curcuma longa, assembly GCF_044706935.1. Lineage (NCBI taxonomy): Eukaryota > Viridiplantae > Streptophyta > Magnoliopsida > Zingiberales > Zingiberaceae > Curcuma > Curcuma longa. Next base: position 4,769,614 of record NC_133867.1, read on the forward strand.
GCGTTTTTTTAATTTTTAATTATATTAATTAAAATGGTTAGTTTTAACCGTTTTTAACAAACATCTATTTTATTTAATAAATATATTTAAAAATTTTTAATATTATTTTTTAAAATAGTAAAATTATTATTTTAAAAGTAAGATTAATAATAATAATAATTTTAATATTTTAAAATATATTTATTTAATATGATATAATTTTAAAATGATTGAGTGGATGGTGAGACCCATAAATAATGAGTGTTAATGTTAAAAGGAATGTGGATTAAAGAGATATGTTGTTATAATGAGTATGTGGCAGTGGACTCCATACTTTTAATAAGGTGGAGGGTGTTATAATGGAAGTGAGTTGTGGATGCTCTAATCAAATTTTCTAACAAATTAATTGAACTTTTTAACAATTATATATTTTTATCAGATTTTAATTTTTAAATCGCGCTTTGAGAACGTGTGCTTGCTTGCTTATCAAATGCCTAGTAGCAACTCTAAATACACAAATCAAATTATTATTATTATTATTATTATTATTATTATTATTATTATTATTATTATTATTATTATTTAAAAAAATTGAAGCTTCTTGCATGGTTTACCTTCTTATAATTATTATAATTAATATTGTATTTGGTGGGCCAAGTGGAATATATGGAAACCTTGAGAAAGGATGATGGTGGCGTCCACGCCAAATTCATTCATATAATCAATCAATTAACATTTTTTCAGCTCATCGCAAGTGTGCTCATCAAGCTAGCTTCCTAGAATTACTTACTTTACCAAGAAACAAAGATCTATAAATACTTGCTCATTGATTTTTCTCTTTATAGTAGTTATGATTATATATCATGATGGATGAAGAGTTTATAGAGGTAGACATCTTGTGGCCCGAAGAGTACTATGATTCTCGAGAAAAAGCATTATTCATTGGTAATGAGTACTCAAGCCCATTGGAGTTTCGAGCTCATCGAAAGTCATCTGATCCGATCGAGATCCCTTCAAGAACTCAAGTTAGTCATTCTCGGAAGCTCAACTTGGTGCATGTTGGTGACTCAGACGATGACGAAGATGAAAACATTGATGGAAGCACAAGAAAAATGATCCCGCCGCATATCGTTATAGCTCAAAGAATCGCCAATGACATGGATTGCTTGTTCTACTATCAAAGGCCGCACAAAGATGGTCGGAATCTCACAAGAGTTAGAGACTCCATTCTAAGGATGACTGGATTTATAGAAATCTAAAACAATGTAATTTCAATGAATTAACTTGGAACAAGAGATCGAGGAATTAATTAATTTCTAGAGTTCAAACAATAATCTTTTATTTGAATTTGTTGCTTACAAAAGTGAAGATTCTTCTATAGAATCTTAGAGAGTGAACCCTAATTTGTCGATCGTATGTGTTGGGATGTAGAGGTTATCGAAAATCTTCGATAAAGGATTTAAACTTTTTTGATTCGGGATATCGAATGTGTATCCTTTGCTTCTTATGTTGTAGCGTTGGAATGTTTTATCTTATATCTTAGAATTGTAATAGTTTTATGATAATGTCTCGCTCTTAATACAAACTAAAAGATACATCAATCGGATCTAATTATCATCATCAATAAGATTACGATCGAAAATTTAATGCAACGGCAATCGAAAGGTTGACCTGAATCGAGAGTCAATATCATCACGTCTTACTTGTCGTCAGAGAAAGTCAAAAAATTCAAAGCCCCTAATATATAATTAATAAAATATATTTATGAGTTAAACATGTATCTCATCCATGGTACAAGAAATTTGATCAAGTAGTTTCTTCTAATTGATCAATGTTTATATATCAAATTCAATGAAAATAAATTTATCATACTTGTTCTGTGAGCGATGATCATCAACCCAAGTAACAAAGAGTTCATGTGATGCTAATTTTATAATTTGAAGATACATTACGAAACCAAATAAACATTAAGCGAGTGCGCGATCGATATCGAAAATATTTGATTATCAAGTCATGGATTGCAATTGAACTCGTACACAAAACTATTTACATTAGAATCAATTACAATACTCCAATTGATACAAGGTGAATAAATAGATCTTTTCCCCCAGAGATATTTGAAATTAGTTGAACATATTCTTCAATCCAATTTAGCGTTTCCTTGCTTCCCTTTCAGCCTGCACCAACAAGTATTCTGAATCAGATATCATCTAATTCTTTCATCTAAGTCGAGTTGATCGTAACGAAGACTAGAGACGATAACTAAAACATCAGCTAGTTCTTACAGCTTTGACGACTCGTTCCAAAGTTTGCGGCCCGTAGGTGTCGATAAACTGTTCGACTGATTTCCTAGCATCCAGGCTTGCCATTTGAACAACTCTTTGCTGCGCGGGATACTTTTGGCTGACATATCTCCCCAGTCTGATGTACCTTCGAACATGGTTTTCGTAGATGTAGGCTGCTCCATTGAACATAGGGAGCACCAGCCAGAGGCAGAACACAAGCTTCACGTAGGGCCAAAGAGGAAACCTGTCGAATGTGAAACATAACTTGAGTTGTGAAACTTAAACACCATACGTGTTGTGGAATCGGCTTGAGTATTACCAGTGCAACACTTTCCAGGAGGAGAGCTCAAAGAGAGTGATGAGTGAGTAGATCACCCAGTAGGTCAGCCATTGCTGGTCATCCACCGGAGAAGGGCTCTCGATTGCGCGCATCGACGCATATCTACAAGCACAGATAGAACAACACCAGTTAGTTCAGGTTGTATGGTAATTTGAGCACATTGGGATGGTTTGGCCACTTACAGAGGATACAGCAGCATCACTGCTGGGCTGATGCACAGAAGAAACAAAGCACAAACTGTCAGATTTGCAAGAACATGTATACATTAACCAAACTCTAATGCACCCAGGATACCCGATTAATGTGTCGAGATGCTTAGCTGCGGCGACTAGAACACCCATGATGATTCTATTACTCTGAGAAGGGTAGATTGATTGAGCTTAAGATGAAAGATGGTGAAGGGTGCAGCAGATGAGGAGCAAGTGATGAGATCTTAAGGAGGCTTCAATGAGAGTTGCAAACAAGATAGGTATCTAACTGTGGTCCTAGTTCAAGGCCTCCTTTACTTTGCTATGTGGTCAAGAAAAGCAGGGAGAAAGGAACAGGAAAGGCAAGGAATGAGGAAGAAAAGTAGGATAACTTCAAGCCAGGTTTGAATGTGTGGAATGAATTTAGGAAAAGATTCAAAAGAGAAATTGAATTGCTGATAAAACAGAATAATCAGAAACATATTCCATACCTTCATCGAATCCAGTAACCTCTTGTTGCTCCAGATCTTGAGTAGATGCTGATCCCTGCAATTGTTGAATAAGAATTTATTCCTGAGGAATAACCCATAGCTCAAATGTTTAATTTTTTAGTGCTGCTATGATAAATACCACAGAATCCCATGAATTTAGATTGCATGAACAAGAATCTCTCTTCACAAAGGAACCAGAAAGCAAAACAATTTGTGGAATAACATGTTTTTGAAAAAGAAAAACAAAAGGGAATATGTAAAGAAGATACTACTCTTGCAAATACAAAAACTTCAAGTCCATAAACAATTTCTTATTCAAAATGTTTGATGTCCTAGTATCATTTGTGTACGATGTTTGCTCAACAACCATCCGCAGGGCTATCTGAACAGGAGGTATCCATGCTGTTAGGCCAATATTTGCCTGGAGAGGTTGTAGATTTTTTTTTCAATATGTATTTGCCTCTTGTCGAATCATACAAGAGTTTGCACTTGAAATCAGAAACTTGAATCAGATGAATGAGATGAGTAGCCGCTAGAATTAGAGCTATCCTTCTTCCAGAGGTTCAAATTCTGGCAACAACTAAAAATTCCAGCCTGGTGAAAAAAGATACAGCAGAACAGAATAATGAGTTACAAATGACACAGCTTGATGGTCTGCTAGGATTTAGTTCTCTAATAAATGAGAAATTAGCTGAAAACAGAAAATTGTTCAACAGAAGTCAGGGAAATAAATCTTCTAGCAATAGATCATTTACAATGAGAAAGTGAAATCAACATGCAATGACATTTTACCAAGTAAAATTTGGACAGTTATAAATAATAAGAGAAGATGAAAAAATAGCTTGGTAGAAGCAAGCCCACAGTTGTCCTGAGAATTTGATTCACCCTTCTCAGACAAGGCTCCATAAACAACTCTCATACAAGGAAGAAGTACATGAATAATATCTTTTATCCAAGAGAACCAAGAGGCGAAGCTTTGAGAAGAAAATGAGGAGAGCGATGAGAGTTCATGTTCTCTATAACTTGTTATGTCATGAAGAGGAATGGAGAGCCTTGAAATCTTTTTAGGGTCTGATTACTTGCAAGATATGAAAGAGAGAAGAGAAAGGCTCATAAAATTTCAGATAAAGCTTCATTATATATGTACATCTTTTTTTTCACTTTTCCTCCTCTGCCTTACATCTTCCACCCAAGTAATCAGCCATTACTTATCATGAAAAATTCAATTAAATCTTAGGGAATTCAATTCGAGATTAAGAAGAGATCTTTCATGGCTCCAAGGTGATCATGGGTCCAAGGCAATTATGGATCTAAGGTGGGGTATACCAGATATAGTTAGAGGTGAAGCAAGAAGATGCGGATAGCAAGAAGCAGGGGCAGTTGGAACAGATCCTTAATTCCAGCATTGCAAGACTGGAAAGGATGAGGTATAGAGTTATTGGGTCCATGTTTTGGGTTTTAGGTAATTGGTATAAAGGTTTCTAGTTTTAGTATCAACTTCCCTAACTCCAATTCAAGCCAGCCTAGCGAAGCAATACATCCAAACCTTAGTTGATCATAGCTATAACATTAGCATACTTATTTCGTTGTATCCCTATATCCGTATCACAAATGGAAACTTATTGGATAAGTCTGCCGTTGTTTTTATTGCTAGATGTTAATGTATATGCCGGTATCAGACCAATGTTTGAATATTTGCATGAAACATCATGCATTGCATAATTCAATAGATGTAAGAGAAGAGTACCTATCAATTCACCATTTCTAGAGCATTGTAACCATGTAGAATAACGTGAGTTAATGGCCAAGTTAGGTTAATTTGAAATTTTATTCCACAAAAATGCATGATGTAACTCTTAAGGCATACCTTTGAGTGTTTGTGACCAATGTTGCTATGTATGTGGCATAGCCTATCAATTATTTCACTAAAAGCAGGTCTCTCTTTAGGGTCATGATTCCAGCATTGCTCAATCAACCTACAAATCAATGTGAACTGTGTTTTACACAATTTGATACTTCAAGAATGCAAATATGTAGAAAAATGGTACAAAAGAGAGGACAACCCGCATCAGAAAAGCAAGTACATAGTCCTACCCAATGAGCACAAATTATATAATACTGTTCATGGCATCACGTACCAACTAGTTAATTATATTTTGTACTCTGTTCAGTATTGAAAAGTACATGGACAAAAGGACTAGGAGAAAGGCTTACTCTTTTAAACCATGTGCATATCGCTTTTTTGAAGCTCTAAAAGGAGGCCTTTCTTTGGATGCATATACTTCAAGAACCTCAGTGTCTTGTTTATAAAAAAAAGGTGGACAACCTTCAATCATCTAGAGAAAATCAACAAAGTGGCAATCATGCAAGTTAAACTTCAAATTTGATATCAAGAAATTTCAGATATACTTAATGTTGATCAAGACATGTTAATGTAATTACAAGACGACTATATTTCCAGGACAACATCGTTTTAATAGATGAAACTAAGTTATGATAAATTCAGGGCATGAACACAGTAAGAAAATGGAGACTTCTGATGTTCAAAATAATTTGATATATCACATCTATTGTCATCTGCTATTAGATAGGAAAAAATATGTGGAAAAAGAAATCAATTAGGATCGTTAAAGCGGAAAGAGAAAGTGCAGACACCACGAATACGGAGAGAATAATCAAGATTGTAAAGACATGAATATCAAAGGACAATAGTGAATGTACAAACTGCAAAAGATAGTCAAAACTATCTGTGTTAATCCAGTCCTAAAGAGCAGGAGGAAAGAAAACAGTGGATATTTTAACTGAGTAGAGAAATCAATCAAGCTCCTACTACCTTCTTGGCATTCAATCCAGTTTGGCTATTTGTGGTTTCTTCACAAATAACTAAAGGATCATTATAATTGTGGAACTTAATCCAATCTCCTCCTGACATTGTATAACTCCACATGCTAGGAGGCCGAAGATTCAAGTGCTGTTTCCATGGACAAGGACTTTTGAAATAAAGTTACTGGATAATTATCAATTTGTAGAATGACAATTTTCCCAACAGGTTCACAATTGTTGGTTCAACCACTGGCAACATGGACTAGATATCTGATAAACAATCTCCAGAGTAGAGTTCCCAATGCTTCATGGCTATAAGAAAATTAATGCAACTTTAACTCCGCTCAGCTCAAATTGTTATTTAATTAATCTGAACCAACCTTAGTTCATATTTTGCTATAATTTAAGATCCTCCAATTTTTTGTCCAACATCATGCATAAAATATAATCAAGCTGCAAATTTTTAGCTCACTGACTCCCTCACCATACGGACATGAGAAACCATGTGTCTCCAGCCGACAAGTAATTATTTTATCAATCATCATCAGCTCACTTCCTCCACCTGCAATTACTCTTCTCCTATTTGCTGTCTGCCCATCAAGAAAGTCCCTAGAATAAAAATAACTTCCCACATTCTAACAGAATTGTGTGATTGATAATGTTAACCATGCATACACTATCCACTGCTACATCAGCATAAATCTTGACTAAGAACCCAGAATTCTTCCTCTCCTTGAAGCAATAACTAAATTAAGGGCTGATCACATATCTTGCTTCTCATGAACAAAAAAAAACCAATCAAGAAAAACATGTCTTATTCAACCCACGCTAACTCTTCAACTCAAACAATTCTTCCTTGTTTGAATTTTGTGCATAAAAGAAACAAGAAGTTAGCTAGTAAGAGCAGAAGCAAATGGGTTCAATGGTGCAGCATTAACTTCTATTCTTTGTAACAAGTCGTGATACAGTCAGAATCCTCTGCTACTTGCTCTTTAAGCCTAGGTAATGAAAAAATTTTCTCCCATTTGTTCATGGACGGCTTTCAGCAAAAAACATGTATGCAGCATAATTCATGAGTGAGTGGTAAACACATAACTAGCAGATACAAGATGAAAATGAAGAATGATCTAGCACAAACCTGGTGTCGAACTTAGCGATGTTAGAAGAAACTGTATTTCCAGATAATTTTTCCCCCTCATATCCAAATGCTACACATTTCCACTGGTTACTCAAGTTATGATGGATGCAAAGTAATGGAATTTGAAGATTTCTATAGAGCAAATAAAAGAAGAGACAGGATTGGCAAGTATCTATACTTGTTTATATTGTTTTATAGGATGACTGTGTACCACCACCCTTACTTCCTACAAACCCCACTATATTTACCCTTACCCATTTACTCTCAACTCTCTTGGAAACACAAAATACGATTAGCCTCCTTATCTTTCACAAAAAAGATGTGATTGTGTCTACAGTGAACAATAGCAGCATGCACTCTTCAACTTTCGATCATTTTGTAAGTTTATAATTTAGTTGCAAGAATGTGTATGAAATTGCAAGAATTTGTCGTGTGAACAAAAGCAACACTCCACATTAAACATGAAAAGATAACGTAGTTCACAATATCATATACTTGTAACAATTACATACCAGAATCGGCAAACTCAATATGCTACTCAAGAAGTACAGTCAGAAACATGGAATTATTTGATCATTATCAAGCATATTGAACTTCTAAATATGAGATGGTCAAAAAGCTACTTCTAAGTAAGGCATTCCTTTTAAAATTAGGATCTATATCAAACAAGTAAACAACTTTATGAATGATAGTGAAAATGTTGTACCTCCTGCAGAATCAAGGAAAATGAAAAGACATCCACTTTTGTGTCATATTGTTGATTGACAAAGACTTCTGGAGCCATATACCGATCTACATATGAAGAAAATGTTGAAGGATTAAAAACCATCGTTTATCCTAATACTGAAACTAAGGAAGCATCATTCTTCAACATGTATACTCAAATTGCAACTATTATGGTGAAGAATAATGCACATAGTAAAATAAATTCATATATAAATGCTTTCTGCATGAAACTCAAAGGGAGTTAAACTCCTTTAGAAAATAAACACAGAGATTAACAATGTCTCCTTTTTTATGTTATTACAGTAAATTTTGAAATGTTTTTTCTTCTAACCGAGAGTTAATTAAAAGCCTGGCAGCTCCAACACTTCAAACTTCGTGACATACCAATATTGTTTTTGAGGGAAATTGAGGGAAGGCCACCACCAGAATTAGAGTTACAGCAGTGAATATGGATACAGTATGCTGTCAAATGGTATATAATTAAGTTCAAACTGACTTATAATGACAGGGTTTAGGCTGTTTAGGAAGTTTTCTACAACCTCAGCAGAACATGCCTTTTGTTTGAAATGTGGTTTCTATTCATTCAAAATGTGAAAATCGCCCATGTGAAATAATAAAACTGTTTTGCCATCTGCATTCCATCTTTAGGCACATTTCACTAAAAATGCTTGGTCAATCAAGACAAGCAGGTGTTGGTTTTTGCCCAACAGTATGAAAAAGAAAAGAGCAGGTATTCTGAAGTTCTATGTGAAGGTAGACAATATACACAATTAGGGGGATGTGATGTGCCTTCTTCTTAAGAAGACCTTGTGCATAACTTACTCTTTTAACCAAACCATCCATAAGCTTGACTATGTTGGACACATGTTTGAAGAAGATTGTATCAAGAACACTAGGTTGACTTAGTGAAGAGCTTATCACCTGGGGTAAATCCATGTCATGGTGTTTGTTTCATTTCTAGGTGAAGAAATGCAGAGGACAGACATTAAATTTTACAGTTTCGGAATTGTGCTAGTTTTTGGTATCATCCTGGAATGGAGCCCATGTCAGTGTTGAACCATGACAATAAACATCACCAGTCAAACTGCACCAAGTTATGATAGGAAGATCAAGAAAACCCCAAGAGCCACCCCTCAGCTTCTGGCAACCTACTTGTGGCAATGCCATAGGGCATGCAAGGTTATCAGCAGAACAATGTACGTTAGGGATAGCTTTCAGGACACCGCTAAGGAGGAGTCCTTTGACTGTCAAAGTTGTTCTGCACATAGTCTTGCAAGGGATAACCCAAGCATGATTATGGAAATCAGTTGCAACTGGAATGGGGAGGCGGGGGACATAGTGGCAGCCCCATGTAGGTGGTGGGAAATCTTTTTTTTGCATCCTGCGTTTATTGGTGTCAGGAGAGATTTATACAGAGAATCTTATAGCAAATTGGAGATGATTAAGAAAAACACAACTTTTAGGCAAGCAATGTGATCCACTAATCAACATAATCTTAACAGAAGAATATTTCATTGTATCAAGTAGCATGGAGTTGTTCAGGATAACTCTGCAAACCAACCATGATATGTTGGTAGTTATGAAGGATATGGACTAGGACATCCATCTGAATGAGTATAGAGACAATATGTAGGGTAGTAACTAGTCAAGCAACTCTTGTTGGAAGACCAGTGGCTTGGGCTGTTGACTAGGCCAATTGATTTGCCAGTGGATAGGAGATGTTGGATCCAGTTATTCTAAAGAGGGTGTAACCAATGTAAGAAAGAATGGTAATGGGTTCCAATAAATCGTGTCAAAGGCCTTTGTAAAATTGAGCTTGAGTATGATACAAGGAATTTCAAAACAACAGCAGTGGTGAATGAATGGATATGATGGTGTTGTATTCAGTACTCCAACAACTTTCAAAGCAGCAGATATTGGCAGGGCCTAAGATGATGAAATGTATGGCTTTCAAGACAGTGGGAAAAAACTAGTACAAAAGTTGGTTGGCAAGGATCTTTATCACATTCAGTTAAAAGGTTGAAAGTAGGTGAAATTGGCATTTTCTACACTGTAAATACCCTAGTAGAAACTAGAAAGCGTTTGAAAATGGGAAAAGAAAGACAATATTGTCTGTCTTAGGACGAGATCAATTAGTTGAAGATCCAGGATGGAATCCAGGATTTGAATGCAGCGTGAAGATTTTATGGTGGGATAAATGAACATCGGTATAACATATCACAGATAATATTAATCTAAATTCTCATTAGGGCAGGAATATCCAAAATCAAGATAAAATGTCGAAAAATGAGGTCACTCATCAATTGTGATAGTATATAGTGAATTAGACACTGTTGAAGAAAATGACTTAGTTGTTACAATGGTTGGCCCGGGGGCTAGATGCAAGTGACGGAAAAAAAAGAATGAATTGAACACTTCTATAGATACTATCGTGATATCGTCAACAATTTCAAGGTCTTGAGGCATTCATGTTGACCAGGGGACAACGAGCTGTTCTCTGCAAATGTTTCAGACTTTCAGGAACACCAATTAGGTTGCATTGCTTGAGTGCATGTAGAAAGTGGGAGAGCTTCAAATTCTAGTAGGGGAGATCTGTGCATGCAGGTTGGCGGGTAAATTCCAAAAATAAATAAAATGGCAGGGAGGTTTACCCTACGTAACAACATATTTTAGAATTTGAACAGCTGAGAAATGATGTACAAAGAATTGGTGAATTTAGGCAATATGAGGTTATGTGACAGTGGATAGTGAAGAGGCATATGCAAGAGGATAAACGGTGATAGAATACATGTTACTGTTAGTGAGGTGATGGGTGAATTTGAACATAATTGGTAGAGGTGACATAATGATGGTACAAGTAACAGGCATCCAGTAATAAAAGTATCAATTCAATGTTGGTTGATGATTTCAGGTAAGACGATTGAGTTTCAAAAAGATTTGTTGCAGTTTATCCATTAGTGTTGAGCCCATATTAGACAGTCACAGTGACCTATTCTCAGTTACTATTGCAACAGCATTCAGTCCATTTACATTAAGATTAAAAGGCAACATACTGGCATCATGAATAGTTTCAGTTGTTAACTTGCTAATATCATTTGGACATATAGTAATTCTTATGGATTTAGCCAGGATTCTTAATACTGGTTTTAAACCAGTTCCATCACATCAGACCAGTATTATATTAAATATCAAATATTCAGACCTAAGCAGAGAGTAACAAAGTGTGATTCTGATGATTAACAACCCAACCACGTAAGTAGAATAGGAAAATAAAAATAAATAGTTTTTGGGTAACAATAGGTCAATAACGACTTTGAGCCAGAGCAGCAAATAGGCAAGCCAGAAAAACAGGCTAAAGCATGGAAAAGAAGAAAAGATATATTAAGCTGGTTGTTGACTATGGTCAGTGATAACATCAGATCTGAAGGCAAAGTACATATTCACATAGAAGTAACAAAGATAAATTGATATGAGAAGCGAGATATGACAGATTACTGATTTTGCACTTACAAGCAGTGTCTAGGCATGTCAATGGCGTAGAGTCTTGTACAGTTGTTGCCACTCTTAACAACTTGCTAACACCAAAATCTGCAACTTTCAGATGCCCAGTATCATCAATCAAGATATTCCTGTACATCATAATATGAAGACAATCATCAATTCTTTGAAATGCCTCAGATTATTTTACAGTGATAAATGAATATGAAACGAGATAGAGAAATCACTTACGAAGGCTCAAGATCACGGTGAATGATGGGTTCTGGTTTGTGTTCATGCAAGTAATTCAATCCCCTGTCATGTTTGTGCAAGGAATTATCACCCAATTTTATGACAAGAAATTTTCAGTTAATTAAAGACAAACCATATATACATAGATACATATCAGATTCAGAACTTCACTAGCTTCCAAGTGAACTTACATGGTTGGTTCTGCATTTGTTGCTCATCAAAAAAATTTGTGGAAAAGGACTATACTAGATTATTTGAACTGACTTAAGATTTGAAATCCAAGATAAAATAACTACTTTAACAGTTGAGAGGAATAAGAATATATTGCATTGCTTACAAGAGAGATATTACATCTAGATACATAAGATTTGGCATAACACTCAATGACCAAATACCTCATTTGGGACTAAATTTACACAGCTATTAACTTTAAAAGTTTACACTGCCCCTCAAACAGGAGCTAAAATATTGATATATGTCCCGGGTGTTTGATAAAATAGAAAAAAAATTGACAAATACAAATTAAATTGGAAAGACACTACACAAATCTGTGGAAGATGCAATACTGATGCAAAGATTGAGAAATTTCAATAATGAAAGCCTTAAACTAAAATTGTTACAAGATATCTCTTAACAAATCAAGTGACCACCAATGTTAAAAAATTTAACTAACCTAGCAATATCGAGTGCATGCCGAACAGCCAATGATGTGGAAAGAGATTTTTTGCTCTTCAAGAAGTCACAAAGATCACCCTGCATCAAACAAAAAATAATAATTCATTAAGTTGTAGTGAATAAATCTATATGGTATAACTTTTTTCTAATGGAAGTGGTAACCCTTAAGGTATAACTTCAACCCACATTACCAGCGAGCCATCTCATACAGATATTATACATACTTATAGAAGAGAATGGAATGAATCCACTCTGACAAAAATAACCATAGTGCTTGTTTTCTTTTCATCTACCCCCACCCCTTCCTCCTCTCTCTCATTCCCCACCCCCACCCCCACCCCCTTCCCCACCCCCTCCAAGCCATCTTATATAGAGCACTATGTGTACTTAGAAAAGAGAATGGAGAATCCACCACTCTGCAAAAAAATACTCAAGCAGAACTAGCAAATGCACTTGTCTTAATTTTCCCATTACTCACTCAACACACACATAAACAGATCTACCCCAATCAAAATAATAAAAATAAAACCCCCCATGGAACAAAGTTCAGAGATATAAGATTATCTACTTGGCTATATCATATTATAACCTAATAAAAAGTTTGACGTGGTACTTTTTCCATCTTAGCCATATCAGCATATTCAAGAAAGTTACACGGGAATATTATAAGGTTGTTTCAAGATTAATCAAGCAGCATAAGAGAAGCGTCGTATTCTCTCAGGTATCAAGAAAAATGCACTCGACAGTCACAAATACAACCTTTGGCAAATATTCTGTAACAATCATCATCGGACTGCTCTGGGTAACAGCTCCCAGAAATTGGACTACATTTGGGTGCCGTATTTGCTGAAGCAATTCCAGCTCATCCCTAAATGCTCTTCTGCAGAAGGCAGGGAGAGGCTAAATAAGATTTTAAATCTTTTAAATTTAAATAAACAGTGATTATTACAAAGGAAAATAGATATCAACATGTAAGGCATCATAAAGCATAGATATGCAGGACCAACCCACAATTTATCCTCATCAGTGATCATATCTTCATTAAACTTCTTAACAGCAACTTGAATTCCACGCCATGTTACTATACGAAATGTCCCCTAAAGATTTTCAAAACAAAATTTTGTTTAATATCGGTTTAAATACCAATTCCAGCAATGTTACAGAAACAGGCTATTTAGGACATCTACTATGGAGCCATAGAGGCACTTTAGTTATGAATTGGAATGTCTGCTGATTTATTTGAGAAACATGCAGATATATGAATACAGAAATTAGAGTTCAGAGGAGATCTATTTTGCTCAAGGGAACCAATGTCAAACCAAAAACAGGATAAGAGCGCTTAATGTATAACTATGAACAATAATAACTATATTATGTACAAATTTATTATATTATTTTTATAAGCAATGTTTCTAGTTCTGTTCTGTGATGGAATGAATACAGTTTCGGTACCTTAATATGCAAACACTCTCCAAGAGTCAAATCATGCTGGAATAATTTTGGACGAGTTTTACCATTCTAACTCCCCTCCATTCTGGTTGTTTGCTTAAAAAAAATAACTTTAGCAATTTCATGGTCAATTAAATAAAACTTTTGAGAAACAAATTAAAGAAAACAACACAACAGATATGTCAACATGTTGGCTATAAATATGAACTATACAGTATTAATAAGTAACAATATTAACTAATACCAATATATCATTAACTAATGCTTATTAACTATTATATATTCTAACTATGTAGTTATAATTATAATTGACTTAAATTCACTAGATTATCATTTTACTTGTAAGATGAGGTATTATTGTTTAGAAATCAAAAAGGAGTTTGAAATCCGAAGCTAGGGTAAGGACTAAGGAAGACATCTAATTGCAGCAGCAACATTTGAATCATTAGCCTTTATAACACATGAATGGATAAAGAAGAACAAAGTATTAAATAGATGTTTGGATGAGAAAGCAATACTTTAAGGGCTACGATATACCAACCTTCTTATAATGGATGGTACATCAAATTAGGAAGATTAGCACTGCAGTGCATTTCATTTAGCAGATAAGGCTACTATTTGATCCAGTTGAGCAGGCAAAAGTTTTCCTACCTTGGTTATCTCAATGCTGTTGGTGAAATCAAGTTCGCTTGGGTCAATCTCGTATTCAGGGACTTCACGAGCATTCTCAACATGCATGGGAGCGACCTAATTTAGAGGCAAAGCAACATAAACAAGGATACATATAGGATAAAAGCTTATCAAAAGAATAACCTCACAAACAACCAGTATATAATTAAACATAACTTGCATGGCATACCCTAAGTTTGGCACCATGCTTCTCCAAAAGTTTAATAACTTCCCTCTTTTTGTAGTGTATTGCATCTGCAAGGGGCTGCGAATGAAAGAAAAAAAAATTGTGATGTATATAATTTCCTTGGGCATTAGCAAAAGTTATATGTCTACTTGATTGTAGAATGGTTTCAAAATTAATAAGCATTCAATGTAAGTTAAATCTTAATGGTCACATCATCATCTAGCTATGTTTCTCCAAACTATTTGTCGTCTACTACATAGATTTACCATTCCATTAAGCTCTCTGGAATGCTACATCACTAGTAATATTCAAACCAATTAAATTATTTTTATTATATTAATTAAAAAAAGTTTACCTCCCTCTATCTCTTATAATTTCAACTCTAATCAATTAAACTCTTCTAGCTCTATAATTCATTAATCGTCTTTGAGCATCTTCACACCATTTTAATTTATTTCCTCTCCTTTTATCATTTGTATTGGCACATTCAAGTTTCTAAAGTACCTAAAGGGAACACCACAATTTGAAATTTACCAAACGACACATCTATTTCCTAAAATAACCTTCATCTATCTTGCTTCAGCAGATCTGTTACCTCTCAAGCCATCTGTCGATTGAGTAGTCGATTGGACAATCGATTGCAAGGAACTCCAATCAACTAGAGTTTACCTAGTGGTTTTCTCTACGAGAAATAAACATTTTGGATCATAGTTGGCAAGGTGTTATGAGAAGCATCAATAACCTTGGTCCTACATACCTATTGGTCTAGTGGTTAAGGTTGACCAAGAGCTAGGCAGATTGCTCAAGGAGTAGGACTCACATGATCAAGTGGATTGCTAATTTGATAGCTTGAAGATCCAGAGCGAAGTGAACTCAAAGGTAAGGCGAATGATAGTATAGAGCAAGCTTGAAGGATTTAGTGCATATGAGAGACCAAAAGCCTAGTGAAATGAACTTAAGGGAGAGAAGCATCGACAACATTGAAGACTTGAAAATATATGAGTTGTGAGATATTACGATTAACTATAATTTGGAATTAGGGTTGTTTTTTTAATAGAGTCTATCTAGTGGTTTGCTCTACCAAAAATATGCATTTCAGGTCATAGTCAGCATTTCAGTTTGTTCAAGAATTATTTCAGGATCCTTAAAGATCAATCAACAAGGTAATCTACTGTTTTTGGGCTTCAATCAACTAAAGAGATATTCAGTCAACTAAAGCAAGTATCTGTTTAAAGAATATCAAATGCTCACCATCTTTTAAGCTAAAAAAATGCTTTAACTACTAAACTGTAAATCATGGCCAGAGTAGTTAGTGCTTGAAAAAAAAAGACATTCCTAGGGTGCATAATGAATCAGTGGAATTTGACATTTAGGTGAAAACTCTCTAGGATGCTCCAACAAGTTTCAATCTTAGATCCTTGCCATACTCTAGAATATTCCATCCTCTTCCAACATGTGTAGAACCCTCCTTCCCTCATTGTGGCAGAAGGTTCATCCATGTGAAGTTATTCATTCAAAAAAATAGTTAAAAATTCACCAAAGAACCACACAAAAAACTTAACTAGTATCAACATTGAGTTAGCGATAGAAAAAAAACTTTCTTCCAAAAGAGCCATTTTTTTTGGAAAACTATGAAAAAAAAAGTAGGGATATCGACACAACGTAGTACCGTGCTGCCCCAGCGGTCCTGCGTATCGACGTCAGCCCCCTTGCGCATCAGAAGTTCGACGACGTCGGCGTACCCCTGGCACGCCGCGACGTGCAGCGCGGTGCGCCCATCGATGTCCCTGAAGTCGACGTCGGCGCCGGAATCCAGAGCCTCCCTAATCCCATCCAGATCGCCTTCATTAGCCAGAAACATGAGACGGATGCCCGAACTGATATCCTCGGGGATCTGTGCAGCCTCCGCGGTGAAGGGGGCCTCGCTGCCATCGCCCTCCGGGGCGAGCGACGACTGCTTACCGATGGTAAACCGCGCTTCGGCGTTCGTTTCCATTGTACGAATCGAAGCTTTCTACAGAGACTTTCCCAGGTTCGAGGGATCAAACCCTAGGATGAGATTTTGTGGGAGAATGGTAAGTACGCGATTATGTTTGAAGACGACGATGGTTAGGAATGGGAAGGGGTCGTTGAAGTGGTTAGACGAGATAAATATAAATTTTCAAAAAACACCCTGAGATTCTTAAATCCCCCCCCATATTGCACCCCCCAAGTTTATTATTTGAGAAAAAAAAGACCCTGAAATTCTTAAACCGTTTTTTTAACCCGTATAGTTCTATTTTTAAAATAAATAAATAAAAGGGGGCTTCACCCATAATTTGACAGCATGAGTGGCCATGTACTTCATTTTAGAATAATTTTGATTAAAACTACTTCACCCTACCTATGCAAAATTTCTCGTACTTGAGAATAATATATTTTTAAAAAATAAAAAAAACATCCCAAATTAAGATAAACATCAAATCAAATGAGCTTCTTAAGGATATTTTTATTTTGAAAGAATCCCTTCACCCAGTAACTATTATAATATATAAAAACTACTCAATAGTTACTATAATATATTTAATATTGAGTTTAGAATTTAAAATTTAGATTGATACCATATAGAAGATACTGAAAACTGTTACAATATATAAATATATAAAAGTTATTCAATAACTGTCACAATATATTTAGGGTTAGTTTAAAGTTTAGGATTAGTTTTTACAACTATTTTAAAATGATTTTGATGAAGTTTAAATATTATTGACCAGGGTAGTAAATAATATTTTTGATATGATAGTGTTTAGATATCCTAAATCATAAATTTTAAACTCATCAAAAATACGCTATAGTAATTATTGAGTAGTTTTTACATATTGTAGCAGTTATTCGATAGCTTCTATAAGATATAAATCTTAAATTTTAAATTCATTTTAAATACGTTGTGATAATTATTAAGTAGCTTTTACACATGTTGTAACAACGCTACTGAGTAAATTTTATATATTGTAATAATTATTAAGTAACTTCTACATGTTGTAATAACTATTGGGTAACTTCTACATATTGTAGCAGTTACTCGGTAACTTTTACACTGTGTAATCCTAAATCTTAAATTCTAAATTTATCATAAACATATTATAACAATGACAGGATAATTTCTATACCTAATAGAAACTACTTGATAGCTTTGACATGATGTAAACTTGAAATCATAAACTCTAAATTTATCCTAAACACATTTGTAGCAGCTACTGAGTAACTTTTACATGTTGTAACAATTACTCGGTAGCTGCTTAGCTGCTACAATAACTGCTTAGCTACTACAACAGTGTTGGATCAAAGAATAATTTCGAGATAAAATCATTGAAGGGTGTCTTTTTGCTTGTTTTGTCCTCGGGACATAACTGAGTTGGTTATAATGGAGTAGAGTTACAGAAGAGAGTAAAGGTTTGAATCTCGATAAAGCCGAGATAATACCCTTCTTTGTTGTGGTCAACTGCAGCTTCTCGATTTATCTTTTCACAAATGGTCATGAGAACAACTGTGTAGAATAACTAGAGTGGCGAATTCTATCCTACACATAAGAAGGGAAAAAGAGACGTAGTTAGAATTATTTGTAAAATTTGAGATGCTCTTTTGATTTTTATAGACATATTTTTAAGGTGGAGTCAATTTTAATCACAATTTCATTAAAAATATAATATAATTCTAACCAAAGTTTATCATTTCCTTAGAACAATATATCTCCCAGGTCAATATATTATGACTTTGAATAATTTTAATTAAAATTATTTTAAAATAATAATATAAAATAATTAGGAGTGCTCTTTTTATATTATATATTTTTTAAATAGTCCCGTTAATAAATTTCACTTGAGTTACGCCGCAAGAACTTTTAAAAATTCATCATATTTCATAATTTAAATGCCTAATGATTTGTAAACAATTATGATTATAGTACTATTAGCTTGCGCATTGTCTTATGCACAACATCCGTCCGCGACTAAGTACGTGGAGTGCTTGGATTACTTCTGGACGTTTCGACTCATTCCGACATATACTCAAGATGTTGCACGCACAAAAAGACGCACAACCTATCTTAACTCTAAAATTGACACCGTGCTAAGTAAAATATTTCTAATATTGATTCATAAAAAAATTATGTGTGCTCTATTTCAACAAAAAGTAAAATCCGTAATTCTCAACGGTCCCACATGATCGATTCCATAACTATTTAAGAAGAAGTAAATCAGAAAACTACAATTGGTTATTACGGAAGAGGACATTACTTCGACTTTGTCCAGATTTAATTTTTACCCATTTCAATAAGCAGGGCCGGCCTCTAGGCATAGGCCACTAGGGCCCCATTTTAATTAGGGCCCATCTTTCAATATATTAATATATATATTAAAAAATAAAAATTATTAAATTAAATTTATTAATCGATTTAATCAATTAGAGTTCCGAAAACTCCTTAAAACGCCCAGAAAACACTAAAAATCGTTCACCTTCATTCCGCTCTGAAATCTGAATCCCCGATTTGAACCGAAATTTCCAAGTCGCCGTTCGCCTTCGCCCCGCCCTGCGGCTGCGCCTTCGCCCAGCCCTGCGAGGCGCGAGCCCTTCTCGCGGCCCTGCGCCGTCGCCTTTGCCTTCACCCGGCCCTGCGCACCCTTCGCCCGGCCGGCCGGCCCTGCACATTCGCGGCTTCGCAGCTTCGCCCGACCCTGTGCACCCTTCGCCCGAGTCCCAACGGCCCTGACCTTGCGCCAGTGCGCCTTCACCTTTGGCCGAGTGCCGACCCTGTGCCTTTGCCTTCGGTCAGCCCTGTGCGCCCTTCGCCTTCGCGCCTACGGCCTACGCCTTCGCCTTCGCGCCCTAACCCTTCGGCCTTCTCGCCTTTGCCGGTGAGCAATGATTTTTTTATTAAATGATCTTTATTATTTTATCAAATGACTTATATATATTATTATGATTTATTTTATCATTAAATTGCTGACATCTTTTGATGATTAAACAATCAGACTAATTACTTCATTTAATTTGATCGAGATAATTCTGATTAAAAAATGGAATGAAAATTTTCATGTTCATGAACAAATTGAATTAAGAAATAAATATATATTGATAGAATATGTAAATAAAATATTATAAATTGATCTTTCTTCTACCCATTAAATAATTTTTTAGGATGAAAATTAAAATATCTGATTAATGATTAATGTATGTGTTTCTTTAGGGTGAAAAATTTTTAGAAAGTTGGAAGTCTTGAGGGCTTATTTTTTAAGATGTGGAAGATAAAGAAAGCACACAAAATTAATGCCCCTTCGCTAGACCTCGTCGGCTCGTCATCGAGCACCCTAAAGAAAATTTTTAAAATTAATTTTTAAAATTTATATTTTAATTTATTTTAAAAAATTTTTTAATCCACCATTGTTGGTCTCAAATCCGAATAAAAAAGGGTGTGAGAAAATTTTTTAAAATAATAACAATTATTTAAAAAAATCGCCTAGGGTCCCCCATAGGCTTGAGCCGCCCCTGTCAATAAGTCTATTCTATAGTAAACAATTTAATTATACTTAGCAAGTGTATCCTATAAGATATGCTAAATGATTTACTTAAATATTTATAATTTAAATTTTAACTATGATATACTGTAAAAATTTTTTTTAGTAAAATAAGACATGCACCTTTTCAGATTTATTCTCATGGCCAATTTTTTTAAGGTTTCTAATTTCAACACAAATTATAATATGAGTTTCTTAATTTTAAAATGTTAGAAATTTTAAAATTTAAGGGTGTAATCTTAATTATAAATTAGTTTAAACGTAAAGATTATGAACGTTAATAGAACATAAGTATTTTGACAGTAAGCATTTTTAAAATAATAACACACGTAATGATTTTTTAGAATGTAACGGTTTGATTTATTATGTTATAAGAGAAAAAAATTTAAATTTAAATTTTTTTAATAACTAATTAATAGTTAGTATAATTATAATTTTATAATATTTTTAATAAGTGTTTTTGATTAAACTTAATTTTTTTAGTAGCTTGATAAAATACTTTTTGATTTAATTTTTAAATATATTTTTAATTAAGTTGAATTAAAAAAAATATTTCATCCAAATATATAATAATAATAAAATAATAATAATAATAATAATAATAATAATAATAATAATATATTTGCTCAGTGAATGCCAAACCCTCGCACCTCCAAATGATATAAAGCGGTCCAATGGGAACGAAACTCCCTTTAATTCTTCTTTTCCTTTCGAGATCGATCTCCGCTTCCTCCTCCCAATTCTCTTTTGGCGGAGTTTCCCGATCGGAATCGGTTCGATTGGCACGACGTCGCACGAGGATGGGCTGCGCTGGATCCACTCCGGTTAAAGGAGGAGAAGGTGAGTTTAATCAAAATTTTCCGGTTTTACTTATCGAGGATTTAACATCTGCAAGCGTGTTCTCGAATTAGAACTTTTTCTACGTTTGATTGCTTCTATTTTGCGCAAAATTGGCACTCTCGTCGAATTGCTGCTGTTCTCTTGTTTGGCGGTAGGATTTGGAATCGAGAGTTGTTCTTATTGGATCAGCGTTGCTACATCTTTTGAACGATATGTACGTGATAATGAAGTTGAAGAATGAACAACCAATATTACAACTTAAGTAACAAATTGCCAATAGATTAATAAAACTCGATAATCACGATGTTGCTAGTGTGTATTTTCCATCGCTTAGTATCAGTTAGGTGGAAACTCTTCAAGAATATGATCAGCTTCGCCTTTGCGGGGACGATTGTGAGGAGGGTAGTATGCTTCCCAAGCCTTTCATGTTCTTTCGTATCGCACAGCTTCTCCCTTTGAAGGGGATTTCAGGAACGAAGTAGATGCTATAACTATTTCCATAAGCCCCTAAATCGCTCAAGGTTTTAAAAGATTTGTTGGAAAAAAACCTGTTCCAGTGTTCACTTGATGAAATAAGTACAGGTGGACACCAAAGATAGCAATCCCATTATAGGAATTGAAGGTAGAAATAAAAACGTGATAATATATCCCATTCAAATTATTTATATCATTGTAGCAGGATAGCTAATTAATTTATTTTAGATTTCAGCAACAGTTTTGGTCTTGTAAAACCCTTCTTTTCTCTCGAGAATAGTGATTATTAGATCCAATGAAATGTTTGCTTTGTGCTGGAGGATGGTTTGAACATGATATTTTGAGTTTTTGCCAAAAAATTTCTTCTGATTTGAGTTGGAGGTTAATATTTGTTCAAGTTCGATCTTGAGAATTTAGTAACTTCACTTACAACTTTGTTTATGGTGTCTGAAAGATGGACAACGTTTACCCATCCAAATGAGGAAATTCAAACAAATTTGCTCTGTGCTATGAGAAATATGAATGCAATGGCAATGGGCAATCATATAACACTTACGGATTGTGGATTGTAATAGGAAATATTCAGGAAAAATATTTATATTAGGACAAAAGGATCACTATTTACATCGCTCGATTCCTGGTTTGAAATGTCATATGACATTGACCAACACATTTGAAACATAAGTGATACAATTCAAATTTTGCATGCTTTAGCACATGCTGAAGCATGTTGATTATCATTACAGTATAGTAAAAAAAGATTAAATTAAATATGCAATTTTATATTTAGAAGTAAATGATCTAAATGAAAGGCATTAAAGAATCCACTACTACATCTTAAGCTGTTCAACCTTGTCATTGTAATAAATGAGAAATTTAACATTGTAATCCACCTTAGATGCTAACATTTAATTTATATACATCCACTGAAACTTGCAAGTTGTTTCATGAAATTCCAAGTTTTTTTTTTGGCTACTCAATCGCATTTTAAAGACAGCCATAGTGGAGCTTTGTCAATATGTTGTGAAATTTATTCTGCAAGATATGCGTAAAAAAAACTGATGAACGTTCAATTGCTTCCAGAGACTACTAAGAAACTGCAAAAACCAAAGCCCTGGAAGCATCCTCATTCCATAACTGTGGAACAACTTAAGCAGATACGTGAAGAGTTTTGGGACACTGCCCCTCACTATGGTGGCCAAAGAGGTGCTTGTCTAATGATTGCAACTTTTACCCTTATTTATCTATTGATAGTTTTAACCTTTTGTCATGAAATTTTGTTTGAATTATGTTTGAATGTAGTTTCTGAATTTATGCATGTTTCTCTCTGAAATTTCGCACTGCTTTATTTATTAAAACCAAAATCAGTGATGGTTGGGTGCCCGTATCTGCTGCTGAAACTATCCTGAATAGACATCATCTAATCTTTTATTGCATGATAAATTTAATGCCATTCCACAAAAGATGCATATATTTGGATAAAACTAACAACATGCATTATACTGAAAGCACATTGAAGTATGCATTTCCACTCGTCTTGAAACCACTTCTTGATTTGGTATTTATCCTGTGATAACTAAAATGATTGATCCCTTGCAATATGACTCACACACAGCAGATCAATCTCAAAGAGGTTGCAACATGAATGCTGATGGCTATCTCTTTCAGAGCATGAGATATTTCACAGAGGATTTTCCCCCCTTGTGTCAAGAGGCCATTTTGAAATGAAACACTATACAAATAAATAAGCGAAGTTGATTTCAACAATGAAATGGATAGGAAGCACCACATTTTGGACTCTTATGTCGTAGGTTCTTTCATTTATTTACTAAGTGCAGATTGCTGAATATTTTTGCTTCAATAATATGAAAAAAAAACACAAGATCATTCACTTACAGTTAGGTTTTACAGAGTTGTGCTTCGTAGAAAGAAGAGACGTACATTGGAATAGTCAGTAAACCAAGGTGCTAAAATATGAATAACTGGTTTGTAGACTGAGTGATAGCTCTTAGCTAATGTAGGTGCTCTAGCTATACGAAATTAGGCATCCTCTTCACTAGCTTAATTTGCTAATTCACCATATGTTTAGTCTTCTAGTTACCACCTAAGCCTTAACTTCCTTTCCTTTAACATGCTCAAAGTCAAGTATGTTCTTTGCATTAAAAGAAAGTAAGCATTCCTAATATCTCAATCAGAATTTATGGGAACGCGCATCAATGCATTAGTTTAATTCCAATATCCATTTCTAGGTTTCTTTTCTTTTTCAGCGACGAATTAAAACAAAATGAACATGACTATATATTTTTTTAGATTGGAAGGATCTCAAAACTGCCCATCTACAGCTTTAGCAAAATGATACATACAAGGAGATCTCACTATTTAGATCTACATTGCTCAATTTTTTTCACATTTCTCCCTATTATCATTCTCATTTCATCTCTTTCTTTGTTTTGCTCTGTGTTTGTTTTTGTTTTGTTTGTTTGTTTGATTTTCCTTTTTTTGATTTGTTACTAGGATACATATAGGCGACTCCATTTAGTGGAATAAAAGATTGATTATTGTTGTCGACTTGTTACTGACTGGACCCTATATAGATCCCAAAACTGTCACATTTTTGTTGACGGTTGGTAGCTAACTAATAATTGAACAAGGTATAATATTCATGTATTTAATACAATATAAAAATGGTTTAATTAAATTCATAAATAAAATCTAAATTCTCAAGTTATTTATTAAACCGACTTTAAAAGTATAGATACATGTGGACATACTAAGTCAACGTGAATATCAAATTCACCTTTGTCATTCATATTCATAATAGTCCATAAAGAACTTATGATCTATTATTATTAAATTATTTACAACAAACTTATAGACGAGCTAAGTGTTCTGTACAATCTGTAGAAACGAAATAGAATATTGCCTAGCAATAATTTATCACTCCTTTCAAGTTGGAATGTAGATACTATCTATATTCATCTTCTCACATGAACCCAAAAAATCTCATAAGCAAATTATACTAGACGAAACAAAAATGAATACCCTGTAGAGAGATTAAAAATTTTAAAAAATTATCAAGCAGACATCCATGGCCGCGACCCTAGATCAACAAACCTAATCAGATTTTGGTGCCATCAATGTGAACTGAGCTTAGTATATGCTTCTTGTTTTCTAAATCTACCATGAATTGCCTGAAACCGTTGAAGCATATTGATAATAAATATCCCAGAGATCTGGGATGCACTCCGAGCAGCAGCTGAAGCTGATTTAAGCCTTGCACAAACAATTGTGGACAGCGCAGGAATCATAATTTCGAATGCTGATATGACAGTGTGCTATGATGAACGAGGTTAGAACTGTCTCCTGTACTAAAATCGATTGTCGTTTCACTCATGGCATATTCAATGGAAATTTTACAGGCGCAAAGTATGAACTGCCCAAGTATGTTTTGAGTGAGCCTACCAATTTGATCCGCGACAGCTGACGGAACCAAAGATCTAAAGCACGAGCAAGCAAATAATGTAAATCAAGTATATGACTCTTTGCTTCCTCATATCGACTTCAGATTAAGATGAAGATTCTTCCAGAAAAAAGGGTTTCCATTCAGAGGTTTATGATTCATTTATGTTGTGTTCTTGGTTTAAAGATTGGTTGCAGCACCACAGTGTAAAAAATCAGTTTTTTTTTTTTGTTGTAATCAAGCACAAGAAAATTTGGAGTCGACCAATCTGGTCGACCTGAGTTTGATTAATTTTCAGTTGCTTTGATCAAATTTGATCCAGGACTGGTGTTGCCCTATGAATGAATTGTCATATGCTGAGTAGTTTGATTTTAATTTTTTCTTCTTATTGTTTAGGTTATTGATATTAAAAGAAAGAGATTATTCTAAAAAAACTTAAATTGCGTTGGATTAATTTTTAATTCTTTCTTGCATTTTAATATGATATCAGAGTTATATCTATTTTTTTAAAATGGCAATAATTGAAAAAATAAATAAATAAAAAACATTTTCAGATCTATACTTGGTCAATAAAAGAAAATAAATTAAATTAATTTGGCGATAAATAGTTATCAGTGTAAATTTTAATTTAATAATAAAAAAGAAATTAGATATAATTTCTTTAATTTTAATTAAAATATTTTTCATGAACCAATTCATCGCGTACTTATCCCTGTAAATTTTGAGCCGTCGTGATTTCGCTATGTAATCGGACGGTCAAGATGTGGCCTCCGCCAAACAGCAAAGCCGTCCCCAAGCTACAAAACCCTAGAATCTTCTCTATATAAATCCACGCGATGCAGAGAGAGAGACTCATCTAACAAGTTCTTCTCTTCGGCGGCTTTCGATCTGTCGATCTCCTTCCGTTCGAAGGTAACCCTCGTCGGTTTGGTATTCCATTTCTTTTGAGATTGTTTTCATGGTTTATTGAGGAGGGCGATGACGACTTATTTGTCAAGGTCTCGTTCGTCGGAACGGCGGCGCTCGTCGCCGCCTTGACGACCATCCTGATATATCACCACCCATACTCTGAGTCCGCCTCCTCCGACATTGTCTTCAAGTTCTCTTAGTTTTTATTTATTTTTCAACATTTTGTTTGGCCAATGATTAATTGATTATCAATGACAAGCATATGTCTGAAGGCTTTCCCATGTCGAACAGATCTAATCTTCTCTATGAGGCCAGTCTTTTTTCTCTTACTTTTTGGTTAACAAATTAATTTTGATGGAGTCTATGATGAGGATTGTGGATGCTTTCTCGTTTCTGAGATTTTGTGATTATGCAAACACTACTGCCTTCCTTCTGAGACTTTTATGTTGTGATTTAACTATTTTTGTTTTGTATTGTAGTCATTTATGGTGCATTCGTTATTGAAATTGTTCTTTCGATTCAGAGAGGTCGCGTGATGATCGCATAGTTCAAATGATCTTCACCATCTCATGGTGCAATGATTATTGAAATTGTCTTTCGCTCCTATCTGATGACCTTTTCTTTAGTTTTGCCTTGTCTCTTTATTATTTTCTAAGAATTTTATGTAGAACTGGGCAGAAAATTCAAAATGTAGTTATGAGTTCGACTAAATAATCAAGAACCCTAGATCGATGCGTTTCTAAGCTGCTAGATGCCTCCCCTGCTAGATGGCAGATCAAACTCAGTTTTGATAAACTTGGTTTCATAACCAACAGTCTTTCTTTCTTTTTAACTTCTGTTTTAATCTAATGATTAATTGATTTGTAATGCCAATCTTTGAGGCCAATCTTTGTTGCTCAAATTTTGATTTTGAGTTCTAAATACCTGATTCGTTTTTTACATGAGAGAATGTTTAGTTTTGATTAGCAAGCCTTAGTTCTTGTCAACAAATTGAATAAGCAGACAATTCTACCTTGTGAGTTTGCAAAATTCATATGCAGAAGGTTGAAGGAACATTATTCTGTAAAAAGCTTGAAAAAAAAACAATTCACAAATGAGCATAGACCATGGTGGTTGTATATTATGAGCATAGAATGGTGTTAGAAAATATAAATGATTTTTGCTTGTTTGGTTTGAGTTGTTTGGAGTCAAATGATTTAGATTTAAATTTTAATTAGTTATGTTCATCAAAAAATTGAGTAGAAATTGTTCATTAAGAGTCGATTTTGGTGATCATTAAAAGGCAACCAATATTTTGAGAGTGATTTTCTTTCCATTTTGGTAAAGATTAAAATTTGTGCGTATTATTTCTTTTATCGTCTAAAGCATATTTTACTTTAAAAAAATTGAATTTTATAACGATATTAGTATAAATTTGTTATAATTTAAATAAAAATGTAAAGGTTTATAGTGGTAGATTAAAAAATTTAAAGAAAATGAAAGAAAAAAAAGAATAATCGTTGCACGTACGGTTGTAATTTAAAAAAAAATAAAAGATGTGTTTTTAAAAAAATTAATGTAATTTATGGAATTAACAATTATAATTGGGATTTTTGTTGTAATAGATTTTTGACATAAGTTTGTAATGAAAATTTGGATTGTTTGATTTTAAAATTGAACGTTAAATTTTAAATCTTAAATTTAAAATTTAAATTCTAAACCTTAATTTTTAAAGTAAATTATTCATTCAATTTACGATTTAGATTTAATCTTAATTTTAAAATTGAATGGTACAAATTCTTGTCATAAATTTGTGACGGAAGTCTATTGTGATAAGCAGTTTTTTTTAATAATTATTATATTTATTAAAAAAAATTGTTTATCATAATAAATTCTTGTCATAAATTTGTGATGGAAATATGTATTGTTCAATTTTAAAGTTAAGATTAAATCTAGGTCGTAGATTGAATGAGTGATTTATTTTAGAGTTTAAATTTTCGGGTTTAGAGGTTTGGCTATTGGCTGTTGATTTTAAAATCGAATGGTTCAAATTTCTGTTATAAATTTGTGACGGGAGTTTATTACGACTTGGGATCCAGATTTCCTACATGGTTGCGGAACCAAACCAGTTTACAAATACTAGACATATCAAATGATGGAATATCAGATGCTTTTCCTTATTGGTTTTGGAGCTTGTGCTTATCGGACATGTACCTAAATGTTTCCCACAATCATATGAGAGGGATGTTGCCGCGCTCTTTAGTATGCCTCAAGGATGTACATTCGTTTGATTTAAGTCACAACATCTTTGAAGGCTTGATACCAAGAATGCAACTTTCGGATGCATATTTGAACTTTTCTCACAATTCTTTCTCCGGATCTATTCCTAGCAGCTTGGCTATAATGTTATGTATATGTCTTTGTCAAACAACAAACCGAATGGTAGAACTTTTCTCACAATTCTTTCTCCGGATCTTATCTTCCAATTACTTTTCAGGACAAATACTAGAGAAGATTGGTCTTATGGGTCAATTAGAATCACTTGATCTTTCAAAGAATAATCTGTCAAGTAGAATCCCTTCGAGTATCTCTGCGTTAACTTCTTTAGCTGTCTTAAACTTATCCTACAACAATCTTGTTGGGAAAATACCGGCGGGCCATCAACTTCATTCATCTAATTGACTTTGTATATATTGAATGAACATAAATAAATTCTTACCAACTCGAATATTAAATTTATTAATAAATATTTGATTCGTTTAAGTTTTGACATTTCCTCAATGTGGAGGGGTTAAAAGAGCTAATTCACATTAACTAAGGGTCACATTTTCCATAAAATTTGATGATGCTTTCTAACCTTGATTAGTTACTTAGGTATATACCTAGATGTATTGTGGTAGTTTTTCCTTTTTATTCAAGGAAATTAGTTATGTTAGTTACTTGCTACCTCTTTTTTTTTTTCAATTTCTTTATTTCTTTTGGGAGAGCTTGGAGAATTGTAGTTTTGTTAGTTTATTACCTCTTTATAATTATTTTTATACAGTAAATCTACTTTGGTTGGAATCACTTTCCGATCATTATCTTCTTTTTAAAAAGAAAAAAAGGGCTAAGAATGATATACGTTGTGAATATATCATTGGATTAATCGTGTTTTCTAAATCAATAGAAAGCGATGGGGACCTATGCTATCTGGAAATTTGGAGATGAGAAACGGGAAACGCGGAAACGGAAACGGGAAACGACAATAATGAAGTTTTCAGATTTTGGAAACGTACAAGAACCCCCTTCGTCTTCTCCGTCGCACCCACCAAAGCTTGAGCTCGCACTCGCTGCTACTCGAACTATACCAGAAAAGCTGCAAATCAATCCTTCTGCATCACTCTTCCGACGCTCCTTTCTTCGCCCCTGTTCAGAGACTTATATCGTCTCCTTTATCCTCTTAGTCAGCTATTCCATTCCTTCCGTTCTTATGGCACTACAGATTCTATAGCTTCTTAACCCTCGTACCTCTTCCTCCTTCCTCTTTCTTATACATGGAATTCCCTTCTGATTGTTCGAGTAGGAAGATTTCGGTTTTTCTCCTTCCTTCTCTTCAATAGTAATAAGTATTTGAAATGAAACAAATTATTCGTCATTCTGTTGTGCTCAGTGAAGGAACTGCCTAAGCATACTTTTGCGGATCCAAACTTCTTTGTTATTTCTAAGTCTTCTTCTTGCATAGAAGAACGCAACTCTTGCAAAAACCGGATTTGAGTAGTAGGCGGCACCCTTCTCCGTCGCACTCACCGTTCCACCAGCCGTCCGCTCTCATACAGCGCACGCAGCAGCTGCGCCCCCTTCCGCCGTGCTCGGGCGCTGCAATCCCCCTGCATCGCCGCTACCACCGCTCTTCCCGCCTCCGTCGGTGCTGATCCCGCCTCCGCACCGCCATATTTAGCCGCCATCACTCCGATGGCGTACTCCCGCCCCTTCCCTGTCATCTTTTCTACTGCTCCGACTAGCGTCGGTGCTGTTGCGGGGTGGCTCCGCACCTCCGCGGCGCCGTCCGAGACCATGCAGAGGAGCTCTAGCGCTGCCAGCGCCCGCTCTGCGGTCGCGCCGCTTGGCCCCGAGGCCGCTACGGCCTCCATTGGCCGTTTCTTGTAAGTGGAAACGTTTCCCAGCATTTTGGAAATGGACACGGCAATCTAAACATCGTTTCCAGACCACGTAGATGGGGACTTGCATAGAAAGCAATGAGAAAATGTTGCATAGAACAATGCTTAATTATCTAGGAATTCTTTACCAATTATCTTTATTTTAAAAGGAAAAACTTAGGATGATATATATATATATATATATATATATATATATATATATATATATATATATATATATATATATATATATATAAATTATTTTAAAAAGTAATTAAAAATTTTGTTCTAAATTATTCAGATTTTTTAGTTGGTCAGCATTCGTCAGATTATATATATATCTGATATTCTGCGCGATCTATACTGCGTGACCCTGTGCGCG
Source organism: Curcuma longa (assembly GCF_044706935.1). NCBI lineage: Eukaryota > Viridiplantae > Streptophyta > Magnoliopsida > Zingiberales > Zingiberaceae > Curcuma > Curcuma longa. The sequence goes on from NC_133867.1 coordinate 4,800,025, forward strand.
ACACAACCGATCCCTCGCCATTACTGCCGCCCTCGCTGCTCCGACCGACCACTGTTGGCCACGGTTCGGGCCCGATCGACGCGCCGCTCACCGTCACGTTGGCCGACATTAGATTCCGATCGGATTGTGGTCAGAATCCGGCGTAATTTGGTCGGAACGTGGCCGACAGTGGCACGTCGGTCCTTCCGTAGTCGGTCTCCGACCGCGATTTGGTCGGAATCTGATGGCGATTTGGTCGGAAACCGACGCGCGCCACTACCAGCCGTGTTCTGGCCAAATTGCGCCGGATTCTGATCACAATCTGACCGAAATCCGATGTTGGCCGACGCGCCAGTGAGCGGTGCATCAATTGTGCCCAGGCCGGCGGCCGATGGTGTGCGGACGGAGCAGCGAAGGCGGTCAGAAGCGACGGGAGTCAAGGGGGCGGAACATTGTGCATTCTCATATTTGGACGACCAGATTTGCTATGCGATTGCTTGATGGACGATAGATCGTATGTCACACACGGACACGCACGAGAGAGTCGCGCAGAATATCAAATTTATATATATATATATATATATATATATATATACAGGAATGATATCCTGCGCGATGAGTTAACGCGACTCTGTGCGCAACAGCCGACGTGGCGAGGAGTTTCACTGTTCATCCTCCACCGTGGCCGAAACGAAATCCCGAAATAAAATTCCGCCTCTCCCAAAATCGCGCGGCCGATTCTCAATTCGAGCTTCCGCTGTGGTTGAAAAGGAAGTAGAGAAGGATGTGACTGCAGCGGAGGTGAAGAACGAGAAGGGTGGTCCGGTTGTGGAGAAGGCCTCGTCCTTCAGGGAGGAGAGCAACTTCTTGTCGGATCTCAAGGAATCCGAGAGGAAGGCGCTGGTGGAGCTCAGAGCCGTCGTCGAGGAGGTCATCCTCAAGAACAAGCTATTTAGAGACGAGTCAGAGCCATCGAAGGGGAAGGAGAAGGTCCATGGAGAAGAGGAAAAACTGGAACTTGACAAATCTTCTGAGGTGAAGCACACCGACGAAGAAAAACCCGACCTTTCTACCAAAAACCCTAAATCCTATTCGCTCCTCTCGCGTCGCTGCGTTCGGCCCGCCCCCTTGCTCGCCCGTCGCTCCTCTCGTTTCGAGTTCCCTACTCGAGTTTGGTTCCGTTTCAGGTTTCGACCCTCGGTGCGAATAGAGGAGGAGAAACGCATCGGAATCGAAGATCTCACTCCTAGGTATCGGATCACGTTCTCTTTGGCCTCTACCCACTGTCACAGAATTTGATGTGATTCCTCTGTTTGATCTTTTTCTGGCTATTTAACTTGAAGATCTGACGTTTTCTGATATTGGGTTCCTGGTTTGCCTTCTTGCACTGCTGTAGGTCTGGTGTTTTGCTTCCGATGAATATTCATAAATCAATTGTTTTTATTGACAATGTGTTCTTTTGTAGGTTTTTTCTGCAAGATGTACGTTTCTGATTTGTTATATTATTGTAGATGGTGGAATTTGTGGTGTTGGTTCAATAATTTTATTTATTTATTTATAGTTACGCCCATGAAGATGTTCCTTGGATTTTTGAAAGTCATCATCTTGGATTTATTTATTGTATAGGATTTGTGGTGTTATATTATTGTATAGGATCCCAAGATGATGACTTTGATGAGTTGTTGAATAATGATTAAGATTTTTGAATTTTCTACTAAAATGAGATTTATACTGATTTGTTTTTACCAATGTTAATCTCACATTAGGCATTTTGGGATACACTACATTTTGATTTGTTTGTTCAACTTGCAGTGTGGTTCTTCATGGTCAGTGGCACCAATTAAAGCTGGTTTCGTGGCTCGAGTTGGCCGTCGTAAAGCTGGCACATGATCAGAATATTCTCCAAGTCAACAATGCTACTCTTCAGCCATTTCAAAAGAGGCTCTTCTTTTGTTGTTCAGTTGTCTGAACCCTTCCCCTGAGCTTGTCTTTCATGTACACTTTGATTGCAACACTATTTAAAACAATTTTTTGTCATGAGAATCTTTTGTAGGAATCTTGTTTCGACTTAAAATTATGTTTCTGCCTTCTTTGAGGAGGTGTTTGTTGTCATTGTTTGCTGCAGCTTGTGCCCTCGAATTCAGGCGATATTGAGAGCATGATAGACTAGAAACACTAAGACCCCTCAAATCCTTCAATTTAGTTTTTAAAAGACCAGACAAACTGGACATATAAAAAACCTTAAGTAATCAAATGCTCTATTCATTTACATACAGTATCATTGGCCTGCAGTATCATTGGCCTGCAACACTGTTTTTTTAGTTCTAGAGATTGTTAACATCATTACACTCTATCGTATTGGCTGATGAAAATTCCTGCTAGATGATGAGTTCACAAGGAATCAACCTAAACTTCCATCACTAATTTTATTTTTAATTCTACATAGATGATACTTGGTGTCTCAAAGACACCAATGAGTTCCTTGGACTCCCTCATTCATGTAGATATAAAATTTTGAATTTTTTATTATAAAAAAAGCCATCAGCCTGTTTTGTCCAAAAGTGGCTGATGGACTTAAAGACCTCTAATGCACATGATCCGAACACCTTTTTTGCTCCTCTTGCACTCTATAATGTGTATATCAACTCAGAATACATTGCGATACATCGTGTTGGAAGCAGGAATTTTTTTCGCTCGTGCTCGGCATGTGGATTGGGGTGAAAATTTTATTTTTAATTCTACATAGATGATACACTCATTGGTGTCTTTGAACACCAAGTATCATCTATGTAGAATTAAAAATAAAATTTTTCACCCCAATCCACATGCCGAGCACGAGCGAAAAAAATTCCTGCTTCCAACACGATGTATCGCAATGTATTCTGAGTTGATATACACATTATAGAGTGCAAGAGGAGCAAAAAAGGTGTTCGGATCATGTGCATTAGAGGTCTTAAAGTCCATCAGCCGGTTTTGGACAAAACCGGCTGATGGCTTTTTTGATAATAAAAAATTCAAAATTTTATATCTACATGAATGAGGGAGTCCAAGGAACTCATTGGTGTCTTTGAACACCAAGTATCATCTATGTAGAATTAAAAATAAAATTTTCACCCCAATCCACATGCCGAGCACGAGCGAAAAAAATTCCTGCTTCCAACACGATGTATCGCAATGTATTCTGAGTTGATATACACATTATAGAGTGCAAGAGGAGCAAAAAAGGTGTTCGGATCATGTGCATTAGAGGTCTTAAAGTCCATCAGCCACTTTTGGACAAAACCGGCTGATGGCTTTTTTTATAATAAAAAATTCAAAATTTTATATCTACATGAATGAGGGAGTCCAAGGAACTCATTGGTGTCTTTGAACACCAAGTATCATCTATGTAGAATTAAAAATAAAATTTTCACCCCAATCCACATGCCGAGCACGAGCGAAAAAAATTCCTGCTTCCAACACGATGTATCGCAATGTATTCTGAGTTGATATACACATTATAGAGTGCAAGAGGAGCAAAAAAGGTGTTCGGATCATGTGCATTAGAGGTCTTTAAGTCCATCAGCCGGTTTTGGCAAAACCGGCTGATGGCTTATTTGATAATAAAAAATTCAAAATTTTATATCTACATGAGTGAGGGAGTCTAAGGAACTCATTGGTGTCTTTAGACATCAAGTATCATCTATGTAGAATTGAAAATAAAATTTCCACCCCAATCCACATGCCGAGCACGAGCGAAAAAAATTCCTGCTTCCAACACGATGTATCGCAATGTATTCTGAGTTGATATACACATTATAGAGTGCAAGAGGAGCAAAAAAGGTGTTCGGATCATGTGCATTAGAGGTCTTTAAGTCCATCAGCCGGTTTTGGACAAAACTGGCTGATGGCTTATTTGATAATAAAAAATTAAAAATTTTATATCTACATGATTGAGGGAGTCCAAGGAACTCATTGGTGTTTCACTTCCCATCAATTTAGGCATGCAGAAGAACCCTGCAGTTATTTTCTTTTTCATCTTCATGTTTACAAGATACGTGCATTTTCTTTCTCCAGATCCCTTGTTTGTTGTTTCAAAAAAATAGCTATAAAAACACTGAAGAACTAGATGAAAATAAATTCAAATTTTGACAAGAATTTCTAATATCCTAATTAAATTTTGATGGTAATTTTATATATATCGTTATTAACTCGCAGATCCATTGCTTGCAGAAAAGATTGAGAAAATAAAGGAGAGATTGTATTAAAGTAAAATATGAAAAAAGTAAATATTCGATCAATATGATTCATACACATAAGCAAATGAAATACATTTCCAATGTACTCAATAATTAAGCTTCTCTTCTGTTGTCTTCTCAACATAAGGCCTGCCGGGAGATATTCAGACTCCACTAGTTCAGATCGACAATTATATCTCCATCTTGAGATTATTGTTAGGCAAGAGATTCCCTGCAAGAATTGTAGACGTAAGTTAGCAAACTTGAGTTAAGATTCCCTGCAAGAATTGCAGCGACGCGAGAGGAGCGAATAGGATTTAGGGTTTTGGGTAGAGAGGTCAGGTTTTTCTTCGTCGGTGTGCTTCGCCTCAGCAGATTTGTCAAGTTCCAGTTTTTCCCCTTCTCCATGGACCTTCTCCTTCCCCTCCGACGGCTCTGACTCGTCTCTAAATAACTTGTTCTTGAGGATGGCCTCCTCGACGGCGGCTCTGAGCTCCACCAGCGCCTTCCTCTCGGATTCCTTGAGATCCGACAAGAAGTTGCTCTCCTCCATGAAGGACGAGACCTTCTCCACAACCGGACCACCCTTCTCGTTCTTCACCTCCGCTGCAGTCGCATCCTTCTCTGCTTCCTTTTCAACCACAGCGGAAGCTCAAATTGAGAATCGGCCGCGCGATTTTGGGAGAGGCGGGATTTTATTTCGGGATTTCGTTTCGACCACGGTGGAGGATGAACAGTGAAACTCCTCGCCACGTCGGCTATCGCGCACGGAGTCGCGTAAACTCATCGCGCAGGATATCAATCCTGTATATATATATATATATATATATCAGGAGTCCGACATTTGGAGGCCATCCGTGTTTGCTTCCTCGCGCTTCAATTCCCTTGGCCAGATACGTAATCTAGAGGAGAATGGAAACAAAAAGTGGAGATCTTGGATGGTCTTGTGTGTCGGCCCACGGTCGATCCCTATTCAGTAAGGTAAGATTTCGAATCCATTCAAAAGCTTGCAATTTTAGACTTTACGTTGATTTTTACTAAACTATGCTTGCAAGACAGCTTACTCTTTGTGTTGGTCAAGATTTCCACCTCCACCCCACTGTCTAGTGAATCTACCTAGCACAGGTAACCGAGTGGTGCGACGGAGAATATTTCTTATTGAATAGCAAGTGGTGAGAAAACGGCAGTGGTTGCATTTGCTTTTCGATTTAATATTGGAGGGTTGCCAAATTGAAGATGTAATACTCTAAAAATAATCAAACATGGATCAGCTAAAGATTGTGATGAGCGTCCATGTTGAAGAGCACTAAAAGTGATTCTTTTTAGGGTTTGGCCTGTATGCTTCCAAGTCCAACTACTAATTTTGGTTTGGTAAAAGAAATCTTGAAGGATCTTGGTGAAATGGAACTATTCTCAATTTAGCCTTGTGTGCAAGTTAGCTGAGTTAGAGAAAGAGGAAAACCTAATCAAATGTTTCTTATTAGAGGTAGTTAATAAAAGCTGGAATAGTAGAACTTCACAGAATTGCACAGTCAGACACTTCCTTTTTATAACAAGAGGGAGCTCATTTAGCATTCACTCACCTCAGTGGACAACCTTTTGAGGCGTGGAAGGACGTAGTTTGACTGTGGGAGTTGGCTTTCTTGGCTCATCAATTTGATTTATTGACCATTGTTCTCTTTATCCCTTTCAGTGCCTACATACCCTAAGGCTCGAGTCCTGGAAATCCAGCATTATTCTCAATCACTTTCTCAACCCTTGCAAAAGTTTCAGAGTAAAAAGTACCTGCATACAAACTTTAGAGATTATAAATTATTCCCATATAGACATAGTGTTTTGGTTTATGATGTAACTGGATGGTGGCTACCAATCAATATCCTATGATTGTAAAAAACCTTAGTATCTTAATATATATTTCTATAAATTTGTGACTTTTTGTTACTAGTACATGGCTTACCAGATTTTCGTACACAGCTAATGACAAAAGCATCAGTTGCTTATGTTGTATGCAATCCTATGGTACAAGTGTCTATATCATAAATTTTCCCAAGCCAAAAAAGATCTTTTTGCATGAGAATTGAGTTTACCCCTTTTTGTGCTTTTTCATGAACGAGCAGTACCACTATCTATGATAGTTTTCTTGTTGAAAATAATTATTTTAAGCCTGATTTATGTCTTCAGAAAGGTTATCTCCCTCTAGTTTTAAGCCTTTCCTTTATAACCAATCTAATTTTCTGCTCCCACAAAGGAACCTTTTTGTTTGGTCGTATAATTTTTTCACTCGTATAGGCATGCATGCGCACACATACAAACATCAATTGGATGTTTTGAAGAGCTTAGTTATATGAGTATTATTATATAAAAGCTAATAGAATCATTATTTGGTCGGTCTATCATAAATTCTTCTTTATTGCTTATTATTAAAATTTCTACTTTAAACAGAGTATTTCATCCTGTGCTATGAACATTGTCAAAGCAATTGTTCTCCACCGTGATATTTCTATTGGTGTTAGTTGCTATCTCCACTGAAAAAAAGCATTGCGATAAAAGGAAGCACTATTACACAATGACTGAGAATATTCAGAGGTCAGCAATATCTACTGTATTTTCTTTCTTTTCTAGAGTGGTTTTCTAATTCAATTGAGCATGACTTTCCCTCATCATTCACTTAGTTTGTCATTTGACTCATTTCTACTTCAAAAACATAGACCTTTTATAAAGCCAATCATTTTGAGATTATTGAGAATGCTCATGACTCCTTTGCCATAATAAAGAAGGATTTTGTTTATCATGCTAAAAGTAGTACACCATACTAAGTGCACCTATAGCCTCTTATCTTTGTTGGAACCTGAGCCCACTTATTTTAAAAAATAAGTTTGACTTCCAGTTTGCAATATTGAAGTTTTGAAATCTTCAAAATGTAGTTAGACAAACTCTTTTTTCTCAGATCATTTTAGTTTTTTTCTGATTTGGTAAACCATGTGATGTATTTTTGTTTCTTTTTTTACTTGTTATAAAAAAAAAAGTGAATCTACAACATTTTCAGAAGGACAAAAGCCTTATGATCACTGAGGATCAAGAGATGAAGGGTGAATGTCTAACTTGTCATTACAAGGTGTTATGGATAAGAAGGTTCGACATCAATAAGGGTTAGTTTGTGAAGATCAATTCTTTAGAAGAAACATAAAACCAAAGAAACTATCTGAAATGTAATTGTCTAGCTTAATCTTGTATCTCGATCATCAAGGAACTGATGAGATTAAAAGTCGCCTAGTAAAGGTTTTTGATGCAAAGAAAAAAGAACTGATCTGACTGTTGGAATGACAGGCATCTCACAAGCTACTAGAATTTCTTTAACGTGACAAGTTATTGTTGCACAATAATGGCTTATCTATTTGCCACAAGGTTTTAAAAACCATAAGCACCATATACAACCCAACAAATATGTTAGGAAATATGAGTTATGAATGAATACATATGCAGTACCTATTTTTTAATATTTAGATGTTATCCTGTTGATATAAATACATAGCAATATGTATAAAGAAATTGAAGTTTACAGAATCCATATGATATATGAGAGTAATCAATCTAAGCAATTAATGCAAAAGAAGGTTTTGCATCCACAATAATAATTTATCAAAATATTCAACTTATGCAATATTTATAGAAGGATAGGATATCAAATTGATCATGCAAGAGATCCACATAAGAGAAACTATGTTTCTTCAAACATAACAAAATGTATACATATTCAACATTTACCACTCCAAATTATATATTGTTTATACAAAATATTCACAAGTATTGGTTCTATCTAGGATATAATTCATCTAACAAAATATCATTGTTATATTAACTTTAAAATTGTACATTATCACACTTCTTACTCTTCATTACTTTCTCTTTAAACTTCTACAGAGGCTTGTTCGATGAAATTATCTTAATTTGACTATTTGTTTCAAATAAAATTAATTTAGACTCATCAATGAAATCACCTACATATATACTTCACTTACTGGCCCACCTAGTTTGAATATTTAGTTGAATCAGAATATAAGGTCGGGATAGAGCTTTACAGCATTTTTGGAGAATATTAGATATGTAATGCAGTACTTCAATATGTACATGTATGTAGTCACATATGGACGCATTAGAGAACTTTTGAAACAAAACAAAAAAAAATGTGGCAAAAAGAATAAATCTTCTAACACTTAGAAATAAATAAATTGTGCATTACAAATAGATACAATTACAAATAATATGCCTATTGAATTCACTTAAAATGTTCATGTGAATGGTGTGTTTGAGAATGCTTAATCAAAGTGTTTTAGGCCCTAAAGTAGGTTGGCCTAAAATTCCGTGTTTAGTAAAGATACCCTCAAAGCAATTTCCTGTTCAACCAACTTCTCAAAGCTATTTTTCCAATCTGAGGAAATTGTAATGAAATAGATACTTTCCTAATTGGAAATAAAATTAATATATCATTTTAGAAAACATTGAAGTAATATTTGAATACTAATATTATGGTCAGTACATACTATTAAAAACATAAAAATTTTAAAGATATGAAATTTATTTTGTGTTTCTTTTACAAAACGTACTAATATCCATATCTATATCTATATCTATATATATATAGATAAAAGTGATTTCTAAATACATTTTCATCTGAACAGTATGTGTGATAACGAACATTAAATTGCTTGCACACAGTTATTCTATCTATTTACTTCGAATGCACTTTCAAAATGCAAAAGTAATACCAAACATACCCTAAGATGGCATATAAATTATATGTTAAATGAGTTATCCTATGTCACAGTGAATAAAAAATTACTTTGTTTAGGAAAGTTACTAAAGTCACAACCTATTTCCATATTCTTTTACTAGACTCTTTACCTGAAATTAAGATGAGTGGTCTGTGCTTAAAGATAGTGACTCATTTAAAATCAATGGTTAAGTTCATTTTTTATTTGAATGGTCCTGCGCTGGTTGAAGCTTGACATTTAGCATATCACGCGGTTCCGCCACTTTTTTAAAATTGAAAATATTAAATAGGTTATTTTTAATGTCAAAAGTTGGCAGTGATGCACTGTAAAACAAAAACTCTAATTGACTTTTATGCTAATTCATTTCTTTATGAATACACTAAAATGTCTACTGATCTTAGAGCATCATAGCCATTAGATTAGAGAGTGAATTTTGAGACAGTTAAGGTGAATGAAAGATGGAATGAGTAGTTTATATTAATCATTTATTCATCTTGCAAATCCCAATTGAGTTTCTTATTAATATTTTTTGTGATTTATAATTCCTGACCAAGTGATATCATGTAGGTCAATTAAACAATAATTTTGGCATGAACCTTAATAATGCAAAGTTTTATTGGTGGATGCAATGCTTAAACAAATGGCAAAGTCTAGTGGTGTGAGTATTTTGAGTTTAAAGAAATCTTTGACAGTTTGTTCCATCTTGCTGAGGAATTCAAATAGTATTATTTCTATCAAGAATGATTCTTGGAGGATGTCCACACACACTGTACTATGATCTTTGAGACCCATTAGTAAACATTTCATGCAATAATAAACTTATCCTACTGCCATCCATCCGATTCTCATAGGCCTGTGTGCATCAGAGTAAAACTTGTGCTTTTGGTTCTGCTTTTTCTAACTTTTGTAAATTCAACATTTGTGCATGCAACTAGGAAGTCTTTTTTTTTTTTTTTAACTTCATCATCATTGATTGCAGAAATAATGCTGTTTAGCATTCAGCATTTGAGCAGTGAAGTTATGGTTAATGAGAGTATGTGGTGTTGCATTTTTTTTTCTCTTTCACTACTTGTTATTTATTAAGACTAGATTGTCATTTAATACAAATCTAGGCAAGCCAAAAACTAGAGTTTTTATTTGTTACTGTTATATGTGTTTTCAGTGTTGTTTCAACCTTTTCATCTTAAGGAGAAATGTCAGTCTTATTCTCTTGATATTTTGGAGAAATTACTACTCACCGACTATTAGCTATTTCTTATTGCCAATTAACATTTTTGGTATGTTTTTTGCCTTTAGCTGTGTCGTTTCCATTTTTCAGGCCTCCCTCTAGATCCCATCCTTTTTTATATGGAACATCCGTTTTCACAGGAAGATGCATTCTGATTACATGTTAACCCTGCCCATGCTAAATCCTATTTCTTATATTTAGCTTCTTTTTGGGGAGGGATAACCTTCCATTCATAAGTTCCTACAAGTATTTAACGGGAAGTAGGTTTGGAACTTGGAACTACACACTTTTTCTACATTGTGGAGTGTTGCCCCAACATAACAATATTCATAGGTTTGTCTGACTCATCCAATGGAGAGACAGCACTCAATGTTTCCCATAGTATATATAGCCCATCTGGTTGAGCTTCTGTGTGTTTTCCTGTGTCTGCAACCTCCATCTAAGGAGATGACTCCTTTGCACTTCTAATAGATTTTTTCTTTCAGCCTCTTAGTGTCCACTTTGAGTTCTTGCTGGACGAAAACAAAGGCAAAGAAATTAAGAAACCATCTTCTCTGCCTCATTTTCAACCTTCTCATTATATTAGTCTTCTGCAGTGATCATCCATTCCATTGAGCTCCTATGAGGAAATGGAATGAATCATATGGAAGCGAACTCCATGACCCATTAGTTCACCTTGTCAACCAGTTTGGCATTGAAGAACGCCTTGACCAGGCTATCAATGTCAATTTATCGGTCAATGAGGCTAACCAATGGATCCCTGTTCCAGGGCCTGTCATCGTCGGTGCTGGACCATCAGGGCTTGCTGTCGCTGCGTGTCTCAAGGAGAAGGGCATCCCGAGTCTGATCCTAGAGCGATCTCACTGCATTGCCTCGCTTTGGCAGCTGAAGACCTATGACCGCCTCCACCTCCACATCCCGAAGCACTTCTGCCAGCTCCCTCTCATGCCATTCCCTAAAAGCTTTCCTACATACCCCAGTAGAGCACAGTTTGTGAGCTATCTTGAGGCTTATGCAAGATGGTTCAACATCAAGCCTGTGTTCAACTCCACAGTTGTGAGTGCAGAGTTTGACCAGAGAAGTGAGCTGTGGAGAGTGCACACTGTGGGAAGTGATGGAAGCCCAACCACGTATGTGAGCCGGTGGCTCGTTGGAGCAACTGGAGTCAATGCTGAAGAGTCGGTGCCAGGGCTTGGTGGCATGGATGAATTTAAAGGCCCCGTGATCCATACAAGTTCATATAAGTGTGGCGAAATCTTTCGGGGACAGCGGGTGCTTGTTATTGGATGTGGAAACTCTGGTATGGAGGTTTGCTTGGACCTTTGCAACCATAATGCACGGCCGTCAATGGTCGTAAGAGAAGGGGTATTTTTGTTGTCATTTCATTCATCTACCTTTTCAGCATATAACAAATCTATTCATGAATATCAATTCTTCATATCTAAGGAGGAACTATTAGATTACAAATATAATTCATGGAAATTCTGTTTCAGTTTCAGATTACATTTCGTTATGGGCTCATAAATTTTTTTTTAGGCTAGAATTCCCATGCATTTTTCCTTCTATTTAATTCAAAATGTAGGATACCTTTCCGATCATTGCCAATTTATGAAGCTCTCTTTTTCTTAAGTGTGCTAGAAGTGTACCAATTGTTGTTCGATCACCCGGTACTTTTCACTTCCTCTCTTTTGAATTTTTCACTCCTAGACAGTGCTTACAGCAATGCCATCAGTAAATTATATATAGTAATGCTCCCATTCGAATAGATCGAGTACTAAAGACAGTATGTTGAATAAATGATGTAAAGAGACTGAATCTTAGATTTTGATTCGACTGTGACCATCAATTGCAGGTGCATGTCTTGCCCAGGGAAATACTAGGCTGGTCCACCTTTGGTCTTTCCTCTTGGCTCCTGAAGTTCCTACCGGTTCGGGTGGTAGATCGTGTTCTTTTGTGTATCTCCAGGTTAATGCTGGGCGACACTGAGCTGCACGGCCTCAAGCAACCCAAGCAGGGACCTCTTGAGCTTAAGTTCCTCTCTGGCAAGACGCCGGTCCTGGACGTTGGCACTCTAGCTAGGATCAAATCTGGTGATATCCAGGTTTATGTTCACTTCAATTGAAGGCATTTAAATGAGTCAAGTTGCCGGTCTATAGCTGTGTTCATTAGTAACATTTGATGTGAATTGCAGATTTTCCCTACTGTGAAACGACTGACGGCACATGGAGCAGAGTTCGCGGATGGAAGACTGGAGTCCTTCGATGCCATCATACTTGCCACGGGCTACCGAAGCAACCTGCACACTTGGTTAAAGGTGATAAAGAGCACACACAAGTGGATGAATCAATAAGAACTCCATGAACATTGTTTGCAATTTCTTTTTCGCCGAGTTCATGATTCTGCGGTTGCATTCACAGGGAGGAAGAGAGCTGAGCAAAGGTTGGAAGTCGGAGAGAGGGCTTTACGGTGCCGGATTCTCGATGCAGGGCTTGATGGGGGCTTCTGTCGATGCGCAAAAGATCGCTGATGATATCGCACGATGCTGGGACCGTGGATTTTCGGTGCTTTAGACACCATTGCAGCTCCATTTCTTGTTTTGTACTTGTAACGAGTGCCATTATATTAATGTTGTAGTTCTATGGATGTTGATGTTGAGATATCTATCTATCTATATATAGTATTTTCATGTGCAAGAGATGATGACATCTTTATGATAATATTACGACGAAAATTTTTGCGATGTGGAATAGATCTCTTCCCAGATACCCTCTTGATGGATTTTGGTCACTTACTGACTGTTTACTTAGAAAGGAAGCAGGGAAGATACGATACTGAGGAAAAAGAAAGAAAGAAAGAAAATTTCTTCTCTAAATTTCCTTCCCAAAAGTGACAAAAACAGAGACTTTTTTCTGCTCATGAATTTAGCTATGCACACAAAAATGGAAATGCTGGTGTGGCATGTGGCTTCCACTGACGAATCCACTGAAGTGGTCTAAAGAAAATGTTTTATTAACACTTTTTCGTGTTTATTGTGTGGATTGTTCGTGAAATCGAGACAATATTTTTTTTGATAGTGGTTAATTATAATTTTTTAATTTAGATGATAATCATGAGATCAATTGTATAGAATTATTAAAATAATAGATTTCATTTTTTACTGAAGTACTGAAGTGTGAATCTATCAATGTACAATTATATTTTTTTAAATAAAATTATAAAATTTTATAAATCATTGAAAGGTAATCTAATGTACAAACCTTCATATATTTCACAAGAGATTATTTTCACAACTTAAATTCATGATTTTAAAATCACATGACAACAACTTCACAGTTATTATAAAATTCTCTTTCAAGATTTTACAAATCATTAAACACTCAAAAACTAATATAGCATAGAAATTACTAAAGCTTTTCTTTAAAAAAAAATTAATTTACTTTGTAAATGAATTCATGTCGCGAGTTGTGTCGATGCAAAACCATATTTTTTACAAAATAATTTTATAAGGTTGACAAATAACTAAACACTTAAAAAAAATAAATTATATAGCATGAAAAATTATTTAAAAAAATTAAAATTAATTTACTCTGTAAATCTGTAAATGAATTTTACATGTATTGAATCTGTTTTATGTTAAATGAAATTATGTTGTGTTTTAAGATGGTGATTTAGTACTGAAATTTAAGGTTTCTGAATCTGACGTGAAGGGTGAGATTACAAACTGATGTGCTAATAAAATAAATCATATTTGAATATCATAACCTAACCCAACCCACTGTTGAATTTCAAACGAATAGCTGATCGAAGGCACGGCCATGTCGAAGGAAACCAACATAGGGAATAAGGCGAGGTGAATTCCAAAATGGAACGATGGCGGTCATTTGTTATTGTTGTTTTTTTCTTTCTAAAATGAGGAAGAAGATCTCATTCTCGACCTTCTGAAGCCTTATTTATAGGCCTTAGGATATGTGTTTTCCCATATAGAGGTCTCGTTAAGTTATGAAATCATAGTTGTGACTATGCACCCATTGCTTGTTGATGCAACAACGGAGTAGAGATTTTCAACATCAAACACGAGCTAACCACCACAAGACGAAGAGAAATTCAGAATTGAACAAGGGCTGATTATGTTCCTTGACACGAACCACAGACATCCAACAACCAAACACGACCGTAGCATGATGGTGATGCTCCAAACTTGAAAGACTTTGTGATGCAAGAGGATCTGAGTTTTGAGAGACCATAACTTTTATTCAAGATTGAACCACAAAATCTATAATACATCAAATCGAAACTCATTCAAAAATCTACAAATGATTACTAAGTATAACTTATAATAGCCCAATCTTAAGTAAAAAAAATATCATTTAAAACTTTTTCAAAAACTCCAAATAATCTTTGCCATTATATTAGAGTTATTTTCATTTTTTACATTACAATTTTAAGACTATTTAAATTTTTATTTAATTATTGTTAAGATATTATCTTTTCTTTTGAATAATTTTATTTTGTTAAACCGACTTCTCTCCATTTGACAATATCTAATGTTTTCGCTGAATTTTTGTTCGAAAACAAACTTCCAAAATAATTGCTATTATGTCCGGCTTCACTTGTTCATGCTAAACTCTTCTTCTAGGTTGGAGCAAGACAAGCCACACATCACAAGTATTAGGAATTAGCCCGTTTAATGAATTGCAAATTGGCCTATTTGTTAAACAAGTTCAGATTAAAACTAAAACGATCGTGGATTCTCAACAGCTTATCGATTCAAGTTTGGTTACCTGTTGGATGATTCAGTGCCAATCTAAAGTTCAATGCTATGTTACAAAATGAAAAGTTTCCTAAATGTTGTGTGCAACTTATTCTAACTGAACCATCTGATTGAAGAATGACCCTTACAGACTGGTTTAGTTGTTGCAAGCAAGTAGATGTGCCATTGTTCGACTGCAAAGATCAAGTTCCTAGTTGGTCCAAAAGTTTGCTCATTTTTCGATCATTCTTTCAGATAATATAGTCAAGCTTTACGAAAATATCGGAAGATTTCCAAGCATACTGACTAGACAGACAATATGATCTGCCTCAGCAAGATCTAACGTCAAGAATGCACAATTGAAGTTCATCAGAATCATGTTTACTCCTACAGAATGTACACAAGTCATGATGGCAGAGCAACACCAAATAAACCTAGAGTAGCATGGTAGATTTTTTTTAACAGTATCTATATCCAATGTTTGTTTATAAATTCTCGCCGACTATGTGCTATTCTTGATTCATAACAACGGGAATGAACGAGCGAAATTGTAGTAAGTACCTGAAGTGTTTCTTGCACAAAAATGTTGCTAGAAGTTGATTCCCATATTACTGAATGACTGTCTCTATCAGAAGGAAACTGTATTATTTCAATTACCGACCCGTCGAACGTGCTCAACTCAGTGGCGTGCACCTTGATCGGATCAAATAGATGTTTGATCGAACCAATAATGATCCAAATGTCTCATAGTTTAAGACCATGCTTCGATGAAAAATCTACCAGCTTTCTCTAGCAGACGGAGCCATTTTGTGGCTGATTCTTTAGAGATCCCACTTTCTTCCATAATAATTTCTTCAAGAGTCGAAGTCACATCTGCTGGCATCTTCGTGGAGGACCCTGCGATATATACTGCAGCACCTGCACTAAGAAGATTCCAAATTCTTTTACTCTCTTCCTTCATCTTATGCTGCACATATACCTTTCGCGGCTGATCTCTAGAGAATGCGACAAAAAAACCGCCACCCTTGTTTGTGGATAGCACCCCATCATCTTGGGCATGAGATAACCAGAAATTCTTGTATAAGAAATCATTTTCTTCATTCCTACACCCAAAGAAGAAGAGAACAGGAGATACTGATCTGGTTAAGTTCTGTTGAGCGCGTTCCTCCACAAATGCCCTGACTGGTGCACATCCTGTTCCTGGTCCCACGAGAATGAGAGGCACTGATGGTTGAGGTGGTGGCAAAGCACCTCGAGTGACCCAAGCGGGAATGTGAAATTCTGTTTGCAGATTTGAAAGATTGAATCACCAAATGTTGCTTTTATGAAACATTCTTTGACAATTATAGAGTTACTTTTACCGTTGGTTTCACATGGATCAAGTCCAGCAAGCCATGATGAACAGAGGCCATGTCGTGTTCTCTTGAACGGAGTGATCCATGAAACAATGCTCACAGTTAGGTGCACTTGATTTGGATGAACAGAAGGAGATGAGGAGATGGAAAATGCTCTTGTTTTTAGTGGAGGGACCAATTGTACCAACCATTCGAATGGCATTATCACAGATGGAAAATCCTCCAGTACCTATAACAAAGATCAATAGCTTTTCAATACTTGTAAAAATCTCCACTAGCATCGGGTGCAATTTAAGAAAATGCTTTCCAGATGCTCAACATCACAAACTAATTAATAACAGATTTTAAAAAAATTAGCAACTCCAGTAACAGTAGAATTGACCACCTCAAGAACAGATCTCCGCTCCTTCTGATTGTACTCATACAAATCATCCCTTCCTTCTGGAGAGGCAAAATACTGAAGTTTTTCCTTTTCATGGTCAGCTGTAGCATAAAAGCTCATCACCTAACAGGGAGATAAAATTGCAGAAAGAGAGTTTCAGATTCCTCTATCATTAAAAATGTAAGGGAGCAAAACAAGATCCCTAGTGGCATGATCATGTTACCAAACTGAGCATGCTAGTGGTGGTAAAAAATGAGCCTTACTCCTGCAAGTCTATTTTAGAGAAAGGCACTTGACTAGGTGCTAAGCCAATGCAAGTTTGTGTTGCCTTTTTCATGTCTTCTTTCCTCTGAACACAACTAACTGTACCAATATAGTAGAAGCACAAAGACTAATCAGGAAGACTCCAAACTCAAAGAGTGAGAAAGGCTCCTTCAGCAAGATAAATGCATCAATTAGTGAATTAAACCACCCAACCACCAACATCTGAACAGATCATACCCACTTAGATAAGAGATCTGAATCGATTAACTTATGAGACTCATTCGCTGGTCAAAAATGTTGCAGCCCAAGTTAATAATAGTTAACTCATCTAAACTTATAAAGTTTCTCCGTTAGTCCACAACTCACCATGACAAATTGGGGTATTACAATCTACGTCACTTTAAGTTTTGTTGTCCTCATTAAGACTCCAACTCACCATGTGAAGTCCAGTAGTGGCTCCACCATCACACAAGCAACCCCGTGCATTAGATTAAGTTTGCTGTGATATCAATTGTCACAAGTCGCTTAGATGAGAGAACTGACTCATTAATTTATGAGATCCAAAGTGGTTAAACCCAAGTCAATAGTATCTAACTCATCTAAGTTTATAAAGTTCCTCTATTAGCCTACATCGCACAGTGTAGAACTAAATTGAGGAATACAACACAGTTTTTTAGATAATGCAAATGTAAACAAGTTCAAATCTCATGATCCATATAAATAAATATCCTCTGTTGCATGCAAGCTCTTAGAGAAGGTATACCATGCTCATCCAGTTTCAGTTAGGGTAATACCAACACTGTGAAAACATAGACTAATGCATTATATCCTCTCCCACTGCCTCGTTTTCATCCATTGGTAATTCTATGCTATCTTTTCATATGTCATATATGTGCTCGTCTAGTCAGGGTGATTTGGGACTTATGCCATGGGCATGCCTGCAAGCTCATGCATGACACAGATTTTTAGGCCCACATTCCATGCTCAGTCATGCATGAAATAGATTGTGTTGAGCACTAGCACTATACAGAATGACAATGACATAGAACTAGGTCAATAATGCTAACCATGGAATTAGATAGGGATTATCAAAGACAAGGACTAGCCCAGCTCATGGGCCAATTCATGGGCTAAAAATGGCCCATTTATTATTTTTTAATATTTTTCAAGGATACTCATTTATCCCTTTTTTTTTTGAAATATATACTTTTAAAAAAAGTCTAAATATTTCATATTATTTATTTATTTATTTTATTAATTTATCATCTGACTATCAAGACAAGCATGGTCTGAGCTAGTTGAAGTTGAATCGACCTAGGCAGTACACATGCCTAGCCCAGCATCGCTCAACTTGGGCCATGCTAGGCTGTGCACATCCTATTGACACCTCTAGTTCCTAGAAGCTCCTCTCCCTTATCAGTTGCTACATAGGTTGGCAAATAATGAACTAACATGAAAAAGTGTATTGGACTGATGCAAAAAATGAACTTAATATTGCCTCAAAGAAGTAACGCCGAGGAGAAGCTGATGCCACATCCATGGTGAGCTCCACAAAACTCTTCAGATTAACAGGGTGCACCATGTTCATTGTATGCCTACCAATGGATGGCTTGGCTGCATCTCTGGGATTGACCTGGATGATGAATATGTATTTATCAAGACCTTTTTTGGATAAACAAGTTGGCAGTATACATATAGTTTTTAAGAAAGTAAGGCAACACCTCTTAGGTTTCCATGGATATCTCAAAACTAACAGAGAGTCTAGATATACAATCATAGACTAACACAAAAGTAACCCAAAATATTTTATATAAAGCTGATAGGAAGAAAGCAACAAGAAAGAACAACATACAGTGATGTAACAGTTTGGATCCAAGTTACAGCGCCTTATAAATGCATCAACAGCTGCAGGATTTTGACTTGGGAGAATCTCAAGAACATCACCCACTTGATAGTTAATGGACTGAAGTTAGACCAGCAGTCTAATTAGTAATTGATTGGAAATAAAAAATAGAATTTGAATATGAACAGCTACCAGGTAGAGGATTATGATGAGTTGGATTTGTAGTTAGACTCAATCAAGATTGCACAAGAAACTCACATTCAATGAACTTTCAAACTCAAAGTGGCGTACATCTCTACTATGGCTTCGTTTTGTTAGTTGATGATTAGTTATCTGTCAAATTAATCAAAGGAAATATTCCAAAGATTAGCAACACAAAAATAACACAGTGCAAGTCATAAAAGCCACTTCAGCAATGTACAACAAAACAAGGATCAAAGGTACCCTGTCTAAAGAGATCATAACACCAACCCAAAAATACATGGTCAGAATACCAGGCATGAGTTTTCAAATGTTTCAGTAAGATGAAGCAACAACAGAAGTGTTTCACTAATGTGATTTCAAATATTGAACAGCGTGCAGATGGTTCCAGATAGATTTCATTTTTGAACAAAATCAGTCCATCCAGATTTTGTGGGGCATAAATCAACACAATGCTTAGGTGCTGCATAAACAACCAAAAACAACAAGAAGATCTATATTTGACGGATAATGGTGCCCAGTCTGCAGCAAGAATCTTGACAAACTACTATTCTCAACTACACGTGTACAGCAAATATACCACAAATTACTAATAAACCGAGATTTATATTAACAGGGATCCAAGTAAGTCAATATGTAGATGCCATTATCTGAATCTAGAATATGAAGCCCATAAGCAAATCTTATGTTAAATCAGTTGCATCTATCAAAGTCACTTCCACTTCCTTTTGATATAACACCGGCGAATATTGTCACACAAGCTGATTCAATTGACCTTTTTATTCTAATCCTTTCTCTTCAATCTTTGTGTGAATAAATCTTAATGTAGAAATGGATTTTAGCTGAAGATAACACATAAATAACTAAACTGAACTTTATCTGAGCATGTATGTTAAGGTTTCTAAGTTTTGGTCTATCCATAATCATACCATCTGTGCCTGTAAACCTTCTCTAATCTATAACATAATCACATCAGCCCAATATATCCAACCACAATATATATGCCTATTTAGAAACTAATGATACAAGCATAGCCTAAAATAACACGGATAGTATTGCCACAAGTTTCTAATAGAAAATTGCAAATACCATACATGTTTTATTATATATGAAGATTAAGATAACCTATATCCAAAATTAATGGGATTGAACATTAAAAAGAACTGTCCAAACTCTATAGAAGTGCAATCACAGAGAACATTGTTCATACCATCTTCAAGAAATAATGTGGCTTCTTGTTCTGATAGTAAAACTGCATTGGTGACGTTGAAAGTGCACTGTCAATCACCTTCTCAGTCTCCTTCAAGTCTAACACATATGAGAGTCAAAAGCCTTCACAAGAACTATTAAAGGAAATATTACTTCTGAAAGATATGCACAATGAGGCAACAACATATATCTTTGCACTCTTAAGTTGATATAAAATTAACCGAGACATACAAATCAATCAGCTCAACTAGTGAAAAAAAAAATCAAACAGTTGATGCATCCTATCAAAACTCACCAGATACATTTGAAAGCTCCAGTTGGATGTTGTCCGACAAATGGTATGTCACCTCAAATTTTGGTTGCTCCAAACTTCTCATAGAAGGGTCCATAATATCCGATATCCTAGGCAAAATGTTGGGATGCATCATATTCAGCTTCTTCCAAAAAGATGACAACCAAGGATCTAAGGCACCTTCATACCTGCCAAAGGTAAATTCCAAATATCATTCTGATTCCATTTTTAAGAAACTAACAAAATTTGAAGGTAATCAAACTGTCGAACAAAAGATCTCAGATGGATCAAGCAACAAAATTATCCTACAGTGCCATATTAATCTTAGTTATAGTAGTAGGAATTAAGAACCAATGCAGTTAGCAGCGAACCAATCTCATCTTACCTATGGAATATTAAAAGAATTTTAACATGACCTCTAATTAATATTCTCAAAAAACAAATATTAACATGAGATGAACAAATATTGGGACTAACATGGACCAATGATGATGATTTCCTCCTTAATGATAAGCGGGAAAATTATAACTGGTAAGCATATATCTCAAGAATATAACAAGTTTACAATGAAGAAAGAAAAATCATCAGCAAGACTAAATGAAAAACATACCCAGAAGGGTGCTGATCATCTCCTAGACCTTTTTCAATTAAAAGCATTGCTCCAAGATCGGAAAGCCTCTTATCCAATTTCTTTGCAGTAAACTGTCAAATATTCCATGATATAAATTAGACTAGAAACACTACATTATTTTCACCATTGCAATTGAATGGTGCTTCAATTTTGATGTTTATAAACATGGAAAACAATTTCATAAAAAAGAAAGATCACTAAAAATCAATTAGTCTCCAAAAAGTTGAAGCATTGGGTTGATTTCTCTAACTAACTAGGCCTAGTTGGAATTTGAAACTTTACACAATTTAATTTCTGACTTCTGTTTCACAATGCCCTAAGAAATTGTCTATGAAAAAATTGGAATTATTATCCACAATTAATTTCAAATGATCCTAAATAATTCATATGTTATGGGCAAAGGGGCCATGTGTATGTAAACAGTATAACACTCGCTTGTAATATTGCTTATAAGTTATACAGGTACAGCAGGATTACTTAGGGATTCTTATAAGGAATAATTCCCCCTAACATGGTATCAATGTCATTGATACCCTCTCACTTGGTCAGAGTTGAACTCTTCTGCACAACGTCATTTATGTGAAATTCTATTTCCTCTCTACCAAGGTAATCTACTCAGTGTTCTGATCTATTTGTCCTTTGAAGCACCCAGGCCATCATCGTCTTTGCCAGCTTTGCCACTAAGAACCACCACAATGCTCATCATTGTTCCTTTTTAGTTAAATGAACTCCCTCCACAAGAAGTTCCTCTGGATAAAACCCCTCATGTGATCCTCTTATACGTCTAGTCTACCACACATTGCTTGCTCCTATCACACTAACAAGCGTCTTCATCCATTGTGGTGCCACCCTCACATTTGAAGAAAATGTTAGCTGATAAGGAAGCAACAAGTTAAGGTAAAAAAAACATCAAATAAGCATGTCAAAATTAATGAACCACTTTATTGCTCAACAACATGGTTTGAAAAAATAGATTAACAGACATGCTTGTCAAAATTAATGAACCACTTTGGTGTAGTAAAAAATCATTTAATATATTTGAATGTTACCAGCCCTACAAAGAACTCAATGGAGATAAAAGATCAATGTGACCACCGATAGATAGTTGGGACAAGCACAATTCATGAAGATCTATTGGTATTGGAGGTATTCTGGTTTTTTATTTAAGCAAAAAGCTGAACAGCAATGCAATGAAGAAAACAAATTACACACGAGCTCAAGAGAAATAATACATAATAGGATTTTACATTATATTTCTGGTACCCTGAATCACCCAGCCCAAAAACAGCGTATTGAAGTCCTTCCAACCACTTATTGCTAAGACGCCTTTGCAAAAGAAACTTCCAGAAAACCTAGTAATGTAGCATAATATATCAAACAACTGTTACATTTTTTTTCCCAACCATCATCAGTTTCCAAAAGAAAGCAAGAGTGACCTTCATTGAATCTGGCACATCACCCTGCCCTGTGGTGGAAACAACAAAAATTACAATCTTTTCATCCGGCAAGGAATTCTGCAAGAGAACAGTAACAAATATTTAATAGTCCAATAAACCAAACAGGTTACTGAGAAAACAGAAGTATAGGTATAATTTTTTCCATAAACAAGATCAAAACCAATAAATTGGAAATCAATATATAGATGACAAACCACATCGAACCGATCAATGGAGATGACTTGAACAGAAGGACAGCCACCACGCTCTGCCTCCCTTCCAACCCGCTCAGCAGCATCCATAGCGTTCCCGGTTTGGGAAGCATACAGAACCAACAGACGGCTCGGCTTCAGCTCTGACTCCCCATCCATTCTTTCGGCAAGGTAAAAGGTGGCAATGCTACTACAGCAATTCAACACGACGCATACAAATCATGTGATTAGGAGAAATGTACAGCGGGATAAATTGCACGAGGAGATTCATAGAGCATTAGCAAGTATTCTAGTGCGCTTCGAACTGGTTATCCTTTTTCTCTGATTCTCAATTAGATACCCTTCGTTTCCTATAAAAATATACAATACTGGAGTGGATCCTACTTCCACCGAGTAGGGTTTCTGGTGGCGGTTGCCGCTGCTTCTCACCCCGCCGGTGCCCCGCTAGAAACCGTCGGTCGCTGTGCTCGTGAAGTCCTTCGAGGCTGATGCTGGCATCTCCCGCCCACTGCAGCACCCGCCCTATGTCACCGGATTCGTCGCCGACGCGGAGTCGTCGTCCGTCGTAGCCACCGGAGCGCAAAAGGGGACGCATATAAATAGACTTTAGAGCCCGGTCCAGCCGCCAGGGAAGGAGCGACTTGGGCCGGTTTGATCGTAATTGGGCTCAAACCATTCTTCCAATTAGGCCCGTTATTCTCCGCCTCCTCGTCCGAACTAGACGGTCGAACCGGACCGTGATTAATGGAAGTTTCGAGAAGCCACCGAAAGCCCATCTCCACTACTCGTGTTCGCGCATGCTCCAGTTCAACTCTCTCTCGTCCCTTCGCAGCAGCCATCTCCTCCTCTTCGTTCCGGTCTCCGCCGCCTCCCGCCTCGCATCTCGATCGCCAATGGCGCCGCCGAAGGTGGTGGCGGAGTACGCCAAGTCTGGCCGGTCCTCCTGCAAGGGATGCAGCAAGGCGATCTCGGCCGGTGCGCTGCGGCTGGGGTCCTCCTCGAAAGACCCTCGTGGGTTCGATCTCGTCAAGTGGTTCCACGTCGATTGCTTCCCGGCCGCGTCCCGCTCCCTCCCCGCCGCCGACGAGATCGTCGGGTTCTCTTCTCTGAAGGTCGGACCGCGTTGGACGAGGCAACGCGGTTAACCAGGGTTCGGTCGTTTTCTTTGTTTTATCGTCCCAGTCTTATGTTTTGATTGTGTTGATGATTCAGGGCCAAGACAAGGATGCTCTGAGAAAGCTACAGGCTTCTGCGGCACTCGACCATAACTCCGAAGAGGTGTGGTTTTCTGCTGCTGTTTGGGCATTGCTGTTTTATCTCGTTATCTCATGAACAGGAAATTTGGTTTAACTACTTTTACAGTATAATGAACAAAGATTATTATTTGCTTGATTGGTCTCCGTACTTTGTCTTACAAGTATGCAGATTTTTCCATGCACTGGCGTATTGACTGATATGGGTGACTTATTCTTAACATTAAATCACAGAAATTGTAAAATATAGCAAGTTTGGCATACTGTCTGAGTATGCTTGTAGATCGACGAGTATTGTATATGCCAAAATTTGCAAATCGAATCCCACAGATCTTTGAACTGATATTGTCACAAACAGTATTTCAAAGTAGAAAATGGTTATGCTTTATTGTTGTAGATGAGTTTTGTAAACATGTCAAGTCTTGCCTTTATTGACATCCTAATGACCCTATAATACTAGCACATGCTTCGGATTAGCTGCTCTACAAACTAATCATACTACTAGAGAAATGTTGCTGGCTTAGCTTCATCTTACTTTTCAATGTGCTACTAGGAACATAAAAGAGGTGGTGACTCATCTGTGAAGAAGGAAGCAAAGAGTTCAAAGAAACAAAAGGTCCAAAAAAAAATTCTTCAGGATAGTTTGGTTCTGTTGAGATTAACTTTTTTTCCGCCCTTTTAAAGGTCTCTCATACAGATAAAGCTGGGAATGAAGAGTTTGCTGATGGGAACCTAGAGGAGGAAAAGGTAAAGCTGTTTTTCTTCCTTTTTTTCTGCGAGCTAGGTTGTCATGGTAGATCATTCATATCAAATGCTGCTACTTGATAAACAGAACATTTGCTTTAGAAGGATGCTGCATTAAGCTTGTAGAGATTTGACTTATTTGCCCTATTGTGTAAAAATTTGGTTTCCTACTAGTTTACTTTTTTTCTTGAAGCCTCTTTGTGATTCTTGCGTCTTCATATAATCTAATGATCTTACTTGTATCAGTCCATAATCATAATTTTCTGGTCACTGTTACTGCATAAAACTAGATCCTTTCATAGGCACTGTAAGGAGCCATACTAGCAAGCAAATGAAAAGTCACAATCTTAGGATTTCAATTTTCACCTCCAGGGCTCTCCAAGTTCATGCTCGAGCACAATTGTGAATTTTGATATGTTATGTGCCTACTTTTAACATTATCAGGGATCACCATGTTAACAAATGATTATGTTTTTAATTGAGAATTGGTCTATCATGGAGCAATTTAAAAATTATTTGTTCCACAATCACTTTATTTTTGTTAGAATGCCTAAATAAATAATTTGTAGTCAATATTAGTAGTTAAACTAAGTTCATAACAGTGTCTATGTAAGTGTAATATTTGTATGAATGAAGGTAAGATGCAAGTTTAATCAAAACATCTTTCCTCTGTCTCTCTCTCTAATCTCTCTTCCTCATCTAATTCTCTTTCTCCTGCTCTCTTACTATTGTATATGGTGCCTGAATCCTAGGATTATAATATAGTTTGCTTATATCAACATACCGTCTTCTATAAAAATAGTCAAAATTCAAATTGGTACTTTTTCTCTTTTTCATCAAGCGGGCACTGCTCTTTTGCTTGTCATCAAAATAAATCTATTTTTACACGTCTTATTTTAATCTAATGTAGGTAGAAAACCATTTGATTTTTTATAGAAGATATTAGATAAAAAAATCTATGAAACTTCCTATTATCTTTCACAAGTTTAGTGAATAATTTTGGTTTCAAATATGTAAGGATCACTGAGTTACATGATTTCTTGAAAACTATTTAACAAATATGACTTCAAGTCTAACTTAAATCAAGGGGTTACAGTGCAACGGGAAGGCACTTCCGTAGTTAACCATGCATCCATGACACTGCAGATTGATTTCCTTTAGTGGGAAGATAACTTTGGAATGCTAACTGCGGAGCGACGTGCTGTTCGTATTTCTTGATTTACTCTGATGGCTGGTGGGAAACTTCTATGGGACCGGCCGGTCACCTTTAGGATTAATCGGTTCTAAGAGTTGGATATCTGGATTATTAAAAAAAAGAACTTAAATCAAATATGATTGTTGATTTATTTTGATTCCTGAATTTGTTTTTTCATCTTTGGTTGGTATTCATTTAAATTCTTGAGAGATTTTTAGATTCATTTGTTTTAAAATTGTCTCCAAAATTGAATGAAAATCCAAAAAAATATATACAAAATGTTGACCAATTTGATGCTGATTTTGACCTGAAATTTTCCCCAAACTATTTAATTCTGTGTAAATGTGATAAGAATGGAAGGGATGAGTCTTTTGTATTAAACAAAAGCAGTGTGACCCACGCTTTATAATTCTCTTCATAAATTCTTGGTGTTTTAAAACTCATTTTTATCTCCCTAATATTTGTTATCAATATGCAAACTTCCAGAAGAGCATATCCTTCATGCTTCCCTCATATGCTTTGCAACATTTTGACATGGTACTTTTCTTTTTCAGGGTGTATCTCAGTTGGCTGCAAATGACAAAAACAATTGGCAGAAGATAGAGTTTGATATTTCTGATACCAAAGATAATTACAAGGTGGTTTTCCTTCTTTACTATTTTCTGTCAGTTTATGTTTTTCATTTGCCTATACTCGAAGGCATGTAAATTTGCAATCTTTTTTTTCTTGATTATATTTTATGCTTTTTTTGTTGGTCTGAACCAATTTGTTTTTTTTGGATCCAGGAAGCTACCCTGCCATCAAAATGGAAAGCCTTCAGGACTGTTATCTTCCGTGAGAAGGTATTTTTCTCTTGGTCATGATAATTGAATCTAAAGATGGTGGGCAGGAGGACAGAGTTATGATAAGTTATTGTATTTCTAGGAGGATTCGCTTTATGATTCACAAAAGATTGCTGCATTTGATTTTGACGGCTGCCTTGCGAATACTTCAGTGAAAAGGTATGAACTGGTGACTATTGCTTGACATAACTACTTCCTTTTTCATTTGAAACTACAACTCCTGGCCATTGAATTTCCTGGTCATTTTCGTTGTTGAATATTTTTGTGATATATGAAGCATCAGTAACATTAGGAATCTTTAAGTCAGTATATGGATACCATAAACAATATTTTTGTGACCTATATTATTCAATGCTCTACTGTGTTTGGATTTGCTGCAGATTTGGTCCTCATGCTTGGTCTCTCATGTATCCATCAATTCCAGAGAAACTGCAAGGACTATACAAGGAAGGCTACAAGCTGGTTTGCCATTGATATATATATATTTTTTAAAATATATTTTGTATTTAACAAATGTTGTTGTGAACCATAATAATAAAAAGCAACAATAAGTCATAATGCCACAAAAAATGTGTAAATTTTTCATATTGAATCCTTGCCTTCTGTCTCATCTTTCTGTTTGAATCATAACAGTTTAATCAGGTATCAATATCCTTATCTTCAGGTTATCTTTACCAATGAATCAAACATTGAACGTTGGAAGAACAAACGACAACAAGCAGTTGATTCCAAAATAGGACGACTTGAAAACTTCTTAAAGTGCGTAAATGTTCCAATTCAGGTGTGACATCATCATCATTCACTATTTTTTTTGTCCTGACACGGTTGGTTATTTGTGAATTTTATATCAAAAATTTTCAGCTGGACTTTAAGTGAACTTCATTTGCTTTCATCTGAAACTTGAGCATATGTTTTGCAGGTATTTATTGCTTGTGGAATAGGGAAGAGCAAGGATCAGACACCTGATGATCCGTTTAGAAAACCACAGCCAGGAATGTGGGAACTATTGGAGAAATACTTGAATTCTGGAATTGAAGTTGACATGGACCAGTTATACTTGACATGGAACTCTTATTCGTTTGTCAAATATTTAACCAGAATTACTAATTCAAGCCATTGGCTATGTTGCAGATCCTTTTATGTCGGTGATGCAGCAGGAAGACCTAATGATCACAGTGATGCAGATATACAATTTGCCAAGGTACCTCAGCTTCATCACTTTACATTATTCAAGTCTAATTTGTTCGAAAAAAATAGTATGGTGAATGTCCTGTGCTGTTTCATACCAAATGTTTCTGTTTAGTAAATTAAAACAGTTGAAGTTTCTTACATTGAGCTCACAAAATATCCACACGTTCTGGGATGTCTCCTGCAATATTGTTCAGGAAAAATCATTCAATTTCGCAACATATAACTTCAATGAAATTTTAAGCCATACACAATTGTCTGATGTTGCTACAGGCTGTCGGGTTGAAGTTTCATCTTCCGGAGGAATTCTTTAATGCATAGCGGCATTGTTGCAGCTATGCTTCTCAACTTTTGTACATATTACTCTTAGTTAGTTCATGGTGTTTTGGTATGATGCATTCCGACAGTATCCCAATGTGCCGCTCTGTGCATTGTGTAATTTTTGCTGACAGTAATGCAAGTGATGCTCTTAGTTGTCGCACTCCCACCATTTTGTGCCCGTTCAGCAGTCTGGAATTTTTACAAGGTTCGTTGTAGGTTTGACCTCTCCTCATTTGTGTATATGTTACTTCTGAAATTAAAGGCTCAAACAATGTTAAACTCACTGCTCTAAATGTGGTCTTCTGGCTCGATGCTCACCGGCACTAACCTATTCTGATTGCCCTCAGGGAGACCGGGCAGATCTATTTGAACCTCATGCTTGTCGATGCAAATCATCGCGCCTCAAGAGTCACTGCAAATCCTAGAAATGAAGTGGACACCTACAAATAGGCAGGAAGGTTTCAAATTTAGGAGAGGTGTGTTCAAATCTCAATTTATAATTCAGTTAATTATGATACACTTCCATTTATCAAATTGAATGAATGAATGAATGAATGATTGCATGTCACAAGGAGAACCAGTATCTAAAATCTAGTACAGCAGTTGGAGATTATGCCACTTATAAAAAGTTGAAAAAAACAAGAAATAATATGATGATCAAGAACATCACCAAAACTCTGAAACTAGTTATCTTATCAAACCTCATATAAGCAGTTTGCAAAGTTAGAATCTCACAATTTTGTTTACAAATTTTATTGGATTTTCTGGCTGGTGCCGTGAGCCGATCACAAGTAAAAAATTGGACAAGCAGAGCACAAGACAAAAACCTAATGGGAAGTAGTTGTACATCCACAGGTATGTTGCGTTTGAGATGCGTGAAGCTCCATGGTTTGAAGAAGTATCTCTGGTTCTTTGATCCCCATTGTTATCGCCAAACCCTGAACTACTTGCAAGCATTGGTATTAAATTGGCTCCTCGCACTCTGCCATCTGGAGCAGAAAACCCAAACTGAGATGTTAGGTGATGGATTGTTTTACTCGAATCAGATTTCAGTGCGCCACCCTACAAAATCATTGTTGCTGTTCTTGCGCTTTGCAAGAGGATTTGCTTCAGCAACAACCTCTTTTATCTCAGTTTTCAGGGCGCTGTGCGGGGCACAGAGAACAATTTTACCCCTCGCGAGCTTATTGCAGACTGGCTCGTCTGCATCAAAGTTTGACCTAAGTGACCCAAGTGATCCCACGAACATCATCTGCCTCCTCCATGTGCTTTACAAAAGTCAGAACTACCTTGTGCACTTTTCTCGCATCCTTTGAACTTGCAGCGTTTCCCACCACCGTGCCCGACACAGAAACTAGTCCGCCCTCTACCACTTCTAGGACACCCCGAGACAGCACACCTCTTCCCGCCACCATGGGCTACACAGAACAGAGTTCCCCCATGCACACTCTTTGGGCACACACCTCCACCCTGATACAAACAACGCTTACCTCCACCATGTCCTTTACAGAAGGAACTGCTCCCCTCAGCCCCTTTTGTACAACCCGGAAATGTGCACCTCTTCCCGCCGCCGTGCGCCTTACAGAACAGTGTCCCACCCTGAGCACCCTTTGTACAATCCTCAATCCGGCAACGCCCCCAAATCTCCTACAATGAGCTGCTGATCCTTCCTCATTGCTAGACAGCACCTGGTTTGCAAACACAAGAGTTGTTCAAGCTACTCAGTTTTCGGTCTGTGATTGTGTCGGCCATGGATGGAGCAGATGCAGAAGATACAATCGATAGACTTGATTCCAAGTCAAGCCGATGCCGAGTACGATGATACGCCTTCAAATCATTCACTGATGATTTATCAGGACTTTGATTCAGTTTCCTGAATCAAAGACGCGGCGGTGGAAACAGATGTTGAGCTCGCAAGGGATATTCCATGTCGTCTCTTCGACGATGGGATCGGAATTGTCACCGGTGTTGCATTGACCTGCTGATCGCATGCTCTCAGTGTCTCTTTATCAACCAAACTTGATGGAAAAAGAACCAGGCAGCCTGTCTTCCAGGACTCGAAGTTAAGAAAACATCACTGAAGAATACTTGAATGAAGGATCACAACCTCCACTTAGAGCTGTCAAATGGGCCAACTCATGGCGGGACAGGCCAACCCATGGCGGACCCATCATATGACGGGGCGGAACGGACCGACCCACCAACTTGGCGGGTTGGAAAATCTCCAACCCAACCCAAGGTGGGCCGCGGGTTAGTTGGGCCAACCCGCGGGCCTGTTAAAAAAATAAAAAAATATTAAAAATATTAAAAATTTTAAATTGAAATTATAATTTAAATTGACTAAGTTGAAATTTTTAAATTTGAATTATAATTTTTAAATTTAAATTGTAATTTAAGTAGATTGAACCTACTAATTCATTGAGTTTTCTACTTTAATTTTAAAATTTAAAATAAATAAATAAACTTTCTCAACCCGTGGGCTAACCCAAGCCCGCCGCGGGCCAATCCACGCGGATCGTGGGCCTAGGCGGACCAACCCATCTTAAAATGGGGTGATAAAATTTCAAACCAATTCACTTAAATTACTTGACAAAGCGGATCAACCCGGTGGGCCTAACCCAACTTGACGGTTATACCTCCACTGACAAAACCAGATGTATCGCGATGGTCCATTATGTAAATCTTGGTTCTAAGGTAAGATAACCAATAAACCCTCAAATCAAACAAACAGACACAGAGCTTCAGCCAACAATGTCATCAAAGGCAGTTAACAAGAGAGCCTGTAATAGGAACGACGATCTTTTCAGAAAACGGTAAGAACATATGTAAAATCCATACTACCAAA
Organism: Curcuma longa; assembly: GCF_044706935.1. Lineage (NCBI taxonomy): Eukaryota > Viridiplantae > Streptophyta > Magnoliopsida > Zingiberales > Zingiberaceae > Curcuma > Curcuma longa. The sequence goes on from NC_133867.1 coordinate 4,831,184, forward strand.
TCAAGTTATGAATGCATATTGGCAATTGTTTAACCAAAGAATAAGCATAGACCAATGACTATCAAATGTAAAAACATTTCAAATTTTTTGACAGTATGTATGTTCCTTGAACTTGTTTATGAGTATCCGGCACGGTTTTGAATTTATCCTACCAAATTCCAACTAAATTCAAAAGTATGTTCCTTGAAATTGCTCATTAAATTCTAACTAAATTAAAATTCATCCTACCAAATTTAAAGTTACTAAACTTTGCAAAAAACAAACCAGAATCAGGATAATTGCCAGAATTCTCAATTTGCATGATATCATGATTTCCTAAATTTGAAAATTTGAATCTCGATAGGTACGAACTGAAAACTAAATGGCGAAAAAAATAACATATTCTTCAACTAAGGGTACTTCCACATCAACTTTCTAGCTTCCAGTATGCGTGAAGTAGCCTACAATCAGCATTCCAATACTTTCTTGTTACTAAAAGTTACTTATAAATGAATGATCAATGTCGAAGTCATGCCATGCTTGACTCAAGCATAGCGCCATTTGAGCTAAGGACACTGCCATAGCAATGTGCAAAGAAATACATCCTAAAATGGGAAATTAAAATTTTCAACATCTAAATCCTTGACTCAGAACAACTAAGATCAGTCGTCAATAAAAATGGTCTACAATAAATGCGTAGTTTGAAAGGAAAGATAAGACTAAAATTTGAAAGTCTATATGCAAAAGAAAGGACAATTAGTACTGGATATGCCAAATCCCTTAAATTGAAGAAATCTTTCACCGACATCTCTAGAGGAAAATGTGCTGTTATTTAAAATTACTTGTGGTAGGTACTAGTGCAATTCATCCCAAGGCTCAATCAGTTAATCATTTTCTTCAGTTATTTATGAATCACATTATGGAAGAGTAAGCTTTGCTTTTGTGTGTACTTGTTATCAAATATGTAGACTTAGAGAACTGAATATTAGTTCCGAATCATGTAGCACGACCAAGGTCAAATTTGAGACTAAACACAAGATAATGCATGATTCATGAATAGCATGATACATTAGTATTCTTTGGTTTTAATTTTATATGCTTATTACTAACAATGTCGAAGTAATATTGGTTCAAAAATCATGCGACAATATTGCTCAAAATTGGAATCGATCACAATATAAATTAAAGCAATCAAAATAAAGAAAATATAAATATCTTTGATTTTGTGAAATTGAACCTAGGACATTCAAGAACATTGTTTACCCAAAAAAATAAGTCGGAAATGAAAAGGGCTAGAACCTAGTTTTAATAATTTCAACCTACCATTTTAATTTTAAAGAAATGAAAAATAACTAACTGGATGATAGTTGCATTCCATTCCCAGAAATACTAGTTGGTGAATGACATATTGATGTGTTGTTGGAGACAACATTTTCTTGGGAATGAAAGCTTTCAACAACTATGCCAAAGTATGATTATAGTCATTGGTAATGGCATTACAGTTTTAAGATCCATAGGTTAAAGATCCCTGCAACATTGCAACATCCCAGTGACTTAGCACAAATCTGTGGTGAGCTTCTTGACATGTCTGTGATTATCTAGTTGCACAGAAGTTGTTCATCTTACCAAATAAAAGAACCCTTAGGCTTTTGAAAGTCGAAAGAACCTCAGTATACCTTGTTAGAGTAAACAGAAAATAGCTTTGTCAGTAACTGCACACCATATAAAGTTTAAGGGTGACATAACTCGAAAGAGGCTCAGTTCCAAGTGCACATGACTAGTTGGGCACTATGTAATGTGAAAAATATAAGAAACTATTGTTGTTAAAATCAGGAAGCTATCAACCCTTAAAGTATGATCCTAGCAATCACATATAATATCCCAAATTTGTCCACCTTAGATACTTCCATTAGTTGGATAACCATTGGCCGGTGGGAAACTTCCGTGGGACCGGGCTGGTCACCTCAGAGATAGTCAATGGGGCTAACTGGGATTTATCATTAGTTAGATAACCATGACAAACAAAACATGGTGCAAAAGTCTGTTCTATAGCTACTCTTTTTTATATCAGTTGTATGTATGTAGGATATACTAAACAACAACGAAAAAGTTTTTTTTTTTAAATCACAAATCTTACAAGATTACAAGTTGAATTTTGCATTGCTCCATAATAATTAGTAGAATGTTACTAGAAAAAGAATAGATTGAATAGTTAGATGCATGGATATGAAATCCCTTTGTGAATTAGAGTTTGAGATATTGTAAATCTATTGTTCAACAAAAAGTAATATCGATAAACATATTATACACAAAATAAATAATGTTTCCACAACAGCGGAAGAAAAATTTGGGATACTTCACAACAAAAACATTTGGACTTTATATTACCATGATAGAACGCTAGAAGTCATAGGCTAGAAGATCCAAGGAAGACAGCGGACCAACTAAGAGCAGAAATTATATAAACGCCCAAACAAGATAATGAAAATTAAAACGAAACAAGCGATTGAATTAATCCCAAGTTAATATTGAAAGTATTTGTAAATTCTAAATTGTATAAGTTTTATAAATTGAATAATAATTTAAATAATTAAAAATATAAATAAAATAAAATAATATAATTTAATATATAAAATATATAAATAATGATAAAAAATTTGATTGGAGAGTCCTTGTCTCTTATAACGTCAATTGTTCGATTTCTATAGAAGAAGATGAAACGAAAATAAAAGACAGTCTTTCAAAGGAATTAAAATAATGATGCTGTAATACCGTTACCAGTCGACTGGGCTTCTCAACCAGCCGCACTGCCCGTTCGTCCCGGCTGCGGCGGATGCGCAAGTTCCTGAGCCAGGCCGGCCTCGTCGATGCGGGGGAGGCTGTGGGCGGAGAGCGGCTGCTTCTTGTCGGGAAGCTTCTAGACAAATGCCATTCTCCTCTTCCTTTGTTTTCTCCAGAAGGCAAAATGGAGAAAGGCCAGTACAAGGGTCTGTTTACTTGGGAGGATGATTAGAAAAGGAATAAATGATTTTAAGAAAAAAAAAGAAGAAAAAAAAGCACATGAAGAAATTTTAAAAAAAATGATAAATCCCAGTAAGTCTCATGGACTCAATCCCTGGGGTGGCCGATCCGGTCCCATGGAAGTTTCCCACCGACCACCAACACATGAAGAAATTAAACACTTAGTAAGGAACTCATCGATAGAAATTATTAGTTCATTATAAAATTTAATTAAGAGGAAAAAAACTAATTATCTTTATCTTTCATAGTAAACGGGCAAGATTTCTCTTAAACGGGTTAATCCATGGTACGGCAAACCAACCTGCTAAAAACCCGTAATATAGTGGAGCGGGATGGATCAACCCATCAATTTGACGGATTAAGAAATCTTCAATCCAAGACGAATTACAGATTAGACAGATCAACCCATAGATTTGTCAAAAAAAATAAAATAAATTTAAAAAATATTAAAAATTATATAGTTTAAACGGATTAAATTAAAAAATTTAAATTTAAATTACGATTTAGATAGATTAAGCACATTAATTTGTTGAATTTTTATTTTTATTTTAATTATTTTTTTAAAAAAATCTCAATCTGTAAGCTAGTCCAAACTCGTCACCGATCGATCCATACGAATCGTAGGTCTAGACAGATCAATCCACTTAAATTCATCATTGATAAAATTTTAATTCAACCCACTTATATCCAATCCGACGGACTCTAAAGATTTGATTTGAATGAGGGGCAACATGATAATTTCAAAAAGTAGGGGAGGAATTTGGAAAAATCAAGGAAAACGATGTTTTTTCCCACTGGTAATGGCGAATGGAAGAAGACGCTGAGATCTGTCCGCAAGCCGCCTGCAAAATTGTTTCGATCGCATCGGAGTAAGCGGAAGGAGAGGAAGGGGAAGAGGACGAGGTGAGAGCAGGGGTCGGGGGCGGCGGCGGCAGCACCAGCAGCAGCAGTAGCGATGCAGATCCGGGGATCTGGTCCCCGCCCGCTGCCCAACTCCCGGATCTCTGCCGTCATGCTCGCAATGTTCGCCAGCATGGCTTCCTTCTACGTTGCTGGCCGGTCGGTTCCCTTTTCTGTCCTCAACTCTACGCCCGATACATTTTTGTCCTTTTTTTTCCCGATTTTTACTCGAATGCTAGTGTTTTCCCGCTTATTGGCATCCAAAAATGGCGACTTTTAATCGAAGGTATTCTCTTTTTTGACAGTCTCTGGCAGGATGCGCAGAGCAGGGTTTATCTCATCAAGGAACTGAATCGAAGGACTGGACAGGTTCTTAGATTTTGTTCTTCCGTTAAATGACTAGCTTTGTTGTAAAATTCCATCCCCCCTACTATTGTATTACAATCGAACTGAAGTACATCAACTTTTAGGGACAATCTGCTATATCAGTTGATGAGACGCTGAAGTTGGTAGACTGCAGGTGACTTGCTTTCAGATTGCTTCTCTTAAATTTTAGAGCCTCTTCTTGAGTAGTAGGGATAAAGGGTGGGTTACGATAATGAATTTTTGCTATTCAGACAACAGCACAAAAAGTTAGCGGCTCTGGAGATGGAGCTTGCTGTGGCGAGACACAAAGGGTTTGTTGGGCAGTATTCTTCGGAGACCAACGGGACTTTTTTTTTAAGGAAAAGACTGCTTGTTGTTATAGGAATAGCTACAGGATTTGAACGAAAAAAACAGAGGGACGCAGTTAGAAAGTCATGGCTCGCAACTGGTGCAGTACAATCTTCTCATTCTACTTATAGCTATTCATCGAATTCATGAAATGTATAACCTATTATAAACTCTTTAATCCTATGCAGTTATATACTGATTATTGTTGGTTTCATTGTCTCGGATTGAAAAATAGACGATCAATGTCCCATGTTTTCTATGAGCTAAACTAGGAAATATTAGTATGCAAACAGACTGTAGAAGAATTTACATGGAGTATGAATTTTTCCTCTTGCATTCCTCCTAATGGGTAGAATGCTCAAGATTATTTCAGAGAATTCTATGAGCTAAACTAGGAAATATTAGTATGCAAACAGACTGTAGAAGAATTTACATGGAGTATGAATTTTTCCTCTTGCATTCCTCCTAATGGGTAGAATGCTCAAGATTATTTCAGAGAATTCTATGAGCTAAACTAGGAAATATTAGTATGCAAACAGACTGTAGAAGAATTTACATGGAGTATGAATTTTTCCTCTTGCATTCCTCCTAATGGGTAGAATGCTCAAGATTATTTCAGAGAATTCATCAAGATTTTAGAATACTAAATTTGGGAGTTTACTCAGTTTTAGATACTTTCAGTTCTGAGTATCTTCTTGCCATTTGTTCTCAGGTGCAGCAATGAAAAAACTGGAATTAGAAAAAGGTGTGGTAGCACGATTTGTGATAGGACGAAGGTAAATTTCAGACGTTGACAATGGAACATGATCATATTTGATGTGTTTTTTTATTGAGATAGTTTTACTCTTCCACAGTGCAAATCGTGGAGATAGTGCTGATAGAGAGATTGACAATGAGAATTGGAAGACAAATGATTTCATAATACTTGTATGTTTAAACTGCATTTTCAGGTTTATATTCTTAATATTAACCTTGTTTATGCAGTTCAAAATGTGCCTTATATATTTATATTGCATCTTATTTCTGCACTAGAAATATTACTGGTTTTAGTGTTTACGTGCCTATCCGTTCAACCACAATGGTAAAACAAATCCTGTGATGATATATGATATATGATATATTAGCACCAAATTTGATGTTTATTGAGAGGCAACAAAGGATAATGATGATAGTAAGCTTTATGTGTCACGACCATCCTGCATTCTTTGCGACACAGTTAAAAGTAACTCAAAATTCTATTCCTCTTCTAAGAACAAGTTGAATTCTGTCCTCTTTATTTCTTCCCTGTGGAATACACTGAGGCAGATGCTTGCTTTTATGCTTCCTGTCAGATGCATATGAAATTAGAAACTGATGGAAACATGAGAAAAGAGTTTTATTTATTTTTTAACAATATGCTTATCTTTGTTGTATAATGATGCATCCAGATATGGACAGTGCTTGACAATAATTTTTATTGGGTTTAACTTGCCTGTCAATTTAGATTGTCTTAAATGAGTCAACATTTCATAGACTTTGCATCGATGTTTCTTTAGTGAGTGTCCCAGATTGAGAAGTTTGGTTGTTTCTTTGACTTCTAGTTCTAGGCATGGTTTGAAATCTCGTATTGTGTCCAACAAAAAAATCGAAATGTATCGTTTCGATGAATTATCGAAACTCGATACTACTCAGCACCGAAACAATGTCTCATATGTTATTGTGTTAATTGTGTCGACAAGTATAATTTCATGTTAACTCTCAACACCCCTTGACATACTACAATTGACATAATAATATATTTTTTATATAGTTTGTCTCCACACAAGATGATATCCAAACTGTAGCATTCCAGATGGAAAGCAAAAGTCGAGCTTAACTATATAGTTGTGTTATCTTTTTCATTTGTTTTTTCATCTTTTTTCTCATTCTACCTCCAATTTATCACTGACATCATACATCAAAACGTTGGCATGATACTAAAACAGTATCATTCCCGTCAAAGACCGAAACATCGCCACGGCTCGAGATTTCGAACCCTGGTTCTAGGTTCACTTTTAGTAATTAATGAAATGGTGAAACCCTAAGTATCCTGCAGCTGCTTGCCATATAATGTGTTTATATCATCTATTAATTTCCTTGGATTGTTTACAAAATAGTTTTCTACAATTTTGAAAGTGGAAGTCAAATTTCCTTCTTTTGCTTATATCCTAATTATCAGTTTTCTAATCTGTTCAACAAAAGTATATGCTAGATGGTATTCAGTTACATGATATTCATCTAAGGAAGGATGACAAGACAATACAGTGTAAGGTGGTGCTACTTTTGCTCCAAATCAACCTTGTGGTTTATCTTGGGCTATATGAAAGAATTTTTGACAAAAATTGTTTAGCTGTGCCAGAAAACTATCCATATTTCTCTGTGATGCACTTGTGATGTCAAGAAGCTTTTTATAGATTGGGAGTTTATATAATTGATAGATCTTGACTGGTCCTTCTCTCCCCTTTGTCTTCACCTAATGACTCTCGATGCTAATAATATCAGATTTCTCGAAACCTGTAAATCTTATTAATTTTATTTATTAGTTCTAGTAAACTCAGTAGGCCAATTCTTAGGAGACAAGGATATTTTAGGGTCTATCAGAGAGATCTCCTACCAACTTGTCCTTCAAATTTTAATAAAGAAATTGGTTTTCCACAAATCTTCTCTCTTGAGTCCACGGAAGGAAGCAAACTCCCATTCGCAGCATCACCTCTTCCTCAGTGTTATGTGGTATCCACTTTTTCCACTGTAAAATGTTGTATTCTCTATTGATTATCTTCATTTTACTTATTAACAGCATTCTATGTGTAGTATCTTGATTTGCTATAATTTGAGCTATCGGAAGTTATGCTTGTTGATGTTACTTTCCTCAATATGTCATTTGCAAAAATTATCTTGCATAAACACCAGCTGAAGTATTTTAGCATCCAGATAAGATGATATCACATCTTCATTTGAATGGTTAAACAATTTGTTCTTATCTTCAACAGGATAATCATGTGGAAACTTCTGAGGAACAACCGAAAAAGACAAAACTGTTTCTTGCTCATGCAGCAGAAGCATGGGATGCCGAGTTCTATGCTAAAATTAATGATGATGTTTATGTTAACATTGGTATGTTTATGTTAACATTGGTATGTTTATCATGAATATATCCTTTCAAATCAATTCAACTGAATAACAATTCTGTTTTATTGATTCACTGATCTAGAAGTGTTCAGTTGTAACAGATATTTTAGATGAGCTATACCGATTCCTCTTGGTGAAAATTCTTTTAGCCCATGATTACTTGGAAGGAGGGGAGGGAGGTGGAGGAGGGAGTAGAAAGGGATTTAAAAAACTGATTGCTTGAAATAATGAGATGAGAGGAAGCATATTTTACTTTTGATCTTCTGTTGATTACTTGGACAAAATGGAGGTAGAAGAACAACAGTCTAAAATGTTCTCTTTATAAACTTAAATCCTTTCGATCCCCTCTGCTTGTTACTTGGAGAGAAGGAGGTCTTGTATGTTTCCTGTGTGTTCGAGGATTTCCTCTTCTCTTACATGCCATTTACAAACTATATTTCATTCTTAACTTCTCCCTTATTCTAACCAGAGATATCCTATTATTAACCATAATGAATAGGATGAATGAGTCTTCCACCATTCAATTAATGTTTCAATAGAACAATATCTTCATAATCCACTGACACACACCAAGATATAGAACATTACCAATTGTTTATATCTTGTTAAACTACCAGAAATAACTAGAATCAACTAAAGCAAAATAACTTATTGTGAAAAGTATTTGAAATAACAAATGTTTGATAACAACAACAACAACCAAATTTTATCACACTAGGCGGGGTCGGCTATATATTTGATGACAACAATGTATTGATAATAACAAATGTTTCAAACAGAAGTCTAATCACAGCAAAGGAATCTCATTGATGCTACAGGTAGCCACATCAATATGCTTGTACCTAGGTCTTGATTCTAATTGGGGAAGAGACTTTCAGAATATCCACTACAAACTGTTTGAATTCTTTTATTTACTCCAGAGGAGCATGATTAGGTAGCCTGACATGTGGATTAGCTCTCTTTTCTAATTCATCTTGTGTTTCGTTTTCAAAATGTAAGTTGTAAATGCATGAAACCATCCCGATCTGTTGTTTCTGTTTTATATCTAATTGTCCAACTACTACAAGTGGGTCAATGACAAAAACTGCATTTCATTACTATTTGATCCTGTCATTTTTTTTTTCTTTTGGAGAGATTGGACAAATGGGAGTTGCATCTAAACTTCTAGTGTGTTTCGGAAACCATGTCAATGGTTCCTCATTATTTTTCTTTTGGTTTCAATTCTATATCTGCAGTTCAGTTGTTTGCATACTGAATAACTTGTTTAGTTGGAAGATTATTCTTTCCCTCTGAAGGCCAGTGATCTGAGGTCTGAGGTAGACTAAGAATTATAAACTAACTGCTGTTAATTTGTTTTTCGATAGCCATAATTACAGTCAACATAGTTGGCTAGCTTCAGGACCTGAATGTTCATGTGTGTATCAACATTAACCTAACTCCTTGTTTAATAATATTTAATCTGATTGATGATTATCTGTGCTTTTATAGATGTTTTGGGCACAATGCTTGCCTCTCACCTGGACAAACCCCGTGCATATATTGGGTGTATGAAATCTGGCGAAGTTTTCTCTGATAAGTGAGTATTAATGGGCATAGTCTTGTGTTGAAAGCTAGGTTAATTATGTTTATTGATTGCTAATATTATATTCAGGAGTCAGAAGTGGTTTGAACCAGATTGGTGGAAGTTTGGTGATGGAAAATCGTAAGCGTTTTTTGAATAAATTTATAATTAGGCATATCAAGTTACATTGTGTTTGGTGAAAAAGTAGTTATTTTTTGCTATGATTCAAGTTATAGCTATCAACTATTTGAATTGATGACTATCAGCTGCACATACTTGTAACTACAATAGTCTTCGAGAATTCTCTGATGGGAGAGGTTGCAAGAAAATTTACTTCATAACTTTGGCTGTGATTGTTAGATCTGTTGCAGCAAACCTCTAATTTTAATCTGTAAAAGCATTTAATCAATATGATCAGACATAAAAATGAAAAAGTTAAGAGGAAAAGTTTGAAGGAGAATGGAGTTGGAGGCAAGCTAAGGCTTAACAAACTTATTCATTATATATACATATAATATTATGAAAAATTAACATTAGACGCGACCCAAATGCCCAAGTCAAGATAATTAAATATAGTGCTAATTTTGTAGGTCCATTAGTGAGCCTACCTTCCGAAAGCCCACTAGTAAGGCTTTCTAAAGGGTAGAGAAACATGGGTATCATATAAGGTCAGAATTCAAAAATCCAAATGTGGGACTAAAGGTGGAGCTAATTTTTCAGTTTTCTCTTCTCCAAGAGTGATTGCTACTCATCTTTCCTGTTATTTTTGAGTCGCTTATGCTAAGTATCGGCTAGGAAGATATCAATCAAGGAGTTTAGTTACTTTCATTTACCATTAAACATTAAAATAACAGCATGCGTGTCAGAACAGTGGCAAACAGCGACAAGAATCACTCATGGATTAGTGAATACATGAATGTATCCTTCAAGTGCTATCGAGCTTGAAACAGGCATAAGCATTGGTTTGTTGCATGTCTGTATAATCTGTTTTTCCATTTGGGTCACAGGGATTTATGAAAATCTTGCTGTTTAGTCACTACAGTTTGTGTCATTCAAATGCTACTTAATCATACCGGCTACAAACTGATGCTAGTGGAATCATACCAGCGGCAAGCTGAGATTATCCTGTAAAGAGAATTACTGCTTGCGGTACATCTATAATATGGTCTAGGTGCCTAATCAAAAGCTATCGTCATATTTCTTCTCGGTGTGAATATTAGCTATACAGCATGCCGAAATTTTGACTACTGAGCTCACTGCAACAAATTGTGGCATTCATTGATGGAAAGGCACATAACACCTCATGCATTTACGCGGCAAGCAAATAGGATACCCTTTGGTTGTCAACACAATTTAGTACAAAAAGCATTCATGTTTTGTAAATAATTTACTTCAAAAAGTTTTTATTATAGTTAAGTTTGTCCTAAATTCTTATTTTGATTAACTGATGATTCCATGTCCAAATATGGATGCCATAGTGCAATGGCCTTCAGTTCATACTTGTTATCAACCTCCTCATTCTGTTGACACAGGTATTTCCGGCATGCTTCTGGAGAGATGTTTGTGGTATCTAGAGCCCTAGCACAGTTTATTTCTATCAATCGGTTTGTGCGCTTATTCTAACCGATCGACATCATTTAGGGGACATGTAATTTATGACTGATGCAATTACTTCTTTGTAACATAGGGCTATTCTTCGCACGTATGCCCACGACGATGTTAGTGTCGGGTCATGGATGATTGGTCTTAATGCGCAGCATATTAACGAGGGAAAACTATGCTGCTCCTCATGGTCATCAGGTTGGCTCATAAACAGAAACCTATTTTTTCTAAAACATCATCCTATGATCAAATTTCTTGCATATCATGCGAAGTAGCATGAAGTTATCAAAACCATTCGATTTATATAATGATTAGTTAAACTAGTGTTTTCACTGATTTCTTTTACGACTCTCTTTTTTCCATGATCTTATATTCTTCTCAGGAGCCGTATGTGCAGCTGTGTGAAAAATATACAACAAGAAACTTTGACATGGTGGATTTGCTCGATCTTCTTTGCCGGCATGAAAGATGGAGCACAGCCTCTACATCTGAAAACTTGTTTTCAATCTCGGAGTAAATTAACTGGATCATCTGAAGCTGTAGCAGAAATGATTTGAGTTGGCTTTTCCACAGAAGAATTACAGTTGAATTTCTTAGGTCGACAGGTTTGATTGTGTTGTTGATCTGTGTAAAGTAGACCATTAACCATTCTTTCACAATGACATATATTTTTCAGTAAACTGCAATTAGTTTTTTCTTTTGGTATCACATTGATCTTAAAATGGACAAATTATATGTATATCTCAAATTTGTTGATATTTGATCACCATAGTAGTTCAAGTGATTAATCTATTTACGATATGAACAGGGGAGATTTGATGTAATGGTAAAGTTGTTATCGTGATTAATCTATTTATGATCTGCACACGTTGAATGTCGAATCGGTTCATTGTCTTTCTCTACATTCGCTCGGTGGTGAAACTACGTTGAACACAACCCTCGACTCTCTATTTCGGAGCTCTTAGGAACTCAAACTCGGTCATACAAAACAATTTAATCTTCCAAGCAACTCCAACCATCTAAGCAGTTCATCCTTTCTCGGGGTTGTAAATTTGGGGATCAAATTGTACTAAACCAAGTTGACTCGTATGCGAGCACAATCTGCACACGTTGAATGTTGGATCGGTTCACTATCTTTCTCTGCAATTCGCTCGGCAAATTCACTCGTGATAGTCTTTGGATATTATTTCAGTTTGCCGCGACCACAAACCCCCGAAGGTGGGGTAAATCTGTTTTAAGAAAACTACATTGAATGCAAATCTCAATTCTCTATTTCAAAGTACGAACTCAGACTCAATCATACAAGACAATTTAATCTTCCAGACAACTCAACAATCATCCAAGTAGCTCATCCTTTTTTACTTGGTAATTTGAAATTATCAGTTCAAGTCATCTTGACAGATAAGTCAAAATTGAAATACTATAATTTTTAATTCAGTACATTCTCGTAAGTCGTAATATCTCAGGCAAAGATTGTTTAATAATGATTTATTGATCACGGGTTCAAATCGCGAAAATAGTCGTAAAATTATGTACAATATATCCAATATGATTTTCCTAGAACTTTAACCGGAGTTTCGTTCATCGGAATAAGATGTGAACATTTCTTGTAGATTTTTGTCATCAAAGTTATTATGACATTTTTTATTATCTCATCAATCTTTGGTTTATAATACCCCTGTTATACTTTTATTTTCTTTTTGTTTCAAATATAAATTCTAGGGATATTCTGTCTGGTGGTCAATAGGAAGGTCAACTCTGACGAAGTTACGTTGACTAAGTCAAGCAACTAATAATTCGAGAGAAAATAAATACATCTTTCTTAAATTTATTTTAGTTAAAATGGTGTAAATCGTTAAAATGATATTTAAAAATAAATAAAAAGACATTCTATTATATTATTTATTTTAAAAATATAGTAATTTTGATTAAAATAAAATAATTATTTTATATTTTTATATAAAATATACGGTGAGATGTTTTTGATTTTTTAATATCTTTTTACTATTTACATAATTTAAATTTTTTTATTTGAGAGGGTCTCTCATTTTTTACCTTTTATTCTATCATCGATAATTCATTTTGTACCTATTAACGTATGCAACTAGGGTTTGATCTCATCGGGCATATTATACGCTAGTAATACTCGAACTATTGATAATATTGGATCATTACATCAGGAGTCATTTGTCAAGGACAGAGTCAGAAATTTCATATTGGAGAGTGAAAGGTGTATGTTTACATTGAGAAGGTGCAGTCGTATCGTTACCCCATTCGCTTCTCATTCGTCCTCTATTCTTGTACTTCTAATACCTCTTGTATTACAAAATTGAGGGGGCCCGACCATCCCCTGACTCTATCCCTAACGATCACACTTTTGAATTTATTTGATGGGTGAATGAGGGCCATTCACCTCCGAATCGAAGATTTGAATATTTGGATTAGAGCTGTCAAACGACTCAATCCATAGCGGGACGACCAACCCACTACAAACTTGTCATATGGCAGGGTAAGGTGGGGCGACTCGACCCACCAACTTGACAAGTTAGGAAATCTTCCACCCAATGTCCCAATCTAATTCAAGACGGGTTGTGGGTTGGACGACCCACGGATTTTTCAAAAAATAAAAAGTATAAAAAATAATAAAAATTTTAAATTTGAATTATAGTTTAAACGGATCAAATTAAAATTTTTAAATTTGAATTACGATACGGGTCAAGCTCACTAGTCCATTGAGATTTTTATTTTAATTTTAAATTTAAAAAAAAAGTTTTCTAATCCAAGAGTCAACCTAAGCCGCCATGCTCTGATCCATACGAATCACGGGCCTATGCGAGTCGGTCCATCTGTTTCATTTTAAAATGAGTTGATAAAATTTTAATTTAACTAGTTTAAATTATTTAACAGGATGAATTAATCCGACATATTCAATTTCAAATTGACGACTATAATATAAATTAATAAAATAATAATTCATTTTAAAAAAAATTATCAACATGTTAAATATCAAATTATCGTTCACGCTACTCCCACGTTTACTCATGCTCAGAGGCTCCCTTTAATGCTTCCTAAACGAACTCCCTCCACATTTACTCCAATCTGCTTCCTGCGTTTTGATTGGACATTATTGGTGGTTCCTACGTGGGATCCGGGAGTCCAACCAATGGAAGGAAAGCTCAACAAGTAAGCGTAAAGAAGCGCATTCACGAAGTCGTGGGACGTTGGCCCATTTTCCCAAAGCTCACCGACCGCCACGTCACCGACCATGTGACTGCTGGCGGTGGCCCTTAAACGACACTTGTACAAACGATGCCACGCCGAATTAATTAGAGCATCCGCAACGTACATGGCGTTATAACGCCATGGGCTCCACTGCCACGTGGTAGTCGATCAGGTGATCGACTACCACACATGGTGATCGATCACCTGATCGACTACCACACATGGTGGTCGACCAGCTGGTCAACCACCATGTGGTAGTCGATCAGGTGATCAACTACCACCACCTGATTGTGAAAATAAAAATAAAAAAAAATGCATGGCCCACCACTGTCACCGATTAACGCGTTCAAAATTCTGAACGCGTTAAATACCTCACTCCTCCCTTGCTCCTCCACGTCCTTTCCTCGCTCCTCCACGTCCGCTGTTAACATGCGATTAACAGCGCGTTGCGGATGCTCTTATATATTCATCCGCAATGCGCGTTAATCGCGCGTTAATAGGGTGATGTGGAAGAAAAAGGAAAGGACGTGGAAGAGTGAGAGAGGAGAGAGATATTTAACACGTTCAGAACATTGAACGTGTTAATCAGGACAGTGGGTGGGTCCCACGTAGTGCGCGATTAAATTTTTACACAGGGGTCGATCAGTTGATCGACCACATGTGGTGGTGGTCGATCAGATGGTCAACCACTACCATGTGGTAAGTGACGTGGGCGTTATAACGCCACGTCCATTGCAGTTGCTCTTATAAATTTAGTAACTCTATTTAATTTTCTAAAATTATAATAATACAAATAATAATAATAATATGATAAAATAGTTTTAAAAAATTTCTTTTTCTTTAATATTTTTTTGAAATAAATTATTATATCTAATAATAAAAATTGTAGTGTGTTTTTTAAATTGAGCTACGTGGAACCCGGAACTTTACCAATGCGGCTCTCGTCAGCAAAAGGGTGGTCCAATGGGACGACAACGTATCGGCGAGGCCCACGCGGGTAGAAGCACTGGAGTCGAACATTTGCGTGAACTTAGTGGTGGCCCTATACGCCGTATCACGATAACCTGATACGGACACGTGTACGGTGACGTGGCCTCCGCCTCTGCACTTCGCTCCATTTGAGAGTAGCGCTCGCCCTCCGCCCCGCCGTCTCCGATGTGTCCATGGAGAAGCGCGTAGCGCCGGGGTAGGCGGATCGGTCCTCCTGATGAGATCCTTCCAGTTCGGCGTTCCTTCGAGGGTTTGAATCGCATCCGCCAGTAGGTTTCCGCTCTTTGGAGGCATATATTTGGTGAATTGGAGAGTTGGCGAAGCAATTCGTGCCGGATATATTGCTGGTAAGCGATGTTTCGGCGTGTTGTTGTTGCACTGCGCCGGCTTTGTTGTTTTCTCGCCGCAGATGTACTCGGTCAGTGTTTGGTGGTCTGCTTCTTGTGCTTGGGGTTCGCCAGAATTGGGGTTTTAGTTCTTTCCTGGAATAAATATTGAATCTTGGTCGCTTCTTTCCTTGATCTTGTACGGCTTTGGAATTTACAATTTTCGAGGTACATATGATTTCTTCTGTTGGTGTGTGTGTGTTTATGTGTGGGCGATTAGAGATAAACATGTGGTAGATCTGGCGGATTTGAAGAGAAGTGGTGATTAAGGATGAATTGTCTGAATATCAGATGATAAGGAAGAATAAAAAAGAGAGCTGATTTTCCTAACCAGAATGGATTTTATCTTCATATTATATCTCATCTGTCGGTAATGGAACATAATCAAGTACCCTTCGGTCTTTGCATATTTTTCTTTTTAGTATGGTTCACAGTTGCACTTAGGAACCTGCAATATGGTCCCTTTACTCATGAATGCCTGCTTACCGAACTTATTCCGTCCGTACTTGTAAGGATTTACTGTTTGTTTTTTCAAGTTTTGTCGTTTGGTTGGTAAATGATAATTCGTTTTATTCTTTTCTAAGTGTTTGCCGTATCTGTCATTTCTTAATAGGAAACATGGCTTAGTGTTTAATCCATCTACGAATGTCATTCCGAAGAGTTCTTTACTCTTTTGATTTAGCTACCAGGATGTTACTTATTAATGCATGTCTGTCTCTTTGTTGATTGCTATTCTGGCCTGTAGAATAAGGAACAATTATCCCTTTCTACCAAAGGTTCCTACTTATCTGGGCAAGTATGCGAAATTATGGAAGATGGTACAATTGGTTCAACTGTGAGATTAAATTTGTAAACTCATTTTCTACACAAAGAAAGCAACATATTAGTTTTCCATGGAGAAGTAGTAATTCAGAGTCTAAGAATCTACACGAGTAGATAGTTATGTTGACTGTGCTTTAATCACACTAGAAAGTGTGTTAAATTTTGACACTATAATTTAATAATTTATCACAAAAAGTTTTGGTGACAATAATTTTGTCACGAGATTCATTGGCCTAAGTTCCAGGGTTAAAATTATTAATAAATATTATTGATCTGTCACTAAATGTGAGATTAGTGAGAACTTTATTTGTCATTGATAATATATTTTATAGTATTATCAAATACAATAGTGATAAATTGTTGTCATAAATTCATCACATATATAATTATTAACCACAACTTTATTACTAAAAATACTTTCAACCACAATTGTTTAACATTAGGTCTGACTAAACCCTTAGCTTTTGCAATGTTGATCCGTTAGAGATTTTGTTATGTTTGCATGACCATGCTGTGCTGAACTAGGGAATTAAGCATCTCAGTTCCATCTTTGGTTACTCCAAGGCACTCAAGTATTGATGGCTGATTACAATTGAAGACTCTGGTTTGTGGCAGTGTTCATCCATCTTCATAATATCCCAATTCTTCTCAATCGTCTTTTGCTTTCTGCGATTGTCTTTTTTTCCAATCAAAAAAATTGTCTTTTTACTATTTATAAAACATCTACTGAGTTTCATTCTAATCCCATGGTCTTGTGATTTTCAGAAAAATTGTAGTTTTGTACTACTGTAGTATGTAATGCATTTGAATCTTAATGATGTGCAAACCATCCTACTGATTATTGGTTTAATTTAATCATACTATTTGGCCACACCTGTTTTTCAACATTTATGAGATACTACAGCAAATTAAACTACATTTTCTAGATGGGCATTTATTAAATTCCAGAATAATTGTTTCATTGGTCTTTTGTCAAAACTCAAGAATCTTCCTGAAAGATATGTCTTGTTATATATTATATATTGGAAGTTCCTTTATTTTGAAAATTTTAGCAATTACAAAAAGAAATCAATAATCTGTACAATTTGTTATCTGCAGGCGCTTCATAGTGTGATTAATGGGGAATAATGAAGCTGCTGCACCTTCGAAATCTGAGAAGTTGCCTTCACCTGTACAGGTCGGCAGATATTTTAAGTGAACAATAAACACCAAGTATTTTTTACCAAGAAACTGGCTTAATAGGTTGTCTCTGATGACTAGTACAATGGTAAATGTTTGTAACCCGTGGCAGAAAGCAAAAGGAATGATTTCCTCTGAGGCTTCAATGCATTACTGTTTTAATGTCATCCTTATCATACCTAAATCTCTAAAGATTAGATAATTTTCTTTGTTTCTAGTAGTGGGAAATTTCTGTTTTTACTTATAAATGATCATTCTTTGCAGTTGCAAGAGCAGCCTGCATTTCATCCATATGCTGACTGGACAGCTATGCAGGTTGGTCACTACTAGATTTTATTTGCATGGTTCTGGAAAGTGTCAGATAATTATAAAAAAGGGCCATTTCTTATCTTTCAGGCATACTATGGTCCTGGAATGATGCCTCCTTATTTCAGCACTTCAGTTGTCCCTGGTTATGCACCACATCCATACATGTGGGCCCCTCGGGTACATTAATTTCTTTGTTCATATCTTGAACTCTATTCTTTTTTTCTTAACTAATTATTTTTGTATCTGAAAGGTAATGGATCTTGTCTCAAGTTATGTAAAAAGCGTCAAACATCTCTGTTTTTTTGTAAATTTGTTAACATATTTCTGTGTGATCCTTTCATACAAAATCAGGAAATTGGTTTGGTTCTTCTATGTGAATGGCTTCTTGAATTATTTCCAGTTCTTCCTCTTTTCTTTGAGTCTAAGATGGATGTCTGACGTTATTGGAAAAGATAAACAGGAATACATACTACTACCCGTTATGAGTTAATGTTCAATCAAATTTAATAAACTAATTAGCTAATTGATATGGAAGGAGTTCTATTCCCATGTATCTCACTTAGTATTCCTTGGAATATAATAACCACTGATTTATAGTGGAATAGTGCTTACATATTTTAGGGTGGGAGTTATAAATTAATTGAAGATAATATATTGCTCTTTGACATAAAGTTCATCCGTTAACTGCCCTTTAATACCTCCATTACCGTTGCCATCCTCATCATTTACTTTTTTGGTTAATAGGATTGGCTCAGAAGGTTTGAAGTAAAGCCTATAGATGTGTCTTGTCAACTTAGTATCAACATAAGAGTTTACATTAAGTTGTTTGTCATTTATGTTGTATATTGGATCTTATTCTCGAAAGGGAGCCTTGGCGCAACGGTAAGGTTGCTGCCATGTGACCTAGAGGTCACGGGTTCAAATCCTGGAAACAGCCTCTTGCCAAAGGCAAGGTAAGGCTGCGTACAATGGATCCTTTCCCCGGACCCCGCATGGCGGGAGCTTCGTGCACCGGGCTGCCCTTTGATTGGATTTTATTCTCAAGGAATTAAACTTGTCAGACAATAAATTCCATTTTTATCTTGAAACATATAGGTAGAAGTAGCACATGAAAGCTGTGGGTTTCTTGTACCTACAGTACATTACATTAGACGTCTAATTAAATAGGTCTTCATAATCATGCTTGATCCTATAACACCTTTGATTGCGGATTATTCATGTTGATACTGTTGTTTGGTTTGACAATCAAGTATGAATGAGGCGATTAAAAAAATCACACTTACCATGCAAATTGTTTGATCTTCATCAGTTACAGGTCCATGTGTGATTTGACCACTCCCAAACCACAATTTAACAACATTATATTTTTCATGTTGTAAATTCGCCATGTGTCACAATGCATGATTTAGTTGTTTTCTTTCCCAATTCTTATTATGTACAATTAGGTAGACTACAAAAGGTGTATGAATAAAACACTTTCTTCAGACTAACAAGATTAGATATGCCTATGATTTTCACAACTATCTGTAAGTGTCCATTGTTGACCACAGAGCTCAGATTGGAACTGCAAAAGCGTGTTTTGTGACAATATAACAGGATTTCTTTATTGTATAAGTTACTATTGCCTTAACATTCATCATGTTGGTATAATTTTTTCATGGACTCAGCCTCTTGTTCCTCCTTTCGGGTCACCATATGCTGCAATGTACTCGAATGGAGCTTATCCTCACCCATCAATGCCTCTTGTAAGTTGTTCTTTGTCACCCTATCTTATTGGCTTTGAACTACATATAGTGTTTAGAATATATAAGAGCTGGTAGATACATAACACTTACTATATGGATGATAATTGATTGTTAGAGTACTTTTTACAAGGATGGCACTTATATTTGCAGGGTTCTCAAGCACAGCATCCTGCAGCGACTGAGGTAGTTGTTGTAAGCACTATTTACTTGCACCTTTTCCCTTAAATTTGGTTGTACTGCAAATCATTAAAAGCTTAAATTCTTTTACTCAGGTCTTTTTTAAAAAACTTATTTTATCCTATTTTATAGATGGGAACCCCTTTGAGCATAGAAGCTCCTGATATATCATCAGGGAGCAAGGACAAAGGGCTAGTGACTAAGCTTAACGCAACCGGGGGAAACAGAAATTCAAACAATGCAGCAGGTGCTCATGGGAATGAACTGTCACGAAGGTTTATTCAACTGTATATTTATAGATACACAGAGTATTAATTGCTGAAATTCATCAGTAGGTTTACTTTGATTAGATGTCTGAAAGTATTCCTTTTTTATTATACATACAGCGGATATAATAGTGCAGATGGGTCTAGTAATGGAAGTGATGGGAGTAATTCGACAGGAGTAATGCCCTATTCGTTTTGCTATTTTTTGAAATTGCATCGCTTCCAATATTATTCGGAATATTCTATCTTGTTATAGGGATATAGCGACCAACGAAAGGTTGGCTCAGAAGATAGACCATCATCAGGTATCACCACCCTATTATGTATACTTTCTAAATTAAGCAACACTCTTCTAATTTGTATGAACTTGTTCTATTTCCCATTATCAATGAATTTGAAATATTTGTTTGTCTCCCATCTTTGGAGCCTATTATTTTAAGCGATTAATATTTTGTCATGTGAAATTACTTTGAAACCATTATAGATGTTTTCCTATTACAGATGAAAGAAAAATTGACTCAAACATCAATCCTGCTAATGGCGGGGGAAAATGTTCATCACTGAAAGTCTCTTTAGGGGTTTCTGCAACACCTACAGATATTGCACGAAATCGAGTGAGGAATAAAACTTCTCCTGGTCCAGCACAAGCGTCGATAATGAAAAATACTGGCAACCCTGTCCCTTCAACAACAATTCCCATGATGCCTGGTAGTACTGGTGTACCTTCTGAGCTATGGATGCAGGTTCAATCTCCATCCCAGCTCGTTTTTTACTTCCGCCCTTGGAATTGCTACTAAAACTTGCAGAAACTATGATCAGCCTTGCGCTTATTGTTTACCTTCCTCATTAATATGTTTAGCTTCTAGTTTATTTCTCGACCCTGATAAAATGTATAATAAGTTCCTGCTCATCAATTGTGCTTCAGAATCGATTGGCATCCCAATTGTACTCGACTCAAAAATTATCTTATCGGTTGCCATAGAGAAGCACCCTTTTAAGGCACAAAATGCAAATTGATATTCTTTTTCTTTTTAAAAAGAATCAATTGGTTCATGCTGCTTTAGATTCTAAAGCACTCCCATAACAGCATATAGAACTATAAGGCGTCAGGTCGATGTGTTTAAGTGTTACTTTTTCTGAAGTTGCTTGATTTTCAACTACATTTGAGGAGTTTCATTTTTTCAGGACGACCGGGCACTGAAACGGGAGAAACGGAAACAGTCTAATAGAGAGTCTGCCAGAAGATCAAGGTTGAGAAAACAGGTACTTTTAAGTCGATTTTTCGCCGATATCATAGCTGTCATAATTTCCTTGACGTAGTTCGAAATTTGTGGATCAATTTAGAAATTTCATTTTAAAGTTTAAAGATTCTATATGTTTTTTATTATTATGGGTCGTTAAAAAGTTTGTTATAAGTTTAAGATATAAATTAAGCTTAGTTATAACTTTTGAGAAAACATAAACTTTTTGTTAGACCGACATAGTCTCATTTTGAGTCTATCAAACGGGTTACGATCCCATAATATTATTAAATTGAAAGATGATTAAATAGATGGGATCTAACCCCTTTTATAGACTCGATCACTTGAATAAGAACAAGTTGGCTAACTAAAAAAGCATATTTTTTTCTCTAAAGTGATAACTAATTTTAAAGGGCTTAATTTATCTCTTAAAGCTATAACAAACTTTTTAACAATTTTTAGAAATTAGAACATATCTAGAATTTTTAAACTCTAAATTTAAAATGAGATCTCTAAATTGGTCCTTAATTTTTCAAACTGCTGACAATTCATGTTTGCATCAAGACTCAAACTAAGATCCAAAATACTTATTCTATCTCTAAAATTATAGCCAACTTTTTAAAGAGCCATATCTTGATAAAGTTGTGACAAACTTTGTAATGCCTTTTAGAAATTAAAAATATATAGAAATTTTCAACTCTGCAATTTAAGAATGAAGTTTGTAAATTGATCCCTAATCTTAGAACTGCACCACATTTCTTGTCATTTTTCTCTTGCAGCTGAAGTTTCAGTTCTTTCACATTCCAGGCTGAAAATGAGGGACTTGCCAAAAAAGTTGATACCCTAGTTGCTGAAAACACAAATCTCCGATCTGAAATCAGTCGACTTATCTCAAGCTCTGACGCATTGCGAGCAGAGAATTCAGCTCTATTGGTATTCTTTGTCATCTGCTACTAGTTTGTGCCATCAGTCGAGTCCCGTAAATTACGCAGTGCACGAATGCATGTTTGTTTCGACAAACAAACAAATGAACCATATCCAGAATGATCTGAATCTCACAATTGTTTTATGTTATGCGCAGGAGAAACTGAAGAATCTCCGATCAATCCACCCAGAGGAATCATCTCAACCTAATGTGGAGACTGAAGGTGCACCATCAATTGTGGCAGCAAACTTACTGTCGATGATCGATAAACCAAACTCGATCAACCCGAGTGAAAATCTAGAAGCCGGAAGCACTGGCGACCCGAATGGCAAGCTTCAGCAGTTTCTGGACACTAGTCCAAGAACAGAGGTGGCTGAAACTGTATTGAGCATGAATCCTGTGACTATGCCCGATAAGGGATTATAGTGATCCTGTACAATCTTCTGTCTTCTCTTCTTTGTTTCTTTTTTCGGCTTGTGAGAGAATCCATGTAACTACCAATGTTGGAAGCTTTTCGAAATCCCAACTGCTAATGGATAACAAGAACTGCTGTAAGATTTATCTCAAAGTTGTTACCCTAACCATGAGCTCCTCCTTTTTTTTGCTTTATGGCATCATTCTACAACTGTGGCTGTGATGTGGGTTGGGGTTCTTTTGGTCTCGCGTGCTATGGTTCATGTGGATCCGATCACGATTTGGAATTGATGGTTCGATAGTTCTTGATAGATCAATCATTAATCTTAACTGTCCAAAACGGTTCACGGTTTGGAATTTTTTTTCATTAAAATTGAAGAATTGAAGTTGAAAGTGATCGAGATTTCGAAATTAAGAATAAGAGTAATAAATATTAAATTGTACTTATTAATAAAAAAATGATCAAATAGGTCAGACTTGCTTACCATTGTCGAGGTCAGAACCTCTTACAACAGTTGAAATTGACGATTCCAATTAGGGTTGAGCACATGTGTGATATTGATTTTTGAAAAATGATCAAATAATCTCAATCGTTGAAAACTACTATGTTGCTGGTAGTGTATGGTGTTGGTTAATAGTTGGTTCGGCAATTAATTAGGCTTCTGAACCATAATCGATTTAGTTGGGGCCGATTATGGTTCAATCTCGGCAATCTAAATAAACGAGTAACTAATCCATTGACTCGATTACGGATCCGATTTGGACCCGGCCTAGAGTCAGGTCTAGATACGTGTTCGACATATCCCAAATGGGTTCAAGTTGAGTGTGCTAAGTTTGTAAACTCGCAACCCGAGTCATGGTTCGTATCGAACGAACCCCAATTGTGCTCGATCTGAGAACTACCTTTGCAAACTCCCAACCTGAGCCGAGCCCCGTTTGACAGTGTTGGTCGATCCAGTTAGATTTTTAAGAGAGCTAATATTAATTAAATCAATATTTATTATCATAAAATCAATTAATTCTCAAAATCTTATGCAAATAGTAAGTAGATTACTGTTTAATAATGAAATAAATTAAATCAAGAAAAAAAAGGAAAAAAAAATGCAGTGTTTGGATTTTGGAAGGAAGTTTTCACTTTGGGAATTAATAAATTGCAGATTTGTATATTTCGTTTTATGATTATTCCAAATTTAATGAGCCAAAAAAAATATTGATTTTTTAAAAAATTATGAAAAAGATATTATTATATATAGAGAGAGAGAGAAAGTGAGGAGATGCTTTAGGGATGATGTTTTAGAATGTAATTGAATTGATTATTATAGAACAGATTTATTAAAATAGATAAGGATCGAATTTTAATGAAGTTAAGATAATGTAACTTATCGATTTATCTCTTCACAGATGATCGTGAAACTGACTGTGTGAGATCGTTAGATTGATGAATTTTACCTTTTCATTGAAAAGTACGTGGGACGATAGGATCACTTTCGAACATCTTGACTCGTCTTAATGTGTATTCAATCGCGGACGTTACACGCACAAGAAGGCGCGCAACCTATCAATTTCGCATTTATATATAAATATAATTTGATTTTCTTAAGTTCGAAATCAACAGCGGGGGCCACCTGAAAACTGATTAATTTACAGGTATGCAAAGCCGGGGCCCTTTTTATGGAATTAAACTGATGTGGCGTGATCTCCGCCTTCATTTTAGTGCGCTCCCTCTCTCGCCCCCTCTCCAAGAAAGTTAAAATTTCACTGCACCCCTCAAAATTTATTATATTATTTTGAAGTACCTTAAGATTTTTAAAATAATTAAAAAGCCTATTTAGAGTTAGGATTGTTTGGTGAGTAAATTTCATATTCAGCTTAATAATTTTTTTTATAATATATATATATATATGCATTTTGAATCTGATGAATTTTGAAGATCATCGATCCGATCTAAATATAGATGGATCTTGATGAACAATCTAATATTCTAAAATTTTTCAAATTCTCTATTTATAATATATTCTATGTGAAATTTAAATTCTTGTGTAGAAAGCTCATCCTATTTTTGATCATCGCATCATAACCCCCAAGAGCATTCAATTTAGGAAACTTATTTTAAAAAAAGGATGGTGCAACGGGGCAATGGTAAGACATTTAGGTTGTGACCCAGGGATTTGCGGTTCGATCCCCAACTATATTTGTAAGAATTTTCTTCCAAATGGAGAACACGAACTGTATGCGCTTCACGATTTATCCTGGTGGTCGGTGGAAAACTTCTGTGGGACCGGACCGGCCACCCCCAGAAATTGAGTCCATAAGATTGACTAAGATTTATCATCATTTTTTTAGGAAACCTATTTAATATATAAAATATCAATTAAATGAATAAATTTAAATATATTCATATTCAACTTATTGATATAAATAAAATTTATAAATCAAATTCGAAATTCTTATCAAATTTATAAATAAATAATTAAATTTATAATATTAAACTTATTAATTCATCTTTTAAAATATAAAAATTTTAAATAATTAAATAAATTTAAATTCAGAGTTCCATGATATTTAAATGAATAAGCTCAAGTTTATAAACTTAACTTGTATCGATTAATTTATAAAATAATATTGAATAATATAAAATTTACTCGTTTATAACTCTACTTTTTAAATACTTACAATAGAATAGAATTGCTATGTTATCTTCTGCAAAAAAGGTGAAATCCGCCACCTTAGCTACCCCATACGATCGACCCCTCGATCATTTGTGAGGAGATAAATCAGAAAACTGCAGTTGGTCACGACGCAGGAGGGTGTTGCCTGGCTTCGCCAGAATTCGAACCCTTGCCCTCTTCTGCAACTCTACTACGTCATAACCAACTCAGCTATATTCCAGGGGTAAAAATTTGGATCATTTCTCGATTTATGCGTGTCATCCTTGCGCAGGGCCATGCTAATCTTCTCTGTATCGTTCCAATTTTATCGGATGTCTCCGAAGAGACAGAATTGCTATGTTATCATATCTCAGTTAAGTAGTTTGAAGCCCTAGCTTGAGAAAAGAAATAAATTATGGGGCGAATTGTAATTTTTCTCATTAAAATCAGGGTGTAACCTGTTAACGTGGACTTTGTGTCTCTGTGTGTAGAGAGAGAGAGAGAGCTTGGAAAATGGCAGGCTGCTCGAGAATGCCCAAGTCCGCCGCCACCGTGGTCGAGTTCGACGGCGCCTCGTACGCAAATGCACCGAAGTCGGACTCCCACTCCACCTCGTCCCCGCAGTCGCCCTCCGCTTCTCGTCTCGGCTCAGCTTCGTCCGACTCCCAGGCGAGGTTCGGGGAGAGGGCGCTCTCCGCCGCGGGTGCCGCCGTGATTTCCGCCATCCTTGTAAATCCCCTCGACGTCGCAAAGGTGAGATTTTGACTTCGTTCGTTTATTTTTTCCATCTGTTGTTTTTCGTTTCTTCGTTTTTGCTCGCCCCTTGGCGTTGTCGTCTGTGCCGTGTTTTTTCCAATGCTTTTGGTTCGGCGCATCGATTCTCGTTTCTCCTTGCTTGATTCTTCATTTTGTGCTACTTATCTTTCCGTTGTTTCCAATTGAGTTTCTGGTGGAATCAAAATTGGTTCTTTCCTTCCGGTATTTTTGGAATCATTAAAAGCTTCCTGTATTGTAAACGCAGACAAGGTTGCAGGCGCAGGCAGCTGGAGTTGCATATTACCCTATGCAGCATCAGTATGAAAGGCGCTTTGTGTCGCTTGGTCCAAGCACGGTATGGTGTTGCCTGTTTTACTATGCCATTATCTGAGTCTTCGTTGTCTAATTTTGATTTATCATTCAATTATGATGCTAGCACTACATCTGTTCTTTTCCATTAATTAATAGGTTAACACTTATTAAGATGTGCTAACTCTGCTCTAGTTGATACCTCAAACCTTAATTGGTCCCAAGGATCATTTGATAATTGGTGGGATTGAGCATTTCTGTTTTTGCATTCATCTATATGGTCAATGGCTATGGCTGATACTTTGTAACTCCAAGACAAATGCCTGAGCTTTGGGATATCGGCTGATGTAATCAGATTATTAAATTTTCTATCATTGAGAACTCCATTATGATTTCCTAATTATTCTTCAACCAGATTGAATCTTTTTGTTGGCATTGGGCATTTCCTGGTTTAATATCATATTGGCACGTTGTTGGCCCTTGTGCTAAACATTGGCATTAATGCTAAAGGACATTTTTTAAAAAAATTTTGTGGATGCATTTTTCTGCTGACTATTAACATCTTTTATATCACTGTGTTTGCCTTAATCATCTGATATCTCATGGCTGACATAATTTTGATAATGTACTCAGATGTTTTCAGATTTAAGATGCTCCCCATCCTGCACCCGGGCTGCAATATTTGGCACTGACTCAGTTTGTCCTCCTGATTGCTTCCAGTACAAGGGAACAATGGATGTCATCAATAAAGTTGTTAGGCAGGTAAGTACACTTAATTAACACAAATATAATCATTTCTTTGCAAATCTTCTCCATTATGTCATTCTATCTACTTCTAAAAACAACAGGAAGGCTTTGCTAGATTGTGGAGGGGTACAAATGCAAGTTTAGCATTGGCTGTACCAACTGTGAGTTTCCAATCTCATTGCCAAAACAGCAGCACAGAAGTCCTTGATTATATTGTGTTACTCTTTTTTACTTTTATTTTTATATTATAACAGAATTGCACTCTAAATATATGATCTACTTTTATTTGTTGAACTTACCTTGATACTATACCTTCCGCTTAATTGTCTCCGATCTTCTGGGCATCCAACGTAGATATTTAAATTTTAAATTGATTTTAGCTCACAGTACTTAATTATTAGATTTTTTATTTATTCTGTTTGAATTTTGTCAAATAAACATTCAGTTTTGCACTATATTTGCAATTAACCAATTATGCATTGTGCAATAAGTTTCTATGTTGCTGCTCTTGGATAATTTCTCGAGCATAGATTTTAGATATGGCAGGTACTTTAGACGGTTGTGGCAAATCTAGATTAAAATTTGATTTGTAACAAGTTTATTATATGATCTTCCACCTTTAAAACCAGGATATTTCATTGTCAATTTACAATTAGCTGTTAGCTATGAAAGCTAGTAGCTTGGCGGCTTTGGGTATATCAACATGATATTTTGATTTGTAACAAACTTGGCTCAAATTTTGATTTCTAAAATATCTAATCATGTACTTCCAACTATTTCATTTGTGTCACCCAGTGCCGCTTTACACTGTATTCTTAGCAATACCAGCTGTTAGCTTGGAATTTTACAATTTTAAATGAGTTATAATTGCAAGATGATTCATTAGCACTCCTATTAAATTATAAACTTTTAATAACCAAAATCATTCCTTGTGTTAGCTCAATAAGGATGTGCCATGTGGTGCCTACATTGTGCCATGATGCATGAGGTTGGGCATCTTATGAATATGCTGACTAAATGTCAGTCTCTTATAAAGTTGAAGGCGAGTCAAATGTATTAAAAGTGAAAGCTCAGGCTAGATTGAATGGCACTTGCAAGTTTTGATATAGACCATTTTGTAGTGGAGTATGACCTCAATCCTTAGAGAATTAAAGCGTCACAAAGCCCTCAAATTCAGCAAAGAAAGTATACTTGGTCAATTTGGAAGGTCATATTAACTACTTTATTGAGGTCTTGAATTCAGTAGAATTCAGACAGGGCATGCTAGAAAGAGAAAAGAAACAGATCATCCTATGTATAATTGGCTTTTTATTTAATGAAATATTGAATTCTGAAGTTTGTGCATCATGAAATTTGTTGAGTTGTTACTTTTTTCAGACTAAATTAATCATAAATTATTCTTATTTCCTACATGGATCAGATAATTTTCTACTTGGATTTATGTGTAATACTTTCCTGATTGGACTTTGCTTGTAGGTAGGAATATACTTACCATGCTACGACATATTCCGCAATTGGATTGAGGAGTTCACTGTCCACAATGCTCCAATTTTAACACCTTATGTCCCTTTATTTGCCGGCACACTTGCACGCTCATTAGCATGTATTTCTTGTTCACCAATTGAACTCGCAAGAACACGCATGCAGGTAAATCATATACTTTAGTTGGTCGATTCAGTATATTAAATCTAATGCTTTATGAAAATAAGAAAAATATCACATCATCCCAACTATTTTGTGCTGGTCCAAATGCATCTTACTCTCCATTGAGATTTATGCTAGGCTATATCACTAGTAATATTCTAATCGAGCGTTTTTGTTTTATATTTAACATTTTTTCCATCTCCCTTGCTTGTTATACCTATTGCTATAATTAGTTCAATTCTTTTAACTATAAAATTTGTTGGTTGCCGTTGAACGTTAAACCTATTAAACTCTCTTAATTATACTTATTATTCTTATTGTTGTTATATATTGATGTTTGATTACCTTACTTGTATCGTTTAGCCGGTCTCGATGCATTCTTCATAGTTCTAACTTTTAACCTTGTCATTGGATGGTTAACGTTCGTGCTTATTGATCAACATAATTGATTACATATGTATTTATTGCTAGGAAGAAGTCTTCTTATGGGGCCTTGTAACATTTTACTAAAGACAAACTCTCGAATATCAATGTGCAAGTATCTATAAATGCAGCCATTTATTCATGTGGTGTTTGTTTATAGCTTGAATTAGAGTGTTTTCATTGAATTTTTTTACCAATTAGCTATGAATCAACTAAGACCGAGTCTCCACTGGTTGATCTTTTCTCCACTTGCTTTCTATACTGCAAAGTCAAGTCAGAGATATGAAAATTAAAAGTCGATTGTTGTGACATCAGGCATATAAGGAATTGAGACCTGGAGTGAAACCCCCTGGAATTTGGAAAACACTAGTTGGAGTTCTATCGTCTGTTCGTACAAATGACAACCCTAACTGTAAGTTGATAGATTCTTGTTCTCATGTGTGAGTTGTAAAATATATGTAATTTCCTATTGTTTGTCAAAGATTGGAAACTTTTTTCTGAACTACCTGTTGAATTCCTGTTGAATTGGAATTGAATTGAATATTGTAGCAGGATACATCTCAAGGTATTTGATATTGATTCTTTTTAAACTGATGATCTCTTAGATAGATACATGTGATAATTGTCAAAATGTGTTGAGGGAATGTTCTTTTATCGATACAGTTGTGCTGATTGAAGATTGATTTACAAATTTTCTTTACAATTTTATATGTTCTTTAATTTTTAAGATTTGTTAAAAGATTGTTATAATTTTTATAGAGAAATTATACCCTTTAAAAGTTAAGTTATAGTTTTAGGGATAAATAAACTTTTTTAGTGTCTTATTGTTGTTGTGCATTTGTACTTATGCTAATAGCTTATTGGATATTTCTGTCGTCGTATTTTTTCGATCAATCTTAATTACAAAACTGCAAGATGACTGATCAAGACTTTTATACTTCTGCAAACAGCGCGAGGATATCGCGTCCTGTGGACAGGTATGGGAGCACAACTAGCCCGTGATGTTCCCTTTTCCGCCATATGCTGGCCAACTCTTGAGCCAGTATGTTCTATCAGCATGAATCGTGCACTTCTTGTACCGAGTTTATGATTTTGCAGGTTGTTTAGAAATACTTATGTTGTTATGCTTTGCACTTGTTCCATTATATAGATTCGTCGAAGATTACTTTCAGTAGTCGGTGATGAAGGTAATGCTGCTAGTGTTCTAGGGGCAAACTTCTCAGCTGGTTTTGCGGCTGGGAGTATTGCTGCTTTCGCCACATGCCCTCTCGATGTCGCAAAAACACGGAGGCAAATTGAGGTTTGGTCTCAGAATCCCTATCGATCTTTTACTTTTTTTTCTACAATCAATTGGCAAAGGTGGTATTTGCTACTACTGACAGTGATTATTTTTTATGGCGATTTTTTACCGGAGTTACACAAAATACCTCTCGATTGTTATACTTGCTAATTCACTTTCATCCTGATTCTCATTCCAGAAGGATCCATCAAGGGCTCTAAATATGACCACGAGACAGACATTGGTAGAGATTTGGAGGTACATCTCTTATTAACTATTCGAAATGTTTGCATATCGAAATAACTATTCGTATCCGAATACGCTTTCATTTTCATCTTTCGCTTTTGTGCCGAATTGGTCGCTACCACGATAATTAAGCACCACTTGACTTCATCACTTCATTGATACTTGAATAAGAAACCATCAAATTGAATGACCTCCTTCAATGTATGCAGGACTGGAGGCCTGAAAGGTCTCTTTACTGGTGTAGGTCCACGAGTCGGTCGAGCCGGTCCTTCTGTCGGCATCGTAGTCTCCTTCTATGAAGTTGTGAAATACATTTTACATCAAAGGAACGCAGACTCGTGAACAAGATTGCCCGATCGATATGCATGTCAATGCTCATGGATCTTCAAAGGTTGCTGCACAAAGAATTGCTTTCCTCAAACATGCTAACTTGGCTCACAATGGTTGTCTTCTAACCATACCATGAAATAGAATAAGATGGTCCCGGTTTTGTCGGAAAATGTACTCAGATCTTCGATTGATTGTCGTAATGGGAACTCGAGAACGATGAACTTCAAGAGGCCGAAGACATAAATTTTGTGCATCAGTTTAAGTTGTCGCGATATAGCATGCTGTTTTTGCTTTGTTGTCACAGGATAGCTCAATTTGATTCTACAACTTCATGATCATGGTAGTGTTGCTGTGCAGTGTGAAGGCTTAATTTGCTTCTCTTTGCCCAAATGTCGATCGACAAAAAAGACCTTGATACTTTGTCTTCACCATCGTGCCCGAGATTGACGAAGCCTTCCGTCTCGTCCGCGTTGTCTTCTATGTCATTGAGCTCTAGGGACCAAAACATAAGTCCTCAAATTGGAGACGAAAAGGCTCCTTCCTTTTCGAGATCAACGATCTACAAAGAATAGACAAGAGGAAGATGACACAATTGTAATAGTTGAAATGATTTCTTGCGTAGATCTAATAATCCGGTTCGTTAACATTGATGATTGTTAATAGATTATGAACTTTATAGTGGATGATCCCAATCGGATGGGCCAATGTATACAAAGGGAGAAGCCTCATTCGATTAGACATGCTGAATTGGAGCTTCTTCTTCTTCACTTTTCTTTCCCATTGAGACGAAGACTTTGATTTTCGTCCATTCCTACGTAAGATCATTCCGCTACACTTGCAGGAACTCCGGTCAACTATAACATTGGATTCAGATCAGCCCTTCGTTTGCCATTGCATTCGATTACAAGTCATTCACTTTAGTTTGTCTTTGATGTATCGCAATTGCTTTCATCTTCAACCCATAAATCTTATTCAAATAACAACATCAAACAATTATCTCACTTCTTCAGCAAAAGGTGAAATCTGTCACCCCAATGAGATATCGATCTCACCACAATCTATGAGGCGTCTCACTCTTCTGTAAAAAGATGGAATCCGCCACCTTAGCGGCTCCACACAGTCGGTTCTACGACCATCTGTGAGGAGGTAAATCGAAAAATTACAATTGATCACGACGCAGGAGTATGAGGCGTCTCACTTGATCATGAACAAAGTGTCATTCACCAATAATCTCTCCAAAGCCCACATCGATCGCTTAAACTCATAATATACATCTTCTCATATCACATGCATAATATTTATATATACATACATACATAATTAGATACCCACAACTCAGCTCAATACATCATTGGCGCCAGCGCCGGCGCCGGAGGGAGGCCAGATGAAGGCGCCGATCGCGAAGCCCCTCTTGTCGGCAAGGTCTCCGGCGACCGGAAGTCCATACTGCGCCAGCAAGAGGTCCAGCGCCCACTCCGGCATGGCCTCGTAGTCGTCCTTGTTGTAGCGCGGGTAGTGCACCGGCATGTGGAAGCCGAAGCCGGCGCCGGCGCCGGCGGCGTTGTCTGGCTTTGCTGCCATGGCCTCCTTCTCCGTCTCTCTCATCGCGCGTCTCCCCACAAGGAAATTCCTATATATATATACAAGGGAAGGGATGAGGAAGGACGTCGTTGGGCTACAGTTGGAGATCGAGGAGGAGGGAGGTGCGGAGCCACTGAGTTCTTGACCTCTTCTGTTCCAAGACAACCAGGCGTGCTCTTAATATACCATCTTTCTTTCCTTTCTTTCGGTTAGTCTATCACATAAATTTAGAGTAAAATTTATATACATTTAAAAATAAATTTCTAAAATATTCGTCTAATTTGAAATTCAAATCTTAAGCTTTTTATTTTTCCTCTAAATGTTTAAAGAACTCATTTCAATAAAATGTGAAATTCGTCATCTCAGTGACCCCACACAGTCAATCCTATATATATGATCATCTATAAGGAGGTAAATTGGAAAGTTACAGTTGACCACTACATGACATTACCTCAATTTCATCGAAATTCGATCCTTGTCTACTTCAACAAGTCTGCCCCGTCGTAACCAACTCAAAAGTCGACCTTCAAAATTAATTATAGAGGTATATGATTTTTCTCTTGATTCACCTACTAGATAAATCTAGAACATAACTTATACACATTCAAAAGTCGACCTTCAAAATATTCATCCCATTTAGAATTTGAATCTTACTCTTTTTATTTTTCCTATGAGTATTTTGCCATTAAACTACATACGTGAAGGCAAAAATAAAATTTTTGTTTAAAGTTAAGTTTGGATCTAAAAATCATCTTAGATAAGGATACTATGACATAGAAAGATCTATATAATTGATCTCATCTAGTAAGATAAGACTTGATTATTGGTGTAAATGTTCGGGCTTCATTCAAGAAATCATGAAGATATACAATATTTTTCCTAGTTCGCCTAGATAAATCACAACTTATGCATATTCAGAAGTTCGATCTTCAAAGTATTCATCCCATTTAAAATTTCAACTTTAATCTTTTTAGTGCTCTTATGAGTGTTTTATACACTACATACATGGGGGTGAACACAATATTTTGGTTAAAAAATCAAGCTCGCATCTCAGAATTAAGTCATCTTAAATTAGGATCATGAGGCACCATCTTATATATTCAAGTACAATTTATGCATATTTAGAAATCGATCTCTAAAATATTCATCCAACTTAGAATTTAAAATCCTAAACCTCTATTGTTCCTTTGAGTATTTTGTCCCTCACACTACATTATGTTTTTTAATAATCTAAATAGTCTTTTCTTGCTTTACTTATCCGATAAATTTGAACTACAACTTATGCATATTTAGAAGTCAATATCTAAGATAATTTGAACCCTGATTTTTTATGGCTCCTTTTAGTATTTTACCTCAGCGAAAATGAAATTTTTTTAATAAAAATCAAGTCCACATCTTGAAGACATCTTAAGTTAGGATCATGAGGCACAATCTTATACATTAATTTAGTTAAATCAAGGTTAAACACCAAAATTATACACTATCTTTTCTCATTAGTCCATAATTCTCTAATAAATTAAATTATAGTGCCTTAATTTTGACCCAACACCAATTTTTTTAGTTATAAAACGTCACTACTTTGCTTGGACAAGGATTTTGTATCAAGTTATATTATTATTATTATTTTTAAATAAGTAATAAAGATGGTTGAATAATTGGCATGTTCAAATTTTTTATTCTATTTCTTTTTTGAATAAATAAAGATGGTTGAATGATGCCCTCGGCTATGGTAAAAGATGGGATGGATTTTTTAGAAAATAAGGGTTCATAAATTAAAGCCATTAATTTAGATTAATCTGTTCTATTAAATAATTTAAGTAAATTGAATTGAAATTTTATTAAATCATCTTAAGGTGGATTTAAGTAGATCAACTCGCCTATGTCCATGATCTGCGTGGATTGGCCCGTGATGAACTTAGGTTGACCTACAGGTTGAAAAAATTTATTTTTAAAAAAATTAAGTTAAAGTAGAAAACTCAATGAACTAGTAGGCTTGATCCGTCTAAACCACAATCCAAATTTAAAAATTTCAACTTGATTTATTTAAACTATAATTCAAACTTAAAATTTTTAATAATTTTTTATTTGTTGATAGACCCGTGGACTGATCTATCTAACTCGCAACCTACCTAAGGTTGAGTTGGATTAGAGATTTATCAACTCGTTAAATTGGTAGGACAGTCCATCCCACTTCACCATAAGATGGATTGGCTCATCCTGTCATAGGTTGACCTACTTGATAGCTCCATTCAAAACTTATTCAGTGCACATTACACTCGAAGATTTTTAAAAACTTATGACTTTAAATAGTCCGTCACGATCCATCTATGTTTTCTGATTGATTCATCATCTTTCGAATTAATTAGATAGCAAAAATTTAATACTTGAATTAAAAAAATTGGATGATGAACAAATAAATAAATAAACCACATCAATTGGAGTAAAATAAGATTTATTTTAAAATATGCAAAGTCAGATTAATGTCAGTGTTTTTAACAAAAGAATAGATAAGGATTAGCAATAATAAAATTAAATTTTCTAAAACTTAGAAATTAAAGCTACAAACTAGTTCTAGTTAATTGTTTGATAATCTAGAATTTATTATAAAAATTTAGAATGGAAGATGACAACACTATCGATTTGATTCAATATTTAAATATATTCAAATGAAATGTCAACTATATTTACATGTATTTAAATTTGAATATTTGACATTAAAAAATATAAAAAGGTATTTTATATTTAAAAAAATACGTAAAAGGCCTTTCATCCTATTTCTAATATTATAATTAATAATAATTTTGTTCAAAATTACTGTAAAAAAATAATTTTAACTAAAAATAATTTTGATTAAGTTTGAATGACCCTAAATTCTATAGTAATTAATACATCCAAAAGCACTGATGAAATTAAAATATCTCCACAATAATATGATATTATCCACTTTGAATCTAAGTTCTCATGGTTTTATTTTTAGACTCAATCTAAAAGGCCTCATACTAATGGAGATATCTTTCATCTTATAAACCCATGACCTTTTCCATGTATTTCTAATATGGGACTTTAATTTAATTCCAACAACGAGATGAGCCACTGTATAGCTGACTTCTACGGTGACGGAGTCGCTGAAAACCCAGGAATAACTAGACCAACTCGAGAGTATATGAAGTTTAAGAGAGAAAGAAAGTTAGAATGGAAGTTAGGGGTGTCCTAGCTCAACCATTCCGACGCTCAAGTTAAATCACCAATTGGAGGAGGAGGCTAAGAAAAAGAACAATAGATGAATATATATAAATGCAACTGTGTGTATGAGCGTACCTTAGCTCACAAAAACAGACTCCTTTTATATAGTATAATAGGAGTAGGATATCAAATCCACGATAGAAAAAGTATCCCATCGTTGTAGAAGGTCCGGTCCAATCATCGTTGTCTCGCACTGTAAAAGACTATACTGTATCAATTACATGTTACGTTACCATATGTTATTATTCCACATGCTATGTCATCCCACATGTTATGTCAGTCCATATGTTACTCATGCTACTATTGAGCAAGCTAAGGTGATTGAGTTGAAGGGTTTAATATGCAAAGTCGAAAGACATCGAGTCGATGGAGCTGAGCCAGCTAGGCAAGAGTGCCAATTCGACAGGGCTAGGCTGACTGAGGAGTCAATCATCATAAGGAAGATTGAGGAGTTAATCTTCATCGGGAAGACTGATAAATTGTCCTTCATAAGGAAGACTAGTTAGTCGATCTTTATCAGGAAGACTAGCGAATTGGCCTTCATGAAAAAGACTAGTCAGTCGATCTTCATGCGGAAGAGGTCGACAACTCGATTGATCAAGTCGGTTCGACAATTGACACATCCTAAGAAGTCTATGTTGATCATGTTGACCAAATTAAAGACTTGCCTAGATTCTTATTTACCTCTGTATTATACAGATATATATATATATATATATATATATATATTTTGCATCCGATTAATTTTAAAGATAGACAACCATTGATTCAATTTAGGATTCAAAATCATCTTATTATTCTTTTTTTATCAACATCTAAAATTTTATATTTATACAAAATCTATAAAAGAAAAACTTTTGCATGGCTAATCGGGATGCTTTTCTCCACCTTTATTGAATGCCTAAAGATTTCGTCAGAGATTTCCACATTTGTCCGTCTTGTTGATCATGATTTCATCGTCAACCTCCACGTCGATCGTGATCGTGATCGTGATCGTGATCTAACAGAGATCGATTCGACAAAGAATCCAACACTTTTCTGCAAATCTTTAGCAGCAGATTCAAGAACAGCGCACGGTTCTCTGTTCACGAGAAGAAGACTGAGGCATCGAACTGTAAGCTCTGCTCCAGCTCCAGCTCGTCGAGCAGGAAATCCATGCCGACGATCGACGAATTGATCGCCGAATTGGCTCTGCCGATGATGTGCGTGAGATCGGAGTCCGAGGCGTCGAGGCAACTTACCGGATTCGGCGACGCCAGGAAGTCCGGCGAACAGGCGCCAATTAAGGAGGAGATCTCCGCCGGAGCTTCTTCTGCGTCCAGGGATTCGGTTTTAACCCTCAGCTCCGATTGGAACCTCAGCAGCAGCAGGTTCGGGCTCTGCTTCGGCTCTTTTCGCGCCGGCGTCGAAGCTGATCCTTTCGGCGGCTTTTGCCGGCACGAGTGCGTGCCCAGGTAAGTGACGTCGAACAGCAGCGCGTCGTCGTCCGTCCGCTGCACCTGCTTCGCCGCCGGGCAACCCTGCGTGTTCTGGTAGGTGCATCTGTAGTAGGCTCTGCAAGAGGATCAGATCAATCACGGTGAAGGAGATGAACACTCTGTTTTCTCCCGGCGATGGAGTCGATGGCTGACCTTGGGTACTTGGAGCCGAGGATGTCTTTCTGGCCGTACTTTCTCCAGCTATGGCCGTCGTCGACAGGGCCTTCGACTCCTCCGGCGGCGGTGGCGGTGAGCCTCACCTGCGTCGTCCACTTATGGAGCGTCTTCCTGCGAAGATCAGATCCAAGGCCAGTCAGTTCGTCGGCGTTCGCAGATCGGTCAGAAGAAATTAAAGCAAAGCTCGCACCTTTTCTTCATCATCTCCTTGCGGTCCTGGTCGCGGAACTCCAGGCTGGAGCTCTCGCTCCTGGGACTGGCGGCGGCGGACGCCGGCGACCCGGGGGCGCTCGATTGAGCCATCAAGATCGATTTTTGAATGGCGGAGAGGATCTCGGCCACCGAGCTCCTGCAGGACTGATCGGGCGGCGAGCAGAGATGGACCTCCAGTTGCTGCGCGAGGTCCAGCGCCCGGGCCAGCTCCGCCATTAGAGCGCTGCTGCTCCGCTGCTCGACTCCGGCGCCGCCTTTCGCCATCGCCGCAGGCATTCTTCAGGCGAGGAGAGGAGAGTGCTGCTGGAGAATCCAAGCGGAAGGAGGTCTTATAGAGCGGGAAGATTAGCGCGTTGCGAGCGCTCATTGGTGGAGAAATCTGCAGAGAAGAGCGACGATGGATGGGATCTTGACCTGTTCTTGCCTGAATTTAATAATCGGAGAAGAAAATCAATTATTTAGATCGAGAAATACGCTCATCGGTGGTTGGGAATTGACCGGGAAACTTGACGCTCGGTTTGCGCGTTTAAAGAGAACGACGAACTGTGGAAAGTGGAGGCACAGTGAAAATGAACGATAGGGACGAAGAATCTATCGATAATAGAGATTCAATCAAATTTATAGGACCTTTATGTTAAATTTATGCGAAAAGAAAGAAATGGAACTTATACTAAGAGAGTCCGCATAGAGCTCCCCATACGTTGAGAAAGTAAATCAAGAAATTATAATTTATCATGATGAAAGAGGACATTATTGTGTCTTCGTTAAGATTCGACTCTTATCCACTTCAACAATTCTATTCCGTCGTAATCAACTTAATTATACTCTGAGGGCATATGTGCCTCCTTCTATTTGATTCGCATTTAGTTCTGCATAAAGATCCTTCATAATATTTAAGAAATTTATTGAGCTTAGCTGAGTTTAATTTTGTATTGAACTCAATTGATAATGGGACATCTCACTTTAAATTTTTTTTATCTAAAAGACACTCTATCTCTTTTTAATATTCTAGTACTTATTATATTGTCTATATTTTTCATATAAATTCTGAATTGATCCGATATATTATAATAAATGCTACAATTAAGCTGTCATATAGATATAACAACTATTATTTCGTAGATATTACATAGTTGTAGTTGCTGCATTTTTGTAGATACTATCACATAAAAATAAATCTTTAAAAAAAGGATTAAAATTATTCGGAATCTTCGAAAAGATTTTAAACGATATTTTTGGATTTAAAATTGGGCAATTATGGATTTTGTCTCATAATCAGTAGTAGATCTCTGAACGAACTTTGATTTAATATATTATGTCTCATGATTAACCCGAGTCAAAAGTTATGATCTCTCCAAACTTATCTGTCTGTGACGATCTATCCACATCCCCTAAACCATACATATATTATAACAGTTATGACAACATGCATTCAACTTATTTACCCGATATTCATGTTGTAGCAGCTATATATGAAATCGTAATTGTTACAACTGTGTAATAGTTACTATTTCATTACTACTATAACTGTGTAGCAGCTCAGTTATAATAGTTATGAAACCGTAGCTATTATAATTGTATGACAAATTAATAACTTAGTTGTAACAATTATAAAATTATAGTTGCTATAATTGTATAGTAATTGCTACAAGAAGTCCTTAATTTAATACATGGATTAGAAGCGAAGAGCATAATGAATTGTATTTATGTCATTTTACAAGGGTTGAGGCACTCTTTTGATTTTTGCCATATTATTATCTTTATAATTTAAATTAAAATTTTATCTACTACATCTATATATCTATTTTATAAATAATTTAAAATTATAAAATTGTATAAGTATTTAAATAAAAAATATTAAATTTATTTATGTTTTATTAGTAAATGATTCACATACAAATTTAGGATCAAATGAGAAAATTAAAAATAAGTAGTCTAAAAATGAAAAAGTTAGCACCCAAAGTATGAGATAATGCATCATTTATTTATTTATTTGACGCAAGCAAAATGGCGTGTTGAGGGGATAAACGTCACTACCTTTTAAGGAAGATAAAATATTAAATAATTGAGAATTTTAAAAGAAATTTTTTGTCTCAACAATGAAAATGACACTTATATGGTCGTACATGCCTATAATTAATCATTCATTAACGTGTAATCCTAGTTAATGAATAAGTTAACAGTAAAAGATGGTTTAGGACGAGATTATTTAATCATAAATAATGTTTAAAAAAAAAGAAAACAATGTCGTTGGAGATAAGACGCGTTAGAAAAGTCAATTCAAAAAATAAATAGGAAAAGGATTGAAGAAAATCCAATAAAATATTAAAAAATAAAGAAAAACGATCATAAATTATTGGACGAGGAATCGTTTACGTTGAAATGAACCAAATAAATTCAATGGACATTTTAGAAATTAAAAATATATATTTTATAATTACTTTTTAAAAATCTTTGATAATTTTTATTCACTTTCTTTATAATCTATTTTATAAATTATTTTTTAATTTTTCTTAATTATATATAATTTAATATATAATTAACCCACATGCATTCTTTCATATAAAAATATATTAATTAATTAATTTGTCGATCCATTTGCATGCTTAGTCACATCTCAATACGATTTTTTTAAAAAAAATATTAAATAAATGAAAACGAAAAACGCGTTTTGTAATTTAAATTTATCATCAAATAAAAAAATAGTATGTCTTTATATTGTATATAATGTTGACTATTGACTTTGAATATTAGAAATTTAAAATATATGAAAATTTTATATTTATATTCTATAAAATATAAAATTAGTAAATATATGAAAAAACAATATTATAATTTTTTTTCGAAATTTATCAAAAAAATAGAGAAATAATTTTTTAAAATATTATAAATTTAAATGTATTTTTAGAATTATATTGTATTTAATATATTAAATAGAATATATTTACGACTTAATCTTGTAAATCAAGTATTTTAAGGTTTTTATGTTTGTAGTTTGTAAGGCTAAAAATAGAAATCCAATATTTTATTTTTCTTTAAAATTATTACATTTAAACACAATGAATTTCGTAGTATATAAGCAAACATTAGTTTCATCAATTATAATTATTTGGAATATTATAATAAAAAAATCAAATAAATGATAATTAATTTCTTGCTCAACTTAATTTTCACGCATGACCCGTTCTCTGCCTGGTTGTACCCGACCCGTTACCATCACACCATTCATTTTTTTTTTACCATTTCAAACTCCTTTATTATTCATTTATTAGATTTTTAAAAATTAAATGCATTTTTTAATGATAAAATATTATTTGCACGCTAGATTTTATATTAGAAATATCCCTTGATCAATGAAGGATACTATATAGCTAATTTTTCATAATACTAGCGGACCTGAGAATGTTGATTGTTAGGTTGGATCGTCATCTTAATTCACTTTTTTAACCTTAGTGGTTAATGGAAAATTTTCATGAGGTCGGGCCGGTCACCACCTGATACCAATTAAAAAAAAAGATATCCAAATTTGTATACCTAAAGTTCCTTCACAAGAAAACTTGATATGTATGAACTAGGAGCGCCCTAAAAACCCTTTGGTGATATTGGTAAGCATGTCACATTCTAATAAGCTTGTGTTCAATTATTTCAAAGTTATAAAGATTTCAAAAACTCAAAGTTCTCAATCTAGGTCATAGAATCTAAGTTTGAGAGGATGATTATATACAGGAAGATACAAGAAGTGCAACAAACTTGGTTTAAAGTGTTTAAAGTTGTCTAAGGTCATTAGCGAGTTTTGGCCAAAATCTCATTAATGAAGTTATGGTGTTCAAAAATTTGATATGGTTTGAACCAGGGGAATCCTAAGAATCCTTTGATGATGTTGGTGAGTGAGTACGACACGCCTAGATCTTCTAATGAGTTCATGACAAAACATCTTAAGGTCGTGTCAATTTTAGAAACGCACGATTCTTTATTTAGGTTGTGAAATTCATGTCTTAGGATATGGTTACACTCAAATGATGCGAAAAGCACAATGAACTTGGTTTGGAGTATTTCTAAAATGCATAAAGAATTTTGACTAAAATCCACTAATGGACTTACAGTGATTAGAATTTCAAACTCTTGACATAGTTTAAAGCAGGAAAGTTGTTGGAACTCTTTAATGGTATTGGTGAGTGAGTATAATCTTAGATTTTTAAAATAAGTTTATGCCAAATTATCTTAAGACTATGCTAATTTCAAAAACCTATAACTCTATTCTGTAAAAGATGGAATCCGTCACCCCAACGGCCCCACATGGTTGGTCTCACAACCATCTAAGAGTGTAATAGTAAATCGAGAAGCTGCAGTTGATCACGATAGAAGAGGA
This sequence comes from Curcuma longa, assembly GCF_044706935.1. Classification (NCBI taxonomy): domain Eukaryota; kingdom Viridiplantae; phylum Streptophyta; class Magnoliopsida; order Zingiberales; family Zingiberaceae; genus Curcuma; species Curcuma longa. Next base: position 4,873,227 of record NC_133867.1, read on the forward strand.
TATTATGCTTCGTCGAGATTCAAACTCATTATCCTCTTCTGCAACTCTGTTAAGTGTAACATGGATGTCCCACGGGAAAAAGAACTTATAACTCTCGATATATGCTTTGGAATCCAAATTTAAGGACATATTGCATCTAGAAGAATCCTAAGAGTGTAATAGTTAATCGTGAAGTGCCAACGAGTTTTGAAGTAATTATGTTATGCTCCAAAACTAAATTCATGACACTTCTTTCATCCTCTTAAGTGTAACATGGATTAAGGTATTAAATTATTACAATCAATTGATGAGTTAGATGAATTGACTCATAGTCACATGTACGTGATAAAGTAGATAAAAAATCTAGTAGTTAATTAACGTTCACCTAAAAAGTACAATAAATTTAAAAGTTGATTTGGCAATTATTATGGTGCGAAAATCTCATCGCGGTGAGGTGGTGGCAGAAATCTACTTGGCAACCAAGAGCGATAACGTTGAAATCTTCTTCTCACTGGTCTTCTCATAGCGGAGCTGAATCGTATGAGGAGTAATAAACATTAAAAGGTTCATCGGGAGTTACTTCGGCAAAATCACTCCGATACTTAAGTCACTATGGTATTTTGATGAAAAAAAAGGGACAAAGTAATAGAAGAAGTTGAGTTAGGAAGAGATCGTGAGAGTAAGGGGAGATCATGAGTGCTCACTCAGTAACTCGACAGCTTGACAAGGCATCTCCATCTCCATTACAAGAGTGGTATAACCAGAAATAAATATGTATTTGAGTATGTATTTTTATAAAAAGTTAAATACGTGGTTCAGTCAAGTGTAGTTTATGATATTTTTTAATAAAAAAAAATCAAAATGGAAATTGGAATATTTTTATTATTCTGTTATTTTAAGTCTAGGTTTAATGTTTTATCACTCTGGTCAAAATTGGAAGGGACCATTTTGACTTCTGCTCAGTAACGACAAGTGACGTTTCACCAAGGCACCATGCACGTCGCCACGCGTCACCTCTGGCCACGTTTTATCTTCCGCCCGCCTGCCGCCGCCGCCTCGCCCATCACGCCACCGCCACCCACCGCTGCCCCGCGCTCCTCTCCGCCGCACGCCATGGTGAAGCTCGCCACGGCCCGCGAGGCCAGGACGTACGGCCCCCGCTCCCTCCGCAACCGGTGGGAGTACACCAACGCCGGCCTCCACGTCTTCTCCGCCGCCCTGCTCGCCGCCGGCTTCTCCGCGCAGCTCCTCGGCGGCCGAGAGGCTGGCCTGGCGGTCGTCCTCGTGGCGCTGGCCGTCCTGGCGCTGATCAACGCGCACGACCTGGTCGCCCACCTAGCCGGCGTCGACTTCCGCCTCGGCCTCATCCGCCACGACCTCCAGCTAGGCCTCGTCGAGCTCGCCGTGCCTCTGCTCCTCACAGCCGCCTCCGCCGTCACCTTTCTCGGGATCCTGTTCCTTCTGATCCAGGCAAGCAAATCACCGACGATCGATTTCCTAAACTGATTCATGAAAACGTACGGATCAAATATTCTGAGGCGGCGTTCAGGAGGAGCAAGGAGCGGCGGGGAGCATGCTGATCGCCGGGCCTCTGCTTTGGCTGGTGGGGTCGATCCACAACGCGTGCCAAATCTACGAGCGTGCCGACGGCGACACTCAGATCCTGCAAGCCGGCGTCAGCGTGCCGTTCCTGATGGGCAGCCTCCTCTTCTTCGTCGCCGGCGTCTTCAAGAGCCAAGCCGCGAGCTATGGTTCGAAGGATGGCCGCCAAATCCTCGCACTGGTATTCTCGTCCTTTCAGCTAGCATTAATCGATTGTTTATTAATTAATTAGTTGGAGTTAATCAGGGAAGGATTTGGTGCTGGCTGTGCACGTCGGCGAGCCTTCTGTTCCTGGCGGGCGGGCTGGTGAACGTAGCGAAGGTGTACCGGATGCAGCAGAGGGAGGAGGGACTGCGGCTGGAGAAGCTTCGAGGAGGGGCGCAGGAGAGGCTCTTCAGGGGCAGAGAAGGCCGGATTCCCTTCCTAGAGAGCCGTCCGGTCGGCGGCGACGCTGCCCCCGCCTTGCGGAGAACCAGCACCGCAGCCGCGACGGCGACGGCGATGATGGCTGCGCCGCCTTCCAGTTCTAGAGCGTGAAACTAATTTAGAACATGGCCGATGTGTTTTCTTGCACAAATAAGTTTTATGACAGATTTGATATTCTGCACAACCGCGTCCGCGAGCATCCGTGAGCACCACGTGATCCATTGTTCATAACACGATCACGCGTCAAATTTGACCGTCCAAATGTGAGAATGTACAATATTCCGCCCTCGCCCCTATCGGCCGCCTTCACCGTGTCGTCCGGCTACTGCCGATCGCCCTCGCCGCATCGTTCGGCTACCGTCGGTCGTCGGCTCGGGAGCGATCGACGCGCGCCGGCGACCGGCGCATCAGCCGACGTCGGATTCCGATCGGAATCCGACGCAATTTGGCCAGAACGCGGCCGGCAGTGGCACGCGCCGTTTCCGGCCCAATCGCGGTCGGATTCCGACCAAACTGTGACCGGAGACCAGCCGAGGAAGGACCGCCGTCGCACGCCGGTCCTTCCTCGGCCGGTCTCCGCCGCGATTTAGTCAAATTTTGACCGTGATTTAGTCAGAAACGGTGCGTGCCACTGCCGGCCGCGTTCCGGCCAAATTGCATCAGATTCCAATCACAATTCGGTCGGAATCTGACATCGGCCGAAGCGTCGATGAGCGACGTGTCGATCGTGTCCGGGTCGACGGCTGGCGGTGGTCGGACGGCGCGGCGAGGGGGGTAGCAATGACGATGGGTCGGCTATGTCGCTCACAGGGTCGCGCAGCACGGGTCACGCATAATATCAAAAAATTGAGATAATAATTTAAATATTTATTTATTTTTTTCTTTTTTGAGTTTTGTTTCCTTTTTTTAGTGGGCCCATTTTTCCTAAGGACCCAAGTTGGCCCGTGGCCCACAATCGAAGAACTCGGGTCCACAAGAATCTTCATTCGTCTATAAATTACCCGCCCTTTATTTGGTTTCATGCATACCGGAGGAACCGCCCACTTGCTCTACCTCTCACTCGACTGTCGATCTCTTTTGGTGTTTAGGGTTAGGGTTCCGGCGTTCCCCCAAATTCATTCGGGGAATCCATGGCCAAAGTGGATCACTCCACCTTCATGCCGGAGGTATATCTCAGCCCCGTCGACGTTCGCCTGATCATCGACTCCTTCCACATCAACCAGCTCCGTGGCCTGATCGCCACCGCCTTCTGCCGCGGCGACCACGGTATCATCTCTGATGTCCGCGCCATCGCCGACAGCGACCGGAGCATGCGGGAGATCTTCATTACCTGCCTCTCGACGAAGACCAACGCCGACGACCTCTTCTCCCTGTTCTCCCTCTACGGCGAGGTCGCGGAGGCATATGTCGATGAGACGATACTGGGAAAAAAAACGTGCAATGGATCCGTCATCTTCCGACACGTCGACGGCGCCGTTCTGGCCCTCAAGGAGCCTTCCAAGAAGATCCACGGGCGGATGACTTTCTCTCGTCGTTTCTCCGATGGCAGAGGACTTGCATCCTCTTGTTCGAGCCGCATGGTATTTGTTGGCAATGTTCCCGCTGACATGCGATGGGATCGTCTCCTCGCCTTTTTCTCCGCTTTCGGAGAGATCGAGGAGGGCCCTTTAGGGATTGATCCGCTGACGGGAAAGTTCAGAGGGTTCGCCATCTTTATCTTCAAGAATGTGGATGGGTTGCAGAGCTCGCTCGTGGCACCTATCAAGAACGTCGATGGCCATAAGCTGCTGTGCTGTTCAGTCTACAGTAGCACCTCTCCTTCGGGTGGCGTCCCTCTGCGTCAGCCGGACCACCTCCTTGTCGGTGGTAGTGGATCAGCTCCTGCTGCCGGACCGACGACCCACCATCCCAACCCTAGTTTTCCATTTCCACCTGCTCAAGGTGGCGTTGTAGCTTACGAACAAGGTTTTGTTCCTGGCTTGGATGGGCTCGGAGGTTATCCATTGATCACACAACTCAGAGGGGCTCCTTACACTGTGATGTATTACCCTCCAGCCGATTCCAATCCTGGACAGATTCCTGGTGGAGAGATGGATCAGAACAAACCACCAAATAACTAAGGTAAAGTGTTTTCTGAATTCAATTCCTTTGATTCTTAGTATCCATATCGTTGCCCTGTTCTATGCCTAGTAGATTGCTTGATACTGTAGCAAAAGATTGCTTGATTCAATTGCTTTAGAGGAAATAGTTTCTAGCAAAGTTCAAGATTGTTTATAGCTTCAAGAAGCATGATGAAAAGTGGAGAACGAAGACAAATTAACTTATTTGAGGAGAATTAAGGACAAAGATTTTGATATAAAAACTAAATTCCCCTACTTTTGCACCGGATTCTTCTTAGTTATTTTCTACTTCCCTGCATGAAACTTATTGATTCTGCACATCATCTTTGTTTTGCAATGATCTTTTCTAGGTTTTTATTTGTTCTTGCATGTGAATATCTGTTAGTACAACCCATTAAGAGTAAACTCAAGCACAATAATAGAAAAGAAGGATCTTGTTGCCTAATGACACAGTTAATGACAACCAAGATCGAGCCAACTCAGTGGCGATATCAAAAACAACAAGGTTGGAAATGATGATTATCAATAAATCTTTTGCATCAAACTCATCTTCCATTTTGCTTTAGGCATCAAACTGTGCTTATTTTTAATCTCTTATTGTTGTTCAGGAACTTTCAACTGTTGAGAGAGTGTTGCTGTGGCATCAACAATCACTGCTTCGATACTCAAGTAATCCCTGTGCTAGTTCGTTTGTTCATGGTAACTATGATTCTCATGTGATTCATAGCTCGTTCATAGTTAAACTTGGAAATTTGTGTTGAAATCTTATATTGTTTCTGCCAATGTGTCTGGAAATTTAGCAAGCAAACACAAAAACGTGGAGAATCATAGTCTTGCTGTTCATCCGATTCTGCAGGTGGTTGAAATCGTCTCTGTCAAGAAGAAGAGACGTATCCGTCGCCGGGAACTGTCCAGTTTAATTCGGGACAGTCTCGTGCAATGGAAGGTGTGATGTGGCGGCCGAGCAGGCCGCCGGCGGTCACCCTGTACGCTGCCTCCGTCAGGTGCAACCCGTCCCACGATATCTGCCTCGACGGGTCGCTGCACACGTTGCTCCCTTCTTCTCCGCACTGCGCCGTCGAATTCAGGTTGTAGTCGCCGCCGCCGGATCCGCAGCACGCCGCCAACGGAGACTCCCCGAATCCTGCGCTCGGTTAATTCATGCAATCTCACCGTGGAAATAATCGGACGGTTTCTGCGATCTCACCGTGGTCCTGAGGAGCAGCGTAGATCTCCATGGCTGCCTGGTAGTAGTCGGCGTAGCTGATGGTCAGACCCGGGTGCCGGCGGCGGCGCTGCCTCAGCTCCTCCTCCAGCAGGCGGTTGTGGTACTCGGCGAAGTCGTTCAACCACTTTATGCATCCCGTTCTCTCTCGCTTCTCGTTCTGGAACAGGCTCAGGTACGCGGCGGAGCAGCCGATCGGGAAGTTCCCCGGCACGACCATCGTCCTCGCCCCCATCCCGATCAATTCCTGCCCATCAAAATCGAATGAAATCTTTTAGATGGATTTCATAATTGATGGTGGCGAACAAGTGCGCGTTAAGCTCACGTCGACGGCGGAGGTGATGGCGCGTACGACGTCGGGGACCATGGCCGTGATCTCGGAAAGGCTTCTTCCGGCGAAGAAGGGGCCATTGTAGTCGTTCCCCCCGATCTCCCCCACCAAGAACAGGGCGTCGCTCATCAAGGCGGCGCAGCCTGAAGCAGAGGAGCAAAGAGAAGGCAGGAGGCGCCTGAACCACTCGAGCTGCACGCTCAGGGAATAGTTGGCCCCCTTAATCTCCATCCCCATCGACTCGAAGTAGTGGGCGTCGAGCGCTGTGGCGCCGCCGACGGCGAAGTTGACGCCGTGCCTGAAGCCGCCGCCCCCTACTCCTCCGGCCAGGTACGGCCTCACGAACGGCAGCCCCATCGCTTGCGCTGCAGTATATATACGAATTTAATTCAGGGAAGTAATTATCGGTGGGAGGGAGGGTGGTTTGTACCGATGAAGTCGATCATCAGTCGACCGTCGGAAAAGCGGCCGGTGGGGCGGTGGAAAAAGGTTTCTCCGTAAGGAAGGCGGCCGACGCTGGTGCCGTCGCTTCCGGTGACGAGGAGGAGGTTGCCGGTGTCGGCGAGGGAATCGCCGAAGCTGAAAATGGAGGTGTAGCAGCCGCCGGCGAGCTGAGCGTGGAGGTAGGCGAGCGCAAAGAAGAGGCAGAGGAAGACGGAGGAGGCGATCGCCATGAAATGGCCGTCGTCGGTATCAATCGAAGCCCACACCAAACAAGACTGGATTTATTCAACAAAAGCACAGTTAGCTTGTCGAGTGAGGTTCGGCAACACCATCCTTTATTCAAAAAAAAAAAAAAATTGATAATTCCCAGTCAGTCTCATGGACTCCATCCCTGAAGTGGTCGGTCTGGTTTCTACCGACCACTAGAGTAAATTCTTTAATGCCTTCTCCATTTGGAAGAAAATTCTTGCGGCCAATCTAGATGTCCAGCATCCTTTAATGCGTTCTCCATTTGGAAGAAAATTCTTGCAAATACGTTGTAGCTAGGGATCGAATCGCAGGTCTCTGGATCACAACTCGGATGTCCTACCGACTGACTCCACCGTTGAAACGGCCTCATATCAGAAAACCCCTTAAGGGATTTTTTGGAGGCACGGTACTATTAGGTTGATAAGAGCGTACTGTCGAAACAGCACCTTAGTCGAGCTAAGATTTGAATCGCACAGCACCTCAGTCAACAAATTTATGTTGTTAAGAGGATTCGAATTCGAAACCTCAAGCAACAGGTATCTCCATGCTTACCACTTGGGATAAGACATTTCAACAAAATGATAAATCTCAGTCAGTCTCATGGACTCAATCGGGTGGTCGGTTCGGTCCCACGGAAATTTTCTACCGACCACCGAAGTAAATCGAGAAGCGCATACAGCGGTCAATTCAGAAATCTACCAAGACATCTCAATTCGTATTATTATCAGATAAATTTATCTCAATGATTGATTCATCTAAAAATATTAAATTGTTGAGCCATCCGCTGGGAGTATTTATCGGATCTGAAGGATTGAATATTCGGTGTCAATTAAAAAAACAATTTCATAAAAAAAACCAAACGAGATCCATGAGAAATATTTTTCTATTTGCAAGTGACAAATTTTCAAGCATTATTATTATAAAAAAAATCCTCTAAATCTTCATCGTATCTTCCTTCGATATTAAAAAACCCACCCACTTGGGAGCCATTGACCGTATAATTAGCCACTGGTTAGAAATAAACAATTCTTTATTTTTAAAGAAATTATTTTAGTAACACATGTGCATTCATGAAATATTTACTATAATATATATACACCGTCTGCCATAGAATATTTCGGACTTCCCAAACTATTCTAGGCACTTGAATAATATATAATGCTATTTTTATTTTTTTATTATTTTATTTACTTACGGTTAAGCTACTTAAGATTTTCTTTTTAATATTTAGAGGTTAAGTTATAGTTTTAAGTAAACAAATTTAGTTAGACGTGCAGATTGTTATTCTGTATTTCTTATTAGCACATTCTATAAATTTTTTTGTTTTAAATTTTTTATGTTTAATACTGTAATTTAATTCATAAATCCTAAAAGGATTTTAAATTGTTTAATCGTAAGTAAGAAAACATAAATAAAAAATAATTAAAATGACACTTTATATTATTTTAGTTGTCTGGAACAATTTCGGATGTTTAGAATATTCTATCACAGATACAAAAAAAAAAAGTGCACAAGATATCAATTATATATATAGAGAGAGAGAGCATTGATATTCTGCACGATTAAATTTGTGCAATCGTACGCGACTGAGAATTTTTGTCCAACGTGGCATATCCCGTGATAAAAGAAATTCATAAACCACACTCCTAACCCTAATCGCCCGATCTTGATCCCTCGTCGCCTCTTCCACTCGTCGCCGCCCCGAGAGAGCCTAATCTCGATGACAGTGACACAACAGAGAGACGAGCGTGGAGTTTTAGGATTAGTCGGCAGTAACGGACAAAGAGGTGAACGTGGAGTTTTAGGCTCGCTATTATTTTTAATTTTTTTAAATTAAAAAAAAATTTAATTACTCGAGGTGTGTGTTGCCACATTTCTTATTGGCATACTTCATGACCAATTAAATTTTTTTATTTTAAGTTTTTATATATATAATATTACAATCTAACCATTAAACTTTAAAGAAAAATCTTAAATTACTTAATTATAAATAAAAAATATATAAATAAGAATATAAAAAATAATTTAAAATGGCACTATACACTATTCCACGTGTTCGGAATAGTTTCAGACGTCCGGAATGTTCTATTGTGAACACAAAAGAAAACGTCTAGAATATCAATTATATATATAGAGGAGTGATATCTTACGCGCCTTAAAATTAATACACACACGACTGTATGCGACATCAAAATCAAAATATTAAGAAGAATCTTAAAATAATAAATATATATATATATTTTTTATTTTAAATTTTTTTATATTTAATATTATTACTCAACTCGTAAATCTTAAATGATTTAATCATATGTTAACAAATAAATAAATGAATAATAATTTTAATTTTAATTTTTTATATTTAATATTATAATTTAACCTCTAAATTTTTTTAAAAATTTAAATTATTTAATTATAAAATATTATTATTTATTATTCTAGATGCTTAAAATTTTTCCGGATTTCTATATTGCCCCATGGTAATCGAATTTGTTTGAGCCCACGACTACGATGACGGCCCATATGTTACTATCCGCTCCAACCGTTATAATCACTGCTATTTAAACCGCTCCGATTTCCATTTCCTTCGGCAAACCCTAATTGACCGGCCTCTTCGATCCGCCTCGGCCATGGAGATCTGCTGATCCACAGAGGAGATCCTCGATTCTCCGTTCACTGATCGATCTCTTTCGTGCTCCTCCTAAGCTTCGTGATGGTGGTGGGCGACAACAACTCCTCCCCTGACGAGGAACAAATCCTTAACTCGGATCCGAAGGCTGTTCCTGATGCCTCTCAAGGGAGCCCGGGTTCGTCATCTTCTGCTCTGGTCGGGGCGGAGATCGATAATGAGTCGTTCGTCCGCAGGATCCAGCAGGCGCTGGCCGTCGGCAACAAGCAGCACCGCTTCTGGGAGACGCAACCGGTGGGGCAATTCCACGACGCCGGCGACACCAGCCTCCCGGAGGGCCCCATCGAGCAACCGACGCCGGTTTCCGCCGTCAAGCAGGAGCCTTACAACCTCCCCGCGCTGTATGAATGGACCACCTGCGACATGGACGACGACTACACCTGCACCGAGGTCTACACTCTCCTGAGCAACAACTACGTTGAGGATGACGAGAACATGTTCCGTTTCAATTACTCAAAGGAGTTCCTCCATTGGGCACTCCGCCCGCCTGGTTACTTCAAGTTCTGGCACATCGGCGTCCGGGTGAAGGCCTCCAAGAAGCTCGTCGCTTTCATCACCGGCGTGCCTGCCAGGATCCGCGTGCGGGGTGAGGTTGTCCGGATGGCTGAGGTCAACTTCCTGTGCGTCCACAAGAAGCTGCGGTCGAAGCGTCTTGCGCCGGTGATGATTAAAGAGGTCACTAGGCGGGTCCATCTGGAGAACATCTGGCAGGCTGCCTATACAGCTGGGGTAGTCCTGCCAACTCCCATCACGACCTGCCGCTACTGGCATCGCTCGCTGAATCCCAAGAAGCTGATCGATGTCGGCTTCTCTAGACTCGGAGCTCGTATGACCATGAGCAGAACGATCAGGCTTTACAAGCTTCCTGAGGCAACTGTGACTCCTGGATTCAGGAAGATGGAGCTTCGTGATGTTCCAGCAGTCACCCGGCTGCTAAAAGGATACTTGAGCCAATTTGTTGTTGCACCTGATTTCGATGACAATGATGTGGAGCATTGGCTTCTTCCTGTTGAGAATGTAGTTGACAGTTATGTGGTTGAGAGCCCCGAGACTCATGAAGTTACAGATTTCTGTAGCTTTTATACCCTTCCTTCTTCAATTCTAAATAACCAAAATTACTCAGTGTTGAAGGCTGCCTACTCTTACTACAATGTGGCTACAAAAACCTCACTTCTCCAGCTGATGAATGATGCACTGATTGTGGCAAAGCAAAAGGATTATGATGTATTCAATGCTCTTGATGTCATGCACAATGAGACCTTTCTGAAGGAGCTTAAGTTTGGGCCTGGTGATGGGCAACTTCATTACTATCTATACAACTATAGACTTAGAAATGCTTTGACAGCTTCAGAACTTGGGCTTGTTCTTCTGTAGTTTGCTATACACATGTTGGAACTCTGGCAGGTAATTGTCATTTCATTTTTGCCCATTTTTTATTTAGGTTCCCTTTGTTCCATTGCCTGATTATTTGCTAGTTGTTGTAATTCTGATCAGGTGATCTTGCGTTGAGACTATAGAATGAATCTGGTTATTGTCAATGTTTACATTGAGAATCAGTACTGTGATCTGAACCTGATAGTATTTTTTTGTCTCGTGTGTCTGTCATATGCTGTTATTCATGGATAAAAACTGTCCAAGGCACTTGTTGCAAATTGCAACTACTTGCTAGAGCCTATACAACATTTATCTGGTGAAACATTGTTCTCTTAAGTTGTTAGAGCAGTGAATTAAGGTATAAATAATTGCCAAATGACTGGTAATAGATTTTGTATGTGTTTTAGGTATGTCAATGAATTGCTACCTTTCGGTAGCTACTAAAGCTGCATAAGTTTAGTTCTTGTTTTCCTTCATATGCTGCCAAGAGGCACCAACTACTACTAAATCCTTAACATGCGAGTCTTATATCGATGTTGAAGCATGAATTCTTGATATCATGGTTTATTGTCATTATAATGTTTATGTTGCCAATTGTAAAATCTGTGTTCTAAAACCACACAGGAATAGCCAATTTTATGGACTTGACATATCTAATCTGTCCAGAACATGAACCCACCCTTTTTGAAAATCACTGGTAGAATTTTATCTATCTCTGAAACTGAAAAGAAATTACTGTTCTCATCAAGAAGTCCACTTGTTGGATTTGGTTTTTGTGGATGCAAGCACTCTTTTGGAAGTATGTCGATAAGATCTCAGAAAGTCTAGAGATAATAGAAATTGGATTGATTAGTTCAGATGAAGTTCAGTAAAGCTGGCAAAGTTTAGGAAGGCAAGTTTTATCTTTGTTGATGACATATAGTTGTATTTTATCTATGGGCACATATTTCCATGTATTTTATTTCATTTGTAGTATTTCTTCCATGATGCTACCAAATAGTAGTCATAATTTTTTCTCAAGCGAATCTCACACTAGTATTCCAAATAATGGACCAAGTTTCTTTCAATTTCATTTTTGATTTTTTTGTTGGTGCAAAGATATTATATTCATGTTATTTGTCAAAATTTGTATTGATTTGTTTCGTTAATGGTATTGCAATACAAGCTTTAACAACTGCCTCACATGGATAAGGAGCAAAATACATGTATTTTGTTCTTTAAAGTCTTATTATTTTCTTCTTTCTGTAAGAGTTAGCTGCCCTTGGGTGGTTCCATGTACTTGTTATGGATGAAATTGTAGCATACACAAGTCTGTTAGATTTTTCATCTAACTCAGGGAAGGTAATGCCGAGTTGGATTGTGGAATAGGTTCAGCAGGGTAGAACTATCGGGTGCTCGGCTGAAGTGAGGTGAGTTCAACTGGGTTATAGACAAGTTTTCATAAGTGGAATAGAAGTGGGTTGGCTTAGAGTTGAGATTGTAGGGAGTGATGGAATAGATCAATTGTCAGAGGGTGGTGAGTTAACCTCACTCTAATAGTTTCTCTTAGTCAATACCGTTGATTGGATCGTTAGTCGATATCAGATCACATGGATTGATTCATATTCTTGATCTTATTTTTTTTTTTAAATGAATTGCATTAGTTATCAACGATCCACACTCTTTCACCATGTCATTTTGGTTATCCAACAATTTATATGTAAAACTAGCATACGATAGGGGATAGGGTCGGTCATATGGATCCTTCTACATAATACTCCTATCTAATTGCATTTCTAATTCAGAATTAGAATAGTTGTATTAAATTTCACTAGTAGTATTAAAAGTGTCATATGGATGTTGATATAATAGAGAATATAGCTCAATTGTAAAATTTGAAAGATTGAACACTTGTAACATTTGATTTTATGTCTGAACTATGAAGAGTTCATTTGTTTTTGATGCAGAAAGATAGATGATGTGCACAGTGGTGTTAGACAAATTTCTTTAATTCAGAAATTTGATTCGGTTATTTCAAAATTAACATTTGTTCAAGATCTCATGAAATGAAAGTATGAAGACTTAGATTTACCTCTTGATAAATGGTCGTGGGGTCGATCGTGTGGAGCCGATAGAGTGGTGGATTTTATTTTTATTTTTTTTTAGAAGAAAGTATGAAGGCTCAGATTTCAAACTATCTTGGTGTAGCTATGATAACACCTCTCAAATTGTTTGGGCAATACATAGATTTCAAATTGTTTGGGCAAACACATCTCAATGGCGAAGATGGTGATGATTGCCATAGCAAGCAGCCTTGCAAACTAGGGTTTGATCAAACTATGGAGGTGGCTCACAATCTGAGTAGTTGGAAAAGGTTGGTGATAGGATAGAATCACATGATTTCTGCAAAACTATCCGATGAAAACTAATTGATCCGGTCTGAGATCGAGAGACGGGTCGATGTAAGATTAAGGGATGGGTTGAATTCTATCGAGTTATCGTCTTTAGGGGTTGAACTTTGGCTTGTCATATTCTGTTGAGTCGGTTTTCGTTAGGTCAATTTTTGGCGGGTAGGATCTTGGCGAATCGACTTGTGGCGGATAAGGTCCTAGCTAGTCAGTTTTATGGAAAAAAATTCAATGGGAGATTAGAACAGAGCCAAGGCGCAGCTTGGCTTAGTTCTACCCATGAGCCAAGTCCTAATTGGACCCAGTTCAGTTACTCGTTGACTCGGGTTGTTGGGTCGGTTATGAACTTATGATTCAAGGGTCTATTTAAAATCATAAGAAATACATATGCAATTTAAATAAGGACAAACTTTTTTTATATATTATTTTATAAATTTGTAATTGTTAAATGTTTTAAAATAATAATAATTTTGAATCGTGGTGAATCATGAATGGACGATTTCAAATCATGAATTGTAATCATTTTGAATAGTTAAAGTTAAGAATCATCTGTCAAGAATTATCAAATCAACGAATTGAATCATTGAATTATCGATTTCAAATTAGTCGGGTCTACCTTGGTATAATCCATCAAACATTCAAATCAATCTTAAAAGAAAACGAAATGAAAAAGAGAATGATAAAATGAAAAAAAAAATAATAAAATTGAATCACTTGTGCCTTCCTTTTCTTAGTTGGCACTTCTACCTTATATAATACTCGAGGTGTGAACGCATCAAGCAATATCCTCTTGCGTCGTGATCAATTGTAATTTTTCGATTTACCTCTTCACAAATGATCGTGAGATCGATCGTGTGGGGCCGCTAAGGTGGCGGATTCCACCTTTTGCAGAAGAGGTGTGGACGCACCTCTACAACGGTCGTGCCTCGTTCCATCTGATGCTCTTATTGTTAACGACCATATCATTATTTACCCTTACAACTGATGACGCACATTACTTTATAATCGACGCCTCTTTGTGAGTTTACTTAGTGTTTGATAGTTGTGAAGCCTTAACTGTGGGATAGTCTCCCAAGTCATAATTTATCGAGATTAAAATCTTAAATTTTAAACTCTAAACTCAATGAAAGTTGGACCACTCATGTGCAATTGGAAGCCAATTAAACTTAATTTCTTAATGAATAAAAACTTTCTATTCGAACGACTAACCTTTATCAATTAATCAACAAAAATGATAATCCCAGTTAGTCGTATTGACTCAATCCCTAGAGGTGACCAGTCCGGTCCCATTGAAATTTTCCACCGATCATCCGGATAAATCGGGAAGCGCACGCAACGGCCAACCCAGATGCCCAGCATTCTTTGATTGTGATTTCCATTTGGAGAAAATTCCTGTAAATACGCCGTAGCTGGGAATCGAACCGCGGATACCTGGGCGACAACCTGGATGTCTTACCGCGGCACCATGGCCCCGGGGACATCAGTTAACCAACAAAGAGTCATTTGTTAGTGTAATTATGCCCCAAATAATCAGATTCAATTAGATGTTTTGATGTACTCAGCCAAGAGTTTAAGTTTGGTATACATGTGTCTTCCGTAGTGGTCAACTGTAACTTTTCGATTTACCTTCTCATAAATGATTATGGAGCTAATCGTGTAGAACGTTGAAGTGGCAGATTCCATCTTACGCCGAGGTGTGCATGTGTTATTAATTTGTGTGCATCAAGTGAAGGGAAGGATGAAATACAGAACAAGTTTAAAGAATTTGATGCTTCTCGAGGACTAAGAACCTAACACAAGGCAAACCCTAAGGCAGAGAATGATATAAGTTGCATAAAATACAGCAAAACTAATCTGAACAAGATAGATAGATAATAAAGCGTAAAATTCTTTAAATGTATAGCTTGACAGAAGAATGTGCAAAGGGAGAAACAGGAAATGGATTTCAAGCAAAAAAAAAAAAACACTGTAAATAAGAAGATGAATTCTCATTTTGATGTTTAGGGTTTAGCCTGTAAAAAAATTTCGTAAAATGTTTTCCTAGCTTGTCAAAAACCACCCCATCTCATGAACTTCTTTACCTCATCGTACATAACCAATATAGCAGCTGCCCCTGTACTCCTAAACATGTTCGATACCGCACCGCGATAGAATGATGTTAGACCCTCGAGCTTATAAATCTTCCTCCAACAATCCAAAGTGCTACTATACATGGGTTTCTCTAGCCCGGATTGCATCATCATCCGTCTTCGAACAGTATCTAGTGGATATGATGTAAAGCTGGCTAGTGTCGTGACGACTTGAGCAGCTATCCAACGCTTCCACAAGGACGAGTCGTCTGAAAGAACAAGATCTTTAACCGTATCGAATCCGCCAAAATACAGGCCGCGATGAACGATCATTCCATGGATCGATGCAGGTAGGCCTCGGTAGATGCCTTGAATGCCGTCTTTCTTGTATACAGTTTGTAGGAAATGGCTGATACCTCTGAATTGGCGTGCTTCAGCCAGCCCAATGTCTGCTGCGAGGCGGGTATGGGCTATGTCCAGTGGGTAGATGATCACTAAAGTTGTGCAACCTGCTGCAGCCCCTGCCATGAAGTTGGCAGCTGCAACAGACCACTGCTCGGTTTTTCCTCTGCTCAATATGGTCCTATACAGATCCTGTGAGAATAATGCAGAGAAAATCTTCAGCTCATTCATGTAACAATCGGCGAGGAACAAGGTAACTAATGAATACAGTACAAAATGGAGATAACAAAAACAATCGAGCGCACGCGGAAAGATGTGGTCACAGTTTAACAATGTGGAATAGAATTCAAAAGAGATCAGAAAGCAGAGAATTGACAGGGCTACTTGTGTTTTCGTACACAAACTAGGTGCTGGGTATTTAGCAACAAGAAACTTTCTTGCTAGATCAACTCTCATATCATTTTGGCAGAGAGGTCAGTGAGTCAACCGCGAAAGCAGTGCTTCTCAAATACTTGGTGATTCTGAGACAATGTACATACAGAAACCGTATGGATAACTTCAGATGCCCGAAGGGTTACAAGGTTATAAGTGATAACATTAGTCACTTATTTAAAGGAATGATGAAATGCTGACCAATCTAACTTTGGTACGGCGAGTGACAATGGCTGTGAGAAGTACATCCAGTGGGAGTGACAAAATAAAGGATTCTGCTGGTTAGAGTTCATAAAGCCAAACATTTATCACAAGTATAGATTAGCATCCTGGATATCAAATTGCTTTTGGAACAAACTAGATTCATAATTTTGTTTATCATTGGCTTGTATAGGAAACCAATCCAAACCTCACAACTAGTTCATGTGAATAGAAAAAATAATAAAAAGCAGATTCCAACAATTAGTTCTTCTAAGCCGCTTCTCCAATATGTCATAACATTTTCAATGATCTATACTTCAGCAGCCCTATAATCAATTAAAAGAGTGAAGTTATATCTTCCCATTGACAAGCCTTAGTCAAGGGGAAAACCTCATGCCTTAACTACCATTTCACAAAAACAATTTTCCTCAAATATTAAGTTGTGCTTTTTGAGGTAGCAATGGGTCATCCAGCAAGCAATGCAAAGGCGGATATGACAAAAGAAGAATCAGAATACAGTAACAAATGGATTTTGTTTAGAAACTAATTTACATTATCCAGAGGATATGATGCCCTAATGCTTACATTAAACATTTAACAAACAATAAGTGAAGTTGTTCCAGCTATACAATTCATATTGTTTTCAGGAATGATTATTTTCTAAGGATGGTATACAAGATAGCATGAATTCTTCCATGATAACAAATAATATTGTTCTCAAAAAGTAAGTTGTAACTCTGGTAGGCATAGCTGCATATGTAAGGTAGCAATTGGTCATCCAACAAACAACAAAGTATAGGTGGATGTACCAAAGAAGAAATTGCAATATCAAATGGATTTTGTGAAGAAACTAATTTGTAATATTCAATAATTCAGAGGATATTATGCCCTGATCCTTAAATTAAAGATTTAACAAACATCAAGTAAAGCTGTTCTAGCCATACCATCCACATTATTTTCCAAAGAACAATATAACAAGGTAGCATGAATTCTTCCTGTGAGCCTGAAGAACAATAGATGCTCATATCATATGTGTTCTACAGGTAACTAGCAATTCCTGGTCATACTAATCTGGAATACGGCTAACAGTTTGCTAAAAGTTTAAATACCTTTCCTTCAATGTTCCATTTGTTTTTCCCTTAACCCCACCAGTTAACCTATTTCAATAGCAACAAGTTATTCCCTAATGCCCCAATTGATTTATCGAATCCTTCCATATGCCTTTAAATCAGAATTTCTGAATTCACTAGCAATCCAGAACTCATCTTAGTTTTTCAAACAGAAAGACTCAGCCCTCAAGCAAGTGGTTCAAGGGCATCAATTCACTAGAATTATGTGAACAAGCATCAAAGTCGTACATTCCTTACATCCTGAATCAAGCATCGGCATTGGTGATGGCCAACAAACAGTATCAATTCCCCCAACAGAATATGACAGAAAGAACTAGACTCTTTCATTCCTTTCACCGAGATCGCTTAGAAGTGACAAAATCAATCTAAGCATACTATTAGCATCGATTCGATTCTCCAATCACGTGTCGAGCAAAAGAAAGAACAACGGAAAGCAAAGAAATATTTCAATCAAGGAAGAAAGAGTTAATTTTCAAGATCCCGGAAATGGACGATTCGAAGAAGAAGAAGGACACAAGGTTTAGACGCGAATACCTTGAGGGAGAAGTTGAGAGCGACAGAGGGGTAGTATCGGATGACGCCGGTGCCATTTCCACGCCACAGCGAGAGCATTCCCTCCTCGCGAACGGTGCGGGCGATGCAATCGATCATGCCCCGGAAGCGGCGGCCACGGCCAAGGAGCGCAGCGTTGCTCTCCTGCGTCTGGAGCAGCAGCTTGGCCCGCTCGATCGGCGCAACCACGGTGTGAACCGCGCCTCCCATCACCGCCCCGGCGATCATGTCCCTCTGGAACTCCCATATCCGCCCCTTCGACAGCCCTCCGCCGCCGCCGCCGACACTAGCAAGGGCACTACTCGTCGATTCCATCAATAGACACCACTTCTCCCCATTCTCTCTCTCCCTCCCTCCCTCCCTCCCTCCCCTGCGCTCCGATCACGTCAGCCGGCGGAGGTTTTCCTTCGTTCTCTCTCCCAGACGACTGCCCTTCCTCCCTCTTCCAGTTTCCAGTTGAGTCTATATACACAGAATAGAAACACGTGCAACTCACGTGATCCATGGAACCCAGGGGTGAGTAGATAAAATTAATCGAATTTAAAAATTCAATTCAGTCATTTTAAAATTTTAATTATTTTTTTAAAAATTTAATTAATTCAGTTAATTTAATTTGATTTCGATTTTAAAATTTTTTATTCGATTAAATTAAATAAATCAAATTAATTAAAATAAAAATTAATAATTTATAAAATTTTAGGTCAGTAAATTTATAAATCTCTAATTAATTGATAAATTTTTCATAATATTTAAAATTTTTAATTATTTCAGTTAATTGGATCGAAGATTAAATTAATCGATATTTTATCGGTGATTTGTTCGATTTTTATTTAAAAATTTGATTAGTTCGATTAGTTTAAAACAATTTGATTCGGTTCGATTGTGATTAATTCAATTCAATTTTAACCGAATATTCAACCTTAAACCTATCCTTATTGGAAATGTAAACTTCAGCCGCTATCCTAGTAGTCTCATGATCATATATGATAAGGTAAATCGAAAAGTTTTCCTATATAAGGTATTATCTCAGCTTAATCAAAATTTAACCCTTGTCCACTTCAAGAAATCTGTCTCGCAGTAACCCACACAATTATGCCCCAGAAGCTTATTGGAAATATAAATGAAAATAAAAATTGGATGAAAAATAAGTTAAACTGCAGTAAAAGATCATCGGTAGAGGGGTTCTATATAAAAGGGTATCGTCACACGACTTCATAGAAATTTAATTCTTATTTCTATGATAATTCTATCACACGGTGGTGACTATGCCACGAGGGTATAAAAAATAGGTCGTGGGGCCGACTTGGCGGATCCACCTTTTTTTGCAGAAGAAGAGGGTATAAAAAATAGGTCAAATGAAATGTGAAATAAGAGAGCGACTTATTTTCAATCATATCATAAGTAAAATATTTATTTGCATAGATGACACAATATTAATCTTTTTTACAAAGGATAAAAAAAATTATATTAATTCATAAATAATTAAAATATACGACTTTAAACTTCTTTTATAAACTTGATTGACAATAACATTCTAAGTAAAAAGAATAAGATAAGAATTTATAATTTATTCTTTATTTATTATTTTAATAGAAAATATTAATTATCAAATAATAAATAAGTAGATCTGACTATCTCTAATATTTTTTAATTTATTTTCATTATTATAAATACGCGAATCTTGAATATTTTTTAATTATTTTTTTATTACAGATTAGTCGATTTGAAAATTATTTTCAATTTAATTTCTTTAAAATTATTTCTTTTTCCTGCATAAATTGAAGACAACAATGCACGATGATTCTTGTTGTAGGATGAGCTAGCAATGATGATGACTTGGAGGGACCATACAATTGAAATCAAACCATCTAAGAATTAGGAATGAAATTAATGAAGTAAATATGGGAATAATCATCCGAATTTAATTCGATCGTTAATTTAACGACAATTCAATTCTATATCCTCTCCGATCTCCAATCTTCGATCTCCTCACGCTCACGTGATCTCCTCACGCGATATCTCCGTAGGTTTGCTTCTTTTCCCTTTTTCCGTACCTCGATCTATTGGTAGTTGAACGCAACCTCATCATGCCCACAATCAGGTCACACCTCAGACACGACCTCACAGTGAGGTGAGATCATGAGTTTATCTTTTTTATTTACACAAACTATAAGATCATGAATTTATGAGATAGAAGATATCTTTTTTTACATGAAACTTTTTAAATATAGTTCAAAAATAAAATTAAGAGGGCTTAAGCTCAAAGTGAATAAAATTATATTATTATAGAAATATGTTAATTCTATTGATTCTAACAATTGATATCAGATTCATGGTGTATATAAAACCATATGAAAATCCTAAAAGAAAAAAAGCTAGAGGAAACTCAAACCATTAAGATAATGATAGAGGGTTCTTAATAAAATTTTTGATAAACTCTCAAAGTAGGTAAGTTCTAGTAGATCAGTTACACAATATACTAAATAGTTTTGAGAGATCAAGAGGATCGGCTATCGATTGGGTCTAGAGATCCGATGTCGAGGTAGTCTCAATTAAAACAGCGATAAAATTGATTATGTGAATATTCACTCTCTTTATATAATCAGGATTTCAATCTATGTCATGATCAACTGCAGTTTCTGGATTTACCTCATCACAAATGATTGTGGGACCGACCGTGTGGGGCCGCTAAGATGGCGGATTCCACTTTTTTTGTAAAAAAAGATTTCAATATAGATTTTTTTTATTGTTGACCGAGTCTTGGACTAACCACGTGGCCTCTGCAGTCTCCACCGCGTCAATCTGTTTACTTGGCAGGAAATTGTTTTATGTCATTTTCTCTCTTCCATTTTCTATTTATCATCCCAAGTAAACGGGGATACTGAAAAGTGAAAACCATCCAAAGAAACACAAATCACAAGGTAGCAAGTTGATTTAACGCACCAACAAAATATCATTTTATATTAATTAAACTATTTAGATAAATAAATACTATAACAATCGAGTAATATTTCTTATAGAAAATGTAATTATTAAGTATTAAAATAGAAAAATGTAAAAAACTCATAAGTTTTTTAAATTATTTTTTATCAACTAAACAGTATGTTATAATAACTGTTGGTGGAGTTATTGAAATATTATAATCCAAACTTAATAAATTAAATTTTGAACAAAATATTTTTAAAAAATTATTACAAATATGTGGATCTAAAATTCCGCTTGATAGTATTAGTCGTCATTGTTATTGTACCGTTTTAGAAAAAAGGAAAAGTTGAGGTGACATTTGAAAAACTTGCCATATCACATATAATCATTTTAAAAAAAGAAATAAATAAATAAATCATTATTCAAAGACTGGCTTTCTTGGCCACTTGAAATTAATCATGACATGTCACCATTAATTATATATATATATATATATATATAGAAGTGATGTACTGCGCGACATCCCCGTCCGCGACCCGTGCGCGACACCCGACCCACGCCCACTGCCGCCGCTCCCGTTTCGTCGTCCGGCCACCTCCGGCCGCCGGACCGGGCCCGATCGACGCGCCACTCGCCGGCGCGTCGACTGGCGTCGGTACGGCGACCGCCGGTGGCCGGATGGCCGCGAATTCGGCCAGAATCCGCCGCTCTCTCACCCACGCCCACTGCCGCCGCGATTTCATCGCCGTCCGGCCATCTCCGACCGCCGGACCGGACCCGATCGACGCGCCACTCGTCGGCGCGTCGACCGATGCCGTCGATCGGCATCGGTCCGGCGGCCGGAGATGGCCGGACGGCGGCGAATTTGGCCGGAATCTGAGACCACAGTCACTGGCGCCGATTCCGGCCAAATCGCGATCGGAATCCACAAATTCCGGCCGGGGAAGGACCGCCGGCGCCGATTCCGGCCAAATCGCGATCGGAATCCGGCCAAATTCCGGCCGGGGAAGGACCGCCGGCGCCGGACGGTCCTTCCTCGGCCAGTCTCCGGCGGGAATTTGGTCGGATTCCGACCGCGATTTGGCCGGAATCGGTGCCAGTGACTGTGGTCTCGGATTCCGGTCAAATTCGCCACCGTCCGGCCATCTCCGACCGCCGGACCGATGTCGGTCGACGCGCCGGCGAGTGGCGCGTCGATCGGGCCCGGTCCGGCGGGCGGAGATGGCCGGACGGCGATGAAATCGCGGCGGCAGTGGGCGTGGGTGGGAGAAGTCGCGGACGGGGTCGCGTAATCACGGCGCGCAGTATATCAAATTTCTATATGAGATATATATATATATATATATATATATATATATATATATATATATATATATATATTATATCCTTTCATAATCCACCTATTTTTTATAATTATTAAATGTATTTTAAGTGTGTTTTTTTCATGTTAACCTTTATATTTATATATTTTTCACAAAATGCCCTTTAAATTCTCAAAAGTGTTAGTTTGTCTTCACTTTCAGGTGGTGCAAATGCAGGCATACCTGCTGCTCGCGCTCGTGAGTTGTCATGCAAGTGACAACAACAAAGTTGGCCCAATCAGCGACGAGGTGCTCCATCTGCCTGATGGAGTTCGCAGTGGGAGACGTCTTGCTGGTGTTGTCGACGTGTAGCCAATGACTTCCAAATGTAATGCATCGAGTGGTGGTTGGCGTCGTAGGGGTTGTGTAGGGCTGCCCACAATCCACGATGAGCGTGAGCGGCCGTGTTGGGTCGGTTGCGTAGGGCAATCGACGACTCACGTGGTTGAGGGCAGGGACATGACAAGAGATGCACGGGAAGGAAGGAAAGGCATTTCATCCAATTTTGAGCATATAAAAAATGTTAATAAATTAATTCGCAAATGGATTCTTAATCCATCCATCTATTATTTCATAATAAATAATAGATGAAGAAAAAGATAAATAATCCATCTTTTCTTACAAAATAAAAAGAGGGAAATTATATATATATATATATATATATATATATATATCTTGTGCGTCTATTTATGTACACGCGATGAGTGACATAAGGATCTAGACATCCAGATCACTTTCGGAGCACAAGGAATAGTAATATATTTTATTTATAGTTAAGTCATTTAAATTTTATCTTTTAGGATTTAATTATTAAGTTATAGTATTAAGTAAAAAAAATTAAAATGAAAAAAAATTAATTGTTCACATGGTGTGCGGGATAACAATCCGACACACTCTGTCAGCACCTTTTTTTAATTTTGAAAATTTTTTATATTTAATATTATAATCCAACTTCTAAATTTTAAAAGATAAAACATATAAATGACTTAATCATAAGTATAAAAAGAAAATAAATAATATTATTCTTCCTATTTTGGGATGGAAAGGATTTTGAGCACTCAGGATCCTTCTGTCCCACATTACACGCATACAAATAGACGCGCATGATATCAATTTCTTATATAGGAATAACTGTGTTCAATTTCAAACTAAATAAATATATATTTTTAAAAATGTCTTCTTTTTTTTCCGATGTGAGGCGTTACACGCATCACACAATTGTAGAAAAAGCAAAGAGTCAGCATTCAAATTATAAATTTCCACAAAAATTATATTTATATCCTTCTATTTTGAATTTTAGCAATTTAATTTTGGCAAAAAAAATTAAAAATATCTTATCCAAAGAGCCCTTCTCCCTAAAACTTGTAAAGCTAAAACTCTATTATTTTAGAGCACCTTTAGTTAAAGCTACTTTTAAACGGTGTAATTTTAATTAATATCGCTCTAAAATAAATGAAATAATTTTAGTTAAAATTGCATTTGATTAACATTTTGTTAAGAGTAATTTTTATTTGGTTTAAGTTAAAAATTACTCTATTTTAAAATAAATTTGGTTAAAATTATTTTAAAAAATTATAATTTTAAAGGGTTATTTTGATAATTAAAATAGAAGTGGAGTTAGGGGATGTTTGGTTTAAGGTTCTCCAGATGTAAATATTCCGTTGAGTTTTTGGAATTTGTGCAATGGACAGATGATGGGTGTTTGGGTTTAGATGGTGAATGTACATATGGGGTTGGGGTAATCGGAAATTGAGGGTTGGCAAAAAGGACCTGTGGAGGTCCTTTTTGCCAACCTGAAAGTTCAAATTACACATTTGCCCTTGTGAAAAATATATAAGGATTTTTTTGAGGTTTTTATTCTCTGAAAACCAGCCCCCAAATCACACCCCTAGGTTTTTCTTGTCGCGATTTCGAATGCTGCGATCGTTCATGTACGTGTTCCTTTGTTGATTCTTACAGTTTGTGTACTGCTTTTCATTTTTTTTAACTAAAATTGAAATAATTTTTTTAATTTTCTTATTAAGGGTAAATAAGTAAATGGACATCCAAAATACAACTCAACTTCATATTCACCAAACACTCCATTTACATTTACATTTTCTCAACCTTTTCTCAACCCCAACTATACATTTACATATTTTCAACCCCAACTTTCCGTTGAAAAAATACAAGTTAAAACCAAACACCTCCTTAGTAATTTAGATTACATTTTAAGGTGCCATGGAATCCACGTATATTTTTAAAATGATATGATATTGTTCACTTTAAACTCACACCTTATAGTTTTATTTTTAAGTTTTATCCAAAAGACTTCATATTAATATAGATATCTCCATCTTATAATCCCAAGATTTTTTCTATGTATTTTTAATGTGGAATTTTGATTGTATCACAACAATCCCCTCCTTAATGGTTCCAACGGACTCATTCCCTAAACGGTCCCAACTGACCCCTTACTAGGAGCTCTCAATCATTCCTTTGTGAGGATTCTCACATTGCACCACATAAACTTACTTTGATATCACTATTAGGACAGATGGAATCTACATATACCTCCAAAACAGTATGATATTATTCACTTTGAGTCCATGTCCTTATGATTTTATTTTTGAATTTTATTAAAAAGACCTCATACCAATATAAATATTTTCATCTTATAACCTTAAGATTTTTTCTATATATTTCTAATATGAAACTTTGATTGTATTCTAACACCGTAGGCAAATAAAGAGAAAGAGAAAGAGAAAGATTATCCATCTTTCGGATTAGTTAGGATGAAATTTGAACATGTGGAATTCTTCAAAAAAAAAAATAAAGTATAAGAGGGCAAGAGTTCGAATCTTAGCGAAGTTGAGTAATATCCTCCTATATCGTAATCAATTATAATTTTTCAATTTACCTCCTCACACTTTTGCATAAGAAGAAGAGGATAGTCCCCGGGGCAATGGTGCAACGGTAGGACATCCGGGTTGTAACTCAGGGACCCGCGGTTCGATCCCTAGCTACGACATTTTTACAGGAATTTTCCTCCAAATGGGGAACGCAATCAAAGGATGCTGGGCATCCGGATTGGCCGTCGTATGCGCTTCCCGATTTACCCTGGTGGTCGGTGGGAAACTTCCGTGGGACCGAACTGATGGCTACTGGGATTATCATTTTTTATAAGAAGGAGAGGATAAAATTTGAACCTATGGAATTATTCTTTTAAAAAAAAGGTATAGAAGGGTATTTTAGAAATAAATTATAAATGAAGTGGTCTTTTGATAAATTTTGAAAGAGAGGGTGGGCCCCTTTTTGATTTTCTTTGTGTTTCCTTATTTTTAGACATTCTCCATGTTTTGTGTTGCTCCAATTTTTATATCTCTTTGCTTTGCTTTGCTTTGCTTGGCCTTTGTTTCCTTCCGGTGGCGCTAGGGTTTGGCCGGAAGCAGGAAGCTCAGGGGATTCATTAACCGGAAGGGATATCGTCCGAGGCGGAGGCTGACCTCGTAGGCTATTTTTTGCCGCTGGCGGAGATTTTGGCGATCGAGAGGGGCTGACTCGGTGAGTCGCGGAATCATGTCGCAGACCAACTGGGAAGCCGACAAGATGTGAGCTTTCTGTAGTTTTGGCTGTAGTGCTCGGAGATTTGATGGATTTTAGGGGTTTGTAGGCGGTGATGCTGTTTGCGTTCTTACCTTTGGGCTGGTCTTTGCTAGGGTTTTGAGCAACTTGTTCTATTTCGGTCGTGTTTCGAGAAAAAGAAAGTGTTTTTATCTATCTGAACTTCTCTATGTTGATTTTATGGCTTTGTTTAGTTACTTTTCTTCCAAAAATGTGGATTTTTTAGATCGTTCCTTTTGCCTGTAGTTTGAGTAACTGCTTTTCTGTTCCTTTTAGTTCCTTTTGAGTTTATTTTTTTGTTGTGAGTCGTTTAGTTTGTTGCTCTTGTTGCACGGGCGCGTTTGCGTAGCTTTTTCCTTAGTTATCACTGTGAAAAATGGCACCTTTGCTGATATTGGAGTCACTTACTGTGATGTTGAGACCAGGTTGGATGTGTACATTTATGATTATTTGGTGAAGAGGAACTTGCAGGCAACTGCTAAGGCTTTTCAAGCCGAAGCCAAGGTGTCGTCTGATCCAGTGGGTAGGTTGCAATTCGTTTTATGGTGTTTCTGTATATGACTCGAGCTTATCCAAGAAATTGAACTCTTTGACTTTTGTCACAGCTATTGATGCTCCTGGTGGGTTTCTATTCGAGTGGTGGTCTGTTTTTTGGGATATATTTATTGCTAGGACAAACGAAAAGCACTCAGATGCTGCTGCCTCATACATAGAGGTGAGCTTCTCTGTTGCAAAACATTATACTTTTGATGTTAGCTCTCTCTTCATGCCAATGAGTTACTACCTACACTAGTCACAAATTAGGAACACACATAGTAGCTATAATGTATGGCAATACATTATGAATTTTATATTTTTTTGGCAAAGAGAAAGCCTTAAGGTTGAGAACCTATGATGCTCTGCAACAGAATTTTGATGATAAGTTTTCTCCAACCATCATTTTACTTGCAGAAAAACTTGGCCCTTGATTTTATCTAAACAAAGAAGAAAGGTGCATGTGGCTGTCTTCAGTGTCTGGAATTTGGCATGCATAATTATACTTGGATTGCACTATTTATTAGCATAGTTTAACTTTTACCATGGGCCCATTGTTGCTGTTGCTCTTCGATTGGAAGATCCCAGTCATGTTCTTCTGTGACCTTGCAGCAGCGCAGCAGCAGCAAAGGCTAATGCATCTCAGTGATAGGAGCAACAGGAACAAAAGTAAAAGTTTATTTGGACTCAATTTACACACCTAATATGTAGAAAAAAAGTGATTTGAGAAAGATTTTACAGCTTGGAGTATTTACTGTCTCTGAAATTTGACAAATTGACATATGAATGCATTTGTTTGTGATACACTGGTCCTAGGATAAGTTATTTATGCCTTTTCAGTCTGAACACTGATGTTGGATTTTATGCTAGACTCAACTTTTAAAAGCAAGAGAGCAGCAACAGCAGCAACAGCAGCAACCATCTCAACAGCAGCAGCAACAGCAACAACATATGCAAATTCAGCAACTGTTGTTACAGAGGCAGGCACAGCAGCAACAGCAGCAACAACAACCACAGCGCAGAGAGGGAGCTCAGCTTTTAAATGGCAATGCTGGTGGGCTTGTTACTCAAGATTCTTTGATGCGCCAGAATCCTGGAACTGCTAATGCATTAGCCACAAAAATGTATGAGGAACGGCTAAAGTTGCCCCTGCAACGAGATTCCTTAGATGAAGCTTCAGTTAAAGTACTACTATTGACATAACACTATTTTACCCTAACATACATGTCTATTCTGTCATATATAGTATTCGATTCAATTGATCACTCATCTTCTCCGTTCAGAGATTTGGTGATAATGTGGGCCAGGTCATGGATCCAAACCATGCATCCATGCTGAAGTCAGCTGCAGCTCCAGCACAACCTTCAGGGTATGCTTGGTTGACATGGCTGAAAGTATTTGTCTCTAGCATTCCATTTTTGTGACAGTTTGATAGCATGCATATCTATGTAACATATGAACTCAAAAGTAGAATCCAAGGCCTGCAAATATTGACTTATTGTTGTACATATGTTATTCAACTCATTCTGTTTTGGCATGTTTCTCGAACTAAACTGTATGTTATTATGCTTGTTCTTCTGACATTATGTATTCTAATAGATCTTAAGGTGCTTGATCCAATGCTTTAAATACAGGCATGTGTTGCATGGGTCAGCTGGTGGTTTATCAGGGCCTCTTCAGCAGGTTCAGACTAGGAATCAGCAAGTTCCTGGATCATCGCAGGTATGTTTTACTGAAATGTTGCTGTTTTAATTATCTATTGTTTGTTCTATGATTGTATGCTTTACAGGAAATAAAGAGTGAAATTAATCCAATTTTGAATCCGAGAGCTGCTGGTCCTGATGCTTCATTGATTGGAGTTCCAGGTAGCATCTGTTAGAAGTTTGAGTTTCTTAGGATTGTACTGCTGCTTTCTGTTCTTATTTCTGATGCTATTGACCCAAGGAGAAATCATTCTCTTACTTATGGATGGGTAAGGGCCAAGACATTTAGTGGTGGAAGTCAGTTTTCTTATTTGTTTA
This sequence comes from Curcuma longa, assembly GCF_044706935.1. Taxonomy (NCBI): domain Eukaryota; kingdom Viridiplantae; phylum Streptophyta; class Magnoliopsida; order Zingiberales; family Zingiberaceae; genus Curcuma; species Curcuma longa. The sequence goes on from NC_133867.1 coordinate 4,901,280, forward strand.
GCTTTTCTCTTAATGATGCTAGCATTTGAGCAGACTCACTAAACTTTTATTCAGCAGACTGACCAACTCTTTGTGCTTTGTTAGCAGGACCCAATCAGGTTGGTAACAATCTGACTCTGAAAGGCTGGCCACTTACAGTAAGTATTAACTTTTGAAATAATTGAATTGGAAGATCCTAATTATCATGGTTTTTTATTGTAAAAAGATGTTCTAGTTCGTGAGATTACTTGCAGTTACATTCTTTTGGTAGCTCAATATGCTGTATCCTGCCATGAACGTGAATTTCTTTCATTCTTTTGTTCTCTGTAGGAACTTTGATTTGGGCTTGGGAAGTATTGCTGGAAGCAAAATATCTTATGGTGCTTATTTCTTTGACATCTTATAGGGTCTTGATCAACTCCGTTCAGGACTTCTACAACAGCAAAAGTCGTTTGTGCAGTCACCTCAATCACTTCAGCAACTGCAATTTCTAAGTCCACATCAACATCAGCTACTTCTCCAGGCAAATCTGAACTCATCAGCTGCTGCAGATATTGATAATAGAAGGCTAAGAGTGCTTCTGAACAGCAGGAACATAGTTCTAGGAAAGGATGGCCAGTCAAATGTTCTTAATGATGTCATACCCAATGTGGGTTCTCCCATGCAATCTCCAAGTCCTCTAATGCCTCGCACCGATTCAGATTTATTAATGAAGGTTTGCAGTTTTTCCTTTCATTCTATGATATGACATCATACTGGGCATTCATTCTATGATATGATGTCATACTGCGTACTCACATTTTGTCTAACTATTTTTTCTTTGCTTGTAATAGAAAATAGCTCAGTTGCAGCCCCAACAACAACAAAGCAGCAGTCAGCAACAGCAACAGCAGCTTCAACAACATGTCCTTTCAAGCCAACAGTCCCAAAATTCTAGCCATCTGCTTCAAGAGAAACTTGCAGCAGTTAGTATGACTGTTGATGGAAGCATGTCAAATTCCTTTAGAGGGGCTGATCAGGTATTATTTTACCTTATCTTGGTATCAAATGGAACTTCTGTTTTTGTTGTATTATCATCATTAAGTTGCATTTGTCCCAACTATTTGGGGTTGGTTGCACAAATCTTATCCCTTTATTGAGCTCTATGAAAGCCTGTGTTACTAGCAAACGTTGCTTTCTTTTCCTTCATAGCAAATCAGCGAAAAGTGAAACAAAATCAGCATTTTGTCTCCTATTTTCCTATAAGTTTTAGCAACTATTTGTTAATGAATTGTAGACTTCAAACAACCAAAGTGGCCGAAAACGGAAGCAGGCTGTTTCATCCTCTGGTCCTGCAAATAGCTCTGGAACGGCAAATACTGCCGGGCCTTCCCCAAGCTCTGCGCCCTCAACACCATCAACTCATACACCAGGAGATGTAATGTCAATGGCACAGTTGCAACATAATGGTGGTTCATCTAAGCCTCTGATGATGTTTGGTGATGGGACTGGTCCTTTGACATCTCCCACTAACCAATTGGTAATTATTAGGACTGTTTGTTGTTTAGTAACTAAAGCTATGCCTTGAACTTGCACTTTTGTATTTCTTAACTGGTACTTTTCATGAGTTGTGGATAATGATTTTTCACTTGCAGGCTGACATGGATCGCTTTGTGGAAGATGCATCTTTGGATGATAATGTGGAATCCTTTCTGTCCCATGATGATACCGACCCAAGAGATGTTGTTGGTCGCTCTATGGATTCTGCAAAAGGTCCTACCCCCTGCCCGTCCCCCCTGCTTGGTCTTTATCTCTGTTTTGAAACATTTGAAGAATTTCCTATCCTTTTTGCTTGCTTCCTTTTTCCTGTTTCTAACATTGGATGCAATTAAAGACTAAACTTTCCTGTTTTTAAGGTACTATCTCATATCAGTAATTGGCCTTTCAGGTTTCTCCTTTACTGAGATTGTAGCTGCTAGAGCAAGTACAAATAAAGTTGTTTGTTGCCACTTTTCATCAGATGGAAAACTCCTTGCAACTGGAGGACATGATAAAAAGGTGAAATATAATATGATGGCATACCAATTAATCGTCACTCATAATCTGGCTTCCTTCTTTTTTGAATAACTACCTTGCGGGATACTGATTAGTTATTGATTTTGTCATGCAGGCAGTTCTGTGGCATGCTGACACTTTGAAGGTCAAATCTACACTGGAGGAGCACTCCCTGCTGATTACTGATGTTCGGTTTAGTTCAAGCTTGCCTCGTCTAGCTACATCGTCATTTGACAAGACTGTGAGAGTGTGGGATGCTGATAATGTTAGTATTTATCGATTAACTTTCGTTCCATTTCTCATTTAAAAGCTTCTAATCATTTCAACATATTTATGGCTACTTGATTCTACTGTTTCCTTGCATCCATCTCATCTCGTATATAGCTTCTCTACCTCATCACTTGCAGGAGAGTTCATATGTTTCTCTTGGCAGATACAAAGAATGTGGCATCTAACAATATTGAGTTACCTACAAATAATTTATATTTGAGTTACCTAACACTAGAAAATACTGCTTCTAGGTTTCCAATTAGATCTGTGTCACAATCTGCAAATAACTGAATCTCCAGAACTTTTTATATTGGTTTGGAAGAATCATACTACTTCCTCCTTGCCCTTATAAATAATCAGGATGAGATCATGAGATGAAGTGCACATAGGTTACTCTATGAAGTTGTGCCAATTACCATCGCCATCTGTGTAGGTGTATACTATGCATTATCTTATTCTTTGCTCAGGGATTTGCATGTCTTGGCAATTGGCTATACTCTGGTTTGGACTATATTATTTGGCACTCAACTGACCTGTACATCTGGTCCAGTTAAGAGTGACCATTGTGAGCATAAACTAGGCAACAAATGAGTGAATATTTAGGTGTTTGAGTTTATTCTAAGTTTTTTTTTATATATCCAAATTGGAGATGCATTTGGGCATAAACAAACTGGTTTCTCTTCATGACAAGGCTAAAATGATGCAAGTTCAGACTGAACATGTTTGACATATTTGATTGGGGCGCCAGCCAGTTCACGGGGCAAGACTGTCTTTAATAATCAGTTAATCTTAAATATTCTTATCACCATCCTAGATATAATTCTGATTTTGTTTTGGTAACTTTGCACAGATGTGATATCTTTATCACTTCTCATAATACTGTAATGTTTCTGTTTACAATGATTGTAAACAAACGGTTCAATTTCATTGGAATTGTCGCATGCATTTATATTGTCGTTTTCTTCCTTTCAAGAAACATACTTCCATTTATATGAACATAGTGACCAATAAATGCCCTAGTTATATGATGTGAGATCATGACAAATACGCACATTAATTAAGAAAGAGGGAGACTAAAGAACTCGGTCAGGAACGATAAAATAAGATAAAATTTCATGTATGGGCTGTGGAATGTGCTTTTTATAGCTATGAAAGGAAGAGATTGTTTATTGAGAATAAGCAAAAGTCGAACAGTGGGCTCAACTGCATGCCAGGAGTAGCTTTCGCCAGGGCCTTTAATCGACAACATATAACAAGGCGAGTGTTACTAACAATTTGAATGCCACATATGTTCTTCAACTGGTTCTCTTACTGTGGTAGTAGATTTAGGTTATCACACTCTTAACTGACAAACTAATCAAATAGTAAGTTCTCCAGGTATATATAGGCTTATGCATTTATAAGCGCAGTTATTCTTATGAAGCAGAGTGAGGTCCATCAGATTATTTATCTTGACAAACCATGGCTTCTCTAATTTTTACCATCCAAAAGATCTCGAGGGTTACGATCTCAAAATCTCAGTTCATTTGTCCAGTAGTCAGAGATATACCACAACTAATTGTATTTTCAATTTGAGAAGTATAAGTCTTCATGTATCGCTTTCTTTGAACATATCACCATTATCGATATTTATGTGAATGTACCGGAGTGTTGCTGGACCAGTCAGGAACTTGAGAAACACTACAAACAGAAAAAACTTGAAAGCCACAAACAGAAAAATGATGCCTGCTGCATTGCTTCTATGATTTTTCATCATCGAACATTGGAATTTGCTATTCTAACAAACAATTTGTTGTATGATTTCTGATGGACAGCCAGGCTATTCGCTTCGAACTTTTACTGGCCATTCCACATCCGTCATGTCTCTGGACTTTCACCCAAGTAAAGAGGATCTTATCTGTTCTTGTGATGGTGATGGTGAGATGCGTTTCTGGAGTATAAACAATGGTAACTGTGCCAGAGTTTTTAAGGTACGAATGAAACAGTGTCATGGCTTTTATGATTCGGAAATGTACATCCTTCTAATTTTCAACAAAACTATTGATTTCTTCGCGTTCAGGGCGGAACTACTCAAATGAGGTTTCAGCCTCGTCAGGGTAGGTACCTGGCTGTTGCTGCAGAAAGCACCATATGCATTCTAGATGTTGAAACACAATGTCGTAGGCAGACACTGCAGGTTGGTTGCAGTATCTGAAATCGTATCGATTCACAAAAATGCATGTTGTTTTCTTCTCCGTTACTGATCCCGATCATATGGATTTCGGTTTATCTATTTATGTATCTGAACTTGAACGATCATCGTGGCTCATTGACATTGCTGTTCGACTGCAGGGGCATACAAAACATGTCGATTCCATCTGCTGGAACTCTTCTGGTGAACTTCTCGCTTCTGTCAGCGAGGACTCCGTCAGAGTTTGGTCTCTTGGTTTGGGAAGCGAAGGGGAATGCGTGCACGAGTTGAGTTGCAACGGAAGCAAGTTCCATTCGTGTGTTTTTCACCCTAGCTATTCGTCGCTGCTCGTAATTGGTTGTTACCAGGCAAGTTTCATTTCTCCGACTGCAGTATTTTATGCTTCCCTTTCGAAGATGTTTGCAGCTAGACTCTAACTGCAATTGAATTTGTTCTAACTGTAAGTCGCGGGTGGTTTGCAGTCACTAGAAGTTTGGGACATGAAGGAGAACAAGACCATGACTCTTCCTGCTCATGAAGGTTTGATTGCAGCTTTGGCGGCTTCAAATGCGACTGGAGTGATTGCGTCCGCGAGCCACGATAAGTTTGTTAAGCTCTGGAAGTAGCCTTTTGTGAAGCACAGGTAAAATGCATTCGATCGGAACACGACCGGCATGGGGAAGGCTTTCGGTTGTAGTTTGTAGTGGCGCGAGACATGTATCGTCTCGACATCTATATCTAAGTTAAATAGGGTTATGTACTAACCATGTGTTATGTTTTGGTGATCGGTTGATGCTTTGTTCTACCTAAATACCAGGGTTTGTAACACCGCAAAGAATTCGATTAGAGTGAAAGAAAGGAGGGGCTGAATCCTTCCCCTCTTGGTATTTTGGGAAAACTGAAGGAAACAAGTATGAGCTCGCAAGATCTGTTCAAACTCATTTTCTCGATCGGATTGGGCGAGAAGTTGGTTTGAGTTGGTGATCCGAAGGGGTCTTCTCGTAGACGAAGTGTGGTCGGATAAGTCGAGTCGAGTTGGATGTTGCCTTGTATCCATGTGAAAAGTCGGGGTTGGGTGTGTATGAGTGATTTTGTGTCTTCTATGGTAGGTGGTTGGCATGGTTGAGCCGTGTTGAGGGATGTAGTAAGGGTTGCCCTCTTTGTCCCCGTCTAACTAGAGCATGGAATGTGATGAGGCCTTTAAGGCGTAGTTGAGTTTAGAGTTGTCAAACGGATCAATTTATGATGTAATGGATCAATCCATTAGAAATTCAAGATGGGACAGGTGGGTTCATCGATAGGTTGAGAAATTTCTAATCCATCTCCAATTCAATCCAAGGTGGATTGCAGTTAGATGGGTTAATACACGAGTTTGTTAAAAAAATTAAAAAATATAAAAAATATTAAAATTTTTAAATTTGTATTACAGTTTAAACGGATTAAGTTGAAATTTTTAAATTTGTATTTCGATTTAGATCGGTTAAGTTTACTAGACTATTGAGTTTTTTTTTTAGTTTTAAATTTTGAAAAAAAAAAATCAATCCACGAGCTAATCCAAGTCTGTCGTGGATTGACCTATGCGGATCGCGGGTTTAGTGGGAATCGGTTCATTTAAATTCATCTTAAAATATATTGATAAAAGTTCATTAAATTGTTTGATGGAGTGAACTAATTCGATAAGTTCAATCTAAATTGACGGCTGTAATTGAGTTGATACCAAGGTGATAGACTTATATCACTCTAGACTTATATCAAAGGGTAAGGGTTCGAGTCGTGACCATTTGATAATCCAACTCTTTCCTTATCGGATCGAGTCTCTCCACGCTAATCGACTATGATATTATGACATGTAAATGTAATAGATTCCTTATCGAACTCTTTAGTTTTTTGTGTATACCACAGCATATATGGCACCAGTGGTCTAGTGGTAGAATAGTACTCTGCCACGGTACAGACCCGGGTTCGATTCCCGGCTGGTGCAGTTTTTTTTTCCCAGTTTTTTTTTAAAATTGCCTTTTCCCTCTTCTCCCGATTAACATCCATTTCATATGAACTCTCAATGATTCAATAAAAATAAACCAAGAACAATCAAAAAAACTTTACTAGATGATAGAAAAAATAAATAAATAACAACAAAATTTCTATCTTTGCCAAACACGATTCATTAAATCCATGATATAGATATTTACAATATAAAGCAGTTTTTTAAAAAAAAACACAATTCTTAACATCTTAGAAAGTAATATAGGAAGCATTGCAAATATGTTCATATTTATAGTTTAGAAAATAAAAAAACTTGTTAGAATTACAAAAAATTAAAAATCTTTCATACCTTTTGATCGGACAAGGGAACTGTTGGATTGCAACGAGAAGGTGTTCAGTGGGTTATTCAAGCATTCACAATTCGAATCTCAACTATAGTACATTGCAGCTTCCCAGGATTAGTAGGAAACTATTGGATTAGACATTAGTCAAGCATGATCAGAATAAGTTCTTCCCAAAAAAAAAGAAACAATCAGAAAGTTTATTATCCAATTCAAGGGCAACAAGGTTGTGAAATCAACTAGAGATTTCAGTTAAACAGAGAAGCATCAAACAAATGTCAGAAGTTGAAATTGTGCATCAACTTCAACATCCATAAATACAAAATAATATAAACTCCTTTGATTTTGTTAATGGCAGTGCTCAAGGTCCTGCTCCTTCTAGCTCATACAATTGCCTTATGATTCTTTCCCTTTTCGCTTTCAAGGCATCAATCTTGGCATCAATATTCTCTACCATCATCCTAAGCTTGGCTGGATCGGTCGTCTTCATCTCCTCCCCCCGTTCGATGTGTCCATGACTCACATTCTCTTCGTCTGCCATCTACAAGAAAATGAAAGAAAGAAAGAAAGAAAAGGGAAACAAAGACTTATTTTGATGCAAGACAGATAATTGATTTTTGAAATCGAAGATACTGACCTTTAAACTCCAAGGGATAGAACAGTTTTTCGGCAATGGATACTACTTCTCGTATCGTATCGATGTATAATTTATAGGGGACTACATTGTGGCAAAAATAGCCTTTGCTTTTTTGCTGAGGGCCTCTGTCATGTGATATGGGATCAAGCTTCAGACCAGGAGGACCTGTATTATTTTCCTCAAAAGTTGATCTTTTTTTGCTCTCTACCACAAGATTCAGAATTTAATTAAAATATTTAGAAATGAAATAAGAACAAATGGAAAAGGAAATTTTCATTTTTTTTTCACCCTTGAAAATTCTACCTTAACCAAGTTGACCACACACAAACTGAAAACTCATATTGAAAGAATGAATCTCAATCAATGAGATCATAAATAAAGTGTAGTTTCCTATTACAAAAATTTACACATCATAATTTAAAATGGCATCCAAAAAAAAAACTTCTAATTTTACTTTTTCACACTGCTTAAGAAACTCAACTAAACATGTTTACTTTATAAAAGAATTAGAACATAGCTAAATTTCTCTCATTTTTTATCTTTATGTATCGAGGATAAGAAGAAATTTAAGAGTCGCCATAGAGAAACGAAGAGACATGTGCTGGGATAATATATTACAAAGTTTAGAAAACAAATTTATGAACTAAAAACAAATTTTAATTGAAGAAACAGAAAAAATAAGTTAGATTTAGTTTGATTCAAGTTAACCAAACAATTGTTAATAGATTACAAATATTAGTTAAGGAAGAATGCATCAAAAAGCACAACGAGCAATAAAAATTATCTTAGAAAACTTAAGATTATACTTCTTACATGAATGCGTCTAAAGATGACTGGTAATTCATATAGCTAGATGAAATAAATTGATCTAAGTTGAAATTGAGAAAGAAAAAAAAATCAAGTAAAAACTTAGTTAATGAAATTTTTTTACAAGGCCTTTGTTTTGTTGATTTAGTTGCAATTTTATCTATCATCCTATAGACCTGCAATTGCTTTGCAGATTTATCAACTTCACACAAAATCACGACCATAGAGAAATTTACTCTTAGACTTATAGATGATTATAATCATATGTTGTATTGAGCAACACAATCTTTGTCAACTTTCTTGTACGAAGCAACTTTTATGGATTGCAGTTTCCAATCTAGAAAAAGAGGAATTGAGAATTGGACGTGACTCCTATTGGTGGGGGCAGCAAAAAACAGCCAGCTCTATATAAGGCATTGGTTGAAACATGCTCAAATGGATTCAAGTCCTTAGGAAAAACTCACATCTTAGTATGAGGCAATCAAGAACCAAACAATGCAACACATATATATGAACTTGTTTTTCCTGTACTATTATAACCAGTGATGCTGTGGGGTTAGGATTTAATAGTTTTCTATAAATAAATAAAAGCACGTACCTTTGGCATAAAAAACCAAACAATGAGGAGTTTGATTTAAAGTCATGATCTACCATCCACTACGAATTCATGAACCCCATCCACTTCAATCGAACTGAGCCCAGGGGATTTAACAACCATCTTGCTTCCCATGAGAGCTCTCACTTGCCCCACTTCATCCCACCTGCGAGCCTCAGCATATAAGTTTGAAATCAGCGCATGTGCCCCTTCATCACCAGGCGAAAGCTTGATGATGTTTTGCATGATCTTCTCAGCTAGCTCGACCTTCCCTTGGATTCTACAAGCAGAAAGGATTGAGCCCCATATGAGATGGTTTGGTTCCAAAGGCATCTTTTTGATGACATCCATTGCTTCGTCAATGAATCCAGCTCTAGCTAGTAAGTCAATTAAACATCCATAGTGTTCGACTCCAGGAGAAACACCATATAGTTCAGACATCAAATTGAAATAAGCTAGCCCCTCATGTACCATTCCAGAATGTGTACAAGCAGAAAGAACAGCCATGAATGTCACACTGTCAGGTTTTACATCCCTGAGTTCATGCATTCGATTGAAGAGATTCATAGCTTCTCTTCCTTGTCCATTAGTTGCAAGACCACCGATCATTGCATTCCATGTGTGGGAATCTTTATGATGCATCCCATGGAAAATTTGCATTGCTACATCAGTGCAACCACACTTGGCATACATATCAACAAGCGCGTTTTGTAAACAAACATCTTTTTTTATTTCATTTTCTTCAATATAAGCATGGATAAGTTTGCCCTGGTCTAGAGCCCCGAGCTGAGAACAAGCCGATAAAAGACTAACCATGGTGACTTCATTTGCTTTCACATTAGAAAGCTGCATCTCTTCAAAGAAGGTTAAAGCTTCCTTATAGAGATGACCTTGAACATAGCCTGATATCAAAGCTGTCCAAGAGAAAACATCCCTCACAGGCATCTTACGGAAGATGGATTCAGCTTCTGCAAAATCCCCGCATTTGGCATACATGTTGATCAAGGCATTCCCAAGAAAGACATCACAAACTTCCAAGTTTTCCTCCACAAAAGCATGGAGGAGTTTGCCCTGCTGCAGATTGCCCAATTGAGCACATGCTGACAAAGCAGCAGAGATTGTTATTCCATCTGGCCTTTCATTGCTGCATGCCATCTCTTGGTAGATGTTCAAGGCTTCTTTTTGGTGTCCACTAAGAACTAACCCAGAAATCAGTGCGTTCCATGTTGCAGTATTAGAAGTAGGCATAGACTTGAACACATTGAGGGCATCTATCGGATTGCCACACTTCGCATACATGCTTATCACCGAGTTGCCGACGTCAATGTCGAATTCCCATCCATATTCCATAATTTGAGAGTGAAGACAAGAACCTCTACCGAGAGCATGCAATTCACCACAAGCTGACAACAGGCTTGTTAAAGTGACCTTGTTTGGCTCAATGCCAACCTTTCTCATCTCATCAAACAACCTAAAACCTTCATCTAACTGATTCTGTTGCAAATAACCAGATATCATCGACGTCCACGAAACCACATCCTTCTGCGGCATTTCATCAAACACCTTCCTCGCAATGTCAATATCGCCGCAGCCGCTATAGAAGTTGATGAATCCCGACATCACAAACATGTCCGAATCGAAGCCAAATTTTGCAGCCATAGCATGCACTGAGCTTCCATCACGCAGACTTCCGATCTGCGCGCATGCTCTCGACACGGTAGAGAAGGTGTAACTATCAGGAGGGGGGTCTGCGCGACGAAGGAGGAGCTTCAAGGCAGAGAGGGCGTCACGAGGAGCACAGTGGTGGGTGTAGCCTCTAATGATGGAGTTCCACATGAAAATATTTGGTAGGGGAATCAGATCGAACAGGCAGCGGGCGGAGGTCATGTCGGAGAGGGCGGAGGGGGAAGTGAGGACCGCGAGGAGTCGGCTGGCGGCGAAGGTATCTTCGACGAGGCGAGAGCGGATCATGCGAGCGTGTACCTGAGCGACCTGCGACCTGTTGGAGCAGCTTTCGAGGAGGAGGAGGAAGCGGCGGCGGTCGCCGGAGCTCCATGGCTCGGTGAGCTTCCTGGCCGCAGGAAGTCGCCTGGGCTCGAAGTAAAGATAGCGGCGCATCTAACGGCGTCGCAAGGTGTGAGCGGTTCGATTGGGGACCATGACGGTTTCTTTGAACGGTTCAGTCCCGGTTGGTCCGGTTTAAAAGTGGGACCCGTTACATTCACTGGACCGACTAGAATCTTAGTTGACTCGATTGAATCGAGCAACATTTATTATTATTATTATTATTATTATTATTATTATATATATATATATATATATATATATATATATATACACCTGATACTTGCGCGCCTCCTCGTCCGCGACTCGTGTGCATCGTCGTCGCTGCCACTGCTGCCATCGCGTCGTCCGGTCACCGTCAGCCGCCGCCCCGGGCAAGATAGAAGCGCCACTCGTCGGCGCACCGCCACACACCGGATTCCGGCTGGATAGTGCCCGGAATCCGAGAAGGCGCCGGTGGTCCTTCCTCGGTCGGTCTCCGACCGTGATTTGGCCGGAAATCGGCCGCGATTTGGCCAACAGGGGTTGCCAGTGGGATTCTGCCATTTCCGATCGAATTCGCTGGATTCTGACCACTATCCGGTCAGAATCGGGCATCGGACGGTGCGCTGGCGACTGGCGCGTCGAACACGCCCGACAATGGCCGGACGAGGCGGCGACGGCGGCGGGAGGGGGACGGTGCGCACGAGTCACGGATGGGGTGTCGCGCGGCATATCAAATTTCTATATATATATATATATCTTAAAATACATGACCATGCACGATATCAAAATAGAAGCGTCCAAAAAATAATCATTTCAAATGTCTGGATAATAAATAATACTATTTTATATTTTTATATTATTTATTTACTTTTTTAACTTATGGTTAACCCATTAAAAAATTTTCTTTTAGGGTTCAAGGGTTCAGTTATACTATTAAACAAATAAAAAAATTAAAATAAAAATTATTATTTATTATTTTTTTATTTATAGTTAAGTCATTTAAAAATTTTCTTTTAGGGTTTAGAGATTAGATTATAATATTAAATATAAAAAAATTAAAACAAAAATAAAAATATAAAATAATACTATTTACTATTTTAGGCATTTGAAATTCTTCCATATACCTCGATTCTGATGTCACATACGATCGCATATTTTAAGATGCGTAAAATATCACTTATATATATATCTATATATACACGATCAAATAGCATCAAGTGTAAAAAAATATCTTTTAAAATTTAATATTTATCTTAAAGGAAATATATATTTACACACTGATATGTTATGTGTATTCCTGTACACGTAGCGTTCACGACTGAGTACGTCTTGAGATAAGTCAAGACAATCAAAAATGATCCAGGCATTCTGCTCACTCAATCACGAACGAGTATCACACACAGAAAGGCACACTATATAACAACGAATGGTTTAAAAATTAATAATAATTTTTATAAAAACTATTTTAATCTAGAAATTTTATATAAAAGTAGTCTAGTACTATTTGATCAATTTTATCTAGTTTTAATCAATATTTGAAAATTTTGACTAATATTAAAATAATTTTGAGTATGTTTGAACAATTTTATAAAACAATTTTCAAAATGGAATGATTTTTAATGATAATAAAAATAAAGGAATAAAAAATACTTTGACATCGAGCATCTTGGATCAAAATTATTCCAAATAATTATTTTGATCAAAATAAAAGCACTTTTTATCCGTTATTATATTTGATGATATTATTAAATTTATAATAAATAGATAATCTTTTATCTAATTCATCTATGGTATAAATTTTAATAAACTTATCCACGTTTAAAAATCATCCCTCCAAAATATTCATCTTTATTAAAATTTAAAATTTTAATACTATTAATTATTTCTTTTGAGTATTTTATAGGTGCTCGATGACATTATTAAAAGCTAGTGATAGTATTAAATTCTCACTTTTCTTTTAAATTTTTTATTCAACAACTCCTCGGTCACGTGCGAGGATAAAAAAAAATTTAGATTCAATTAAATAATAAATATGAGAATTTTAAAATTTGAATATGAAGATAAATTTAGTAAAATTTTATTCATATTTGATAGTATTATTATGATGATGATTCTTAAAAATTAAATCATGTTATTTCAAAGAATAATATCACATAAATATAAGTTAATTATATAATGAGAAATAAATTGATAGTTAAATGAAATGAAAAAAAATAATATAAAAGATATTTGAAGATGAATATAGAATAAAAATGGATTGGAGATGAAAATAAAAATTAAATATATGATAGGATGAAAATAAAAATGAATATAATAAATGAAGATGAAGATAATTAAATTAATTCTGTTGATGGTTTTTTATTACCGTTATATTTTCTATAATTTTTAATTTAGGTAAGTGCTTTATCAACATGCGTAGTAAAAGAACATATCTAATTTAGCTCTTTCATGCTTACTATAACTAGTTATTTTGTGCATATACCTCGAGAAACCTAAGCTTTTTGATTTATATAAGTATTATTGTAGGAACATTAACAAATAACTAATAAAACACATAGTAGTGTCTCCGTTACTTGTAGTAGTGTCTATATTACGTAAAAATAATCTTGTGAGATCAGTAAGAATGATCTTTATCTCGTGTTCAGCTATATCAAAAACTCTCAAATCTAGAGCCGTTTGACATTCCAATCCAATTCCAACAATGCAACTCTCGAACTCAAAAACGAAACTGTTTAGCATTATATATTAGAACTCATTAAAACTCGATTCGCATCATTATGTTGGATAAAAAGAATAAGAGAAGCTCCAATAGAAAAATATTAGAAGGAAAAAAAATACTTCTAAGGTGATTCTGTTCCCATACAATAGTCAGGAATTCTTGATGGTATCGAGCTAGAGCAACCTATTCTTCCTGAATACTCTGATTCAAGACCAAAGAATTTTCAACCGCTATCCTATAATATTCATTTATATTTGGTGTATCTGTCTTTTTTTTAAACTTTCAAGTATTTCATAAAACAGATTCTTTATGGGGATCCCTAACGGTCAAGCAAAGATATCCATGGAGGCCGATTTATCCTTCCAGATATTCACGACCAAGAGATATTGGATTCTCTTTCGGATAGACCCTGAAAGGAGAAGCAAGGTTGGAATGCCAACAGACGTTTGTCTATTCTCTAATTCACTCGCACTGATCCGTTTTGGGAATGTCCAGTGCAAAATCACTGAATAGGTAAGTCATCGATTTTTTAAACGGACTATGTAATACACTTTATCTGTTGGATTATGAATACTGATGGATATTTTATGGATTTTTATCAATCTATCTGTGATTCCTCGTGAATCATATTTTATCATGGTACCGTGCCTTCAAAAAATTCCTTAGGGGTTTTCTGATATAGGACCGTTTCTATCACTATAAAAAATTTATCCACTATAATTTCTCCTCGTGAATTAGTTTCTCGATTTATTTCCTTATAGATGATCATGAAATCGACCGTAACCTAGAGAATTTTAACTTTATATTGAATCCAAGGACAGTCTCACATGGACCGTTTATACGGAAAATATAAAATCCGGTCCAAATCGGACCGTCTTCATCTCTAATCTCGTCCGGTTCGCAATTAGTCCCCAAAGCCACACTCTAATTACAAACCAACGGTCCTGGACAACGCCCTTGCTCTCCAAGTGCTCGACGCAAGGCTGGCCACGGCATCGCTCGCCGCCAATTGGGAGGTTCCATGTCATCGTGTCGCCCTCTCCTTATCCACGCCGTCACCGCCTTCCTCCGCCTCCGAGATCAATCCCAATCCTGACTAGTCAACTCCAACCCCAAAGCCCTCCTTTCCTGCTCGGCGGCGGCAATGGCGACGGTGTCCTCCCCCGCTGTGGCATCCATTTCTCGGATTCTCCACAGGGATCGTAGATCTCCGTCCGTGTTCTCCATGGCTTTCTCCCCTTTGCCGTCCTCCTCCGCCGGTTGCAGGTCCCGACCTCCACCTCTTGGTACGCGCACCTATCTAAAAAGGCTACCTTTAGCGATATGGCGCTGCTGACTGTCTGCTCTTTTCTGATTGGTTGTCTGGGGAAAAGAAGCAGTCTTGGGAAGTGGGTCGTCGAGTGGGAGGAACAATACCTTTCTTTGCTCAACTGCATCGCCTCTCGTCCCGGTTTTGAGGTATATCCTTTTTCAGTTTGCAAACCGAGCTCTAGGACTGAAGCACAAATGAGGAATGCAATAATTTTTTGGAGTTCTGCGGCAGAATGGATACAAATTTCTCATCTTTCTATGTGCTTAAAGTAATTGTCGACCTGACATATCTTACTTCTGTAATCCACTTAGAATTGGATTTTCTAGTTCATTGATTTTCTTTATGCATATTGACGAGCAGAATCTTGATGCCAGTTTTATGTTTTACCACTGTGTATATAGTAAATGAAGCTCAAAAATATATACTTGACACAGCTCTTGGCTGAAGGCACAAAACTGAATGAAGGCGAGGCGAAAGAAACTGCTCCTTTTACCTCACTTTTTTTGGTATTGTTTGACTTGAAATAGCTTACCTCTGCAATGCATTAGAAAACAATTGTCTGGTTTAATGATTCTCATTCCAAAGCTATAAGTACTCTGTTGTTCAATTTAGGACATTCAATTATGCTTTTGTTGCTATAAGTTGACTATTCAGCTACATGTTGAGCAAGCTCACAATCACCTGCTTATCAATCAACTGCGATGCCAATAGGTTTGAACATTAAATGTTACATAAAACATCACTAAATGAAAAAAAAGAGCTATCTTATTCTATTCTTTATCTATTTTGTTTGAACTTTAGTAGATGTTTTTTTTTCATAGTTTTTGCAATTTATTTTTTTTTCTGTTATTACTGTAATAATATCTTAAATTTCAGGAGTAGACAAGTTTTGTGCAAAGCTGAATTAAATGTTTCAGGGGAGATTCCAAATAGTCCAGCAGCTGAAATGAGCCAGTATGAGAGGATTGTTGAAATTCTTACTACTCTTTTCCCTGTTTGGGTACGTTGTTGGTGGTTAATCTGTGTCTATCTCCTGTTTTTGCTGAGCTTGCTTCTAACTTCGTACAAAAGTATGAATTGGGGTTAGGGAAATAAACACTTATCTTTGACAGGTTATAATAGGCACAATCATTGGCATGTACAAGCCATCTATGGTACCTTATTTTGATTCTTCAACACTATTTGAATTTCTTGTGATAATTGGCTTCCTATTTTACTTATGATAAATGAACTTTATTATTAATTGATATTAACCTTCCATTTTAGGTTACTTGGTTAGAGACAGATCTTTTCACTCTTGGCTTGGGGTTCCTCATGCTTTCCATGGGGTTGACCCTCACATTTGAAGATTTCAGGAGATGCATGAGAAATCCATGGACAGTAAGATGCTAAGATGCTCCACCTTGTTTTCTTGTAGATACAAATTGTTAATATTCACGATCATGCATTTTTTATTTTGTTTTTTATTTACAGGTGGGCGTAGGATTTCTTGCTCAATATTTAGTTAAACCTTTGCTTGGCTTCATAATTGCTATGGTATGGGCACGTTGTTTGTAGCTTTATCCATAGCAAAACAATTCTGACTTTTATGCTAAACAAATATATGTTACTATTACAGAATTATCCTAGGTTTTTTTTGCGATTTTATTTATGAGCATCAATCAAGTCCTTTTCTGGAGCCTTATTTATGTTTACTGTTTTTGCCCACTATTGTTCTTCTTCTTTATTCCATTTCAGACTTTGAAATTATCTGCTCCTCTTGCAACTGGTCTTATACTGGTATCATGTTGTCCTGGAGGTCAAGCATCCAATGTAGCAACTTATATATCGAAAGGAAATGTAGCACTTTCAGTTCTTATGACGACGTAAGTTTCTTTACATGATGTAGCAATATCTGGACATAAATACAAGGTTGTTATCCGCAGAAATTATAGGAGCTGGGAATCCATATGGATCCTGCAAAGTATTCCATTTTCATATGATTTAAGAGGTTTGTTTGTATGTTATTAGGAGAACCTAGTTAATTTATACAAGTTTTTGCTAGCTGAGGGAATATAAGATAACAATCCAATCATTCGAACAAGTATTTGTAGTGTGCCATTTATCATTGACACATATGTATATATGCTTATGTGAGGATTACAAGTAGAAGTACCATTCTGATTATGGTTGCAGGATCTTTAGTACATTGGATGAATTAATTTCCATCCCCAAGTAGAAATGACTAATAATTTATTGTACATCGGATGAAATTCATTTATGCTATGTTTATGTGGACACTGGATAACATGGCAACTGGTCACCGATATATCATTCAGGCAACTATGCACTGTTGTATAGCCTTCTCTTCCCATTTTCAGCTTATTCTATATTGATACCTTTATTTTTATCTGTCTGCACTAAACTTTCTCGCAACAACACATTAAGCTTATTGCAATCATAGTGATCAGTTGCTAATCTTGGATTCTTTCAGTTGTTCAACAATTGGGGCTATAGTAATGACACCTCTTCTCACTAAGCTTCTGGCTGGTCAGCTTGTCCCAGTTGATGCAGCTGTATGGATATTTTTCTTCTTACTAAATCCAACATATACAGTTTTTTATGCTTGGGCATCTTATGTATTAAGCAAATGATACAATGATAATCACTGAATTCTTATTTGTCTCTAGGGATTGGCCATCAGTACTTTTCAAGTCCCCACCATTGTTGTGAGAAATATTGAAAGTACACATTTTTTTTCATTGTTGAGCTATTATGCACATACAAGTCTAAATGTGTACCCTTCTCAAATTTCTCAACTACGTGTGAATGCTGTAAAATTTCACCCTCAGCCAAGCGATGTGTGTTAATGCAATTAACTAGCCCTCTCATGAGGTGTGGAATCTAAATGTACAGAACAGGTTAAGCTTTTGGGTTTTATTTTCTTATGATAAACTATGTCAATCATGCCACTAGAACAAGTATTAGGTGATATCACATACAATGCCCTTGTTACCTAAATACAGTGTAGTTTTCATTCGGTATAAACTCGTAAGGGAGATAAAGCACCCTTCAGTTTTCTTCCTACTTATTTTGGATAGATTTAATATTCTTGGCAAACATTAAATCAAGGTTTAACATCTTATATTGTACTAGAGTTTTGGAACGGTACAGGTTGGGTTTCATGTCATATTGTACTAGAGTTTTGGAACGGTACAGGTTGGATAATTCAAATACATTTTAATTCTATAGTTCTCATCCGCTCAACTCTTTTGATTCCAAATGTAAGTTATGACAATTAAAAAGACATTTGAATTATAAATAAGTTACAATATTAAAATCATCTTGGCTATTGATTATGGATTGTTGATAGCATTGGAGTGTTGTGCATTGGATGAGACTAAGGTTTGAAGTATGTGGAGTTTTGATGCTGGTCAAAATAGTACAGATTTGACATTGTAGTGTTTTAACACGCATCAAAGTATGTTGAGATCAATTTTTTTAATTTCTAATAATACAATTAGATAGTCGATTGAATTAAAAATGTTATCACACTGCATTAGACTAATGTTCAACATATTTTAGTATTTAGTGTGTGTTAAAGCATGTCAAGATGAATCAGACAAGGTCACTTATTTAAGTTTCTTTTATTTAGAACTTTTTTTATTTTATTAGTTGAACCAAAAATGAATTTACTTATTTTATGCTTCAATATGTGTTGACATGAATTCATATAAATTATACATTTATAATCTTCTCCTTAACTTGTTTACGTAAGAAGTAGATAATTAATTGATTTTGAATTTTAATTAATAGATTTCATCTTGATGCATGTTAAAGCATGACAAGTGTTGGTATAGTATGATATTTATTGCCTTGAGCAACATGGGAAATATTACTAGTGCCGATCAATATCGGATGTCAATAATTTACTGGAACAGTATGTTTTGATCGTGCCATCCGGCACAACATGAGATTTTAAACCGTGTTAAATTATGATGAAGGTAATTTTGCCTATTCCAATGACCACCTTTTCTTTCTTTGAAACAAAGATATAGTTGAAAGGATATAGATGAATCAAACTATTGAAAGCCCTGGAAAACAATTGCTGGAATGTTTTCTGCTCACATAAGGTAGTTCATTCGACAATGGGTCCGTTCTGTTATATATAGTAATATTCCTAAGAATAGTGCAGGCATTAGTTTCTGGATAGACAATGTAATGACTCCTTCTGGTATATTATCTATTAAGTAAGCTTGTATAAACATAATCCTTATAGTTTGTGATTAAATGTATAAATTCTAGAAGGTTTTTTGCTGTTAGAGTTGTTCCTCGCATGCATTAGGATTTCATATTGACTTGTTGAATTGACTTTGGCAGTACTGGCAAATGAGTATTTCCCTAAGTTTACCAAGAGAATATCGACACTCACCCCATTGATTGGTGTTATCCTGACTACATTGTTGTGCGCAAGCCCTGTAAGTACCACTGACTATGAACTTAAGCATATTGTCAGAGTTTATTACCCAAATTTTGTTGGCCTTGACTTGAAAATTTTGCAGTGTATTTAGTGCAACTTTAATTATGCCTTTAGTTTTATTTTCACTCGTACGCACATACACACACACAAACTCATATATGTATGTAATTAGCATGATGTTATGTAAGTTGCAAGTCTCCTCTTGCACCAATTTTGATACTGTGAATTCTTCTCTTTAATATGTGATTCTTGCTTTGTGTTGATTATCTATTTATGGCTACATATATTTGTAAGTATTTTGTCTTTTTCTGATGAATATGCTTGCGTTAAGTCTAAGTGTGTCAGTTTGAAGAGTGTCACTGTGCATGGAACAAATCCTGTTGTTTTAACGATGAAGGTGTTGGTTGAGTGGTCGTGTCTTTTAGCGTCTTTATTTGTTTAAGATTGATGGTTTTTTAACTTTTTTCTTTGCAAGATTGGGCAAGTTGCAGAAGTCTTGAAATCTCAGGGAGCACAACTTATTATTCCTGTAGCTCTCCTTCATGTAGCAGCTTTTGCCCTTGGCTATTGGTTGTCTAGATTTTCAACATTCGGGGAATCAACTTCTCGTACCATTTCAATAGAATGCGGCATGCAGGTAACTTATAGCTTGTCTTTTGTTCGATATCATTTAGTACAGTGTGTAACTCTCTATGTAGATTTTAGAGAGTATTCTCCATTTTGTGTCGTCTTCCATCATGCAACTGCCAACTACTACTCCCACAGGAACAACCACGGCTAAGTGCATGTCGCACTTCATAAACACCCAATCACCATTTTTGCTGATTTCATCTTACCTATTGAGGAATCATTGCAATTTACAGCGATGTTTTCTGTTAAGGATGCATTTCAGATTCCACGATTATCGTCATGGGGTTTTTATAGTCCATGTAGAATTTCTTAATAGAAGACAACCTGAACCATAACATGACCTTTTTCGAAGCCACGGTTCGTGTGTAAGTAAGTTGCAATGTTTAAGATTGAATTTCTTACACCAAGACCACTAGTAGCTTTAGGTTTGCATAGTCTTCCATGACGACGAAAAACCATGCCTATCTTTACCTTCTCAAAATCAATGCCTCAACCTCTGTATACATATCTGATAGTGCAAGTGTGCGACAGCAATACGATATTTTACTGTTTAATTCAATTCTGATTGGATTAACTCTAGTTTCTCAGCATGAAACCGTCTCTTCGCTACTGCATTTTATTAGTAGATAGCAAACTAGCAATCAAGTTCTGTTATAGTTTTCTTCACTATGATCGAAAAAAAATACAGGAATTGACTCTAGACTGAAAACAAAATACAGATATGCTTGATCATCATTCAACATTTCAAGTTTTTTAATGTGTACTACCCTATCTTTATCCAGAGTTCTGCTCTTGGATTTTTGCTTGCTCAAAAACATTTCACAAATCCCCTCGTCGCGGTTCCTTCGGCTGTGAGTGTCGTCTGCATGGCGGTAAGACTTGGAACTGAACTGATTTTCTTCCGAACATTTGTATCATGTTTGAAGTATCGAGTATTAACTAGGAGACAGACCAAGAAAGAAACACAAACTTTTTACAGGTAACTGACTGATAATCTACAGAGATCCACTTAGTTAGGCAGTCGAAACATAATGGCTATAGATCACAAGAATTTCTTCTCAATTACATTCTTACCAAAATCTTAGGCTGTTTTAGAATGGATAAGCATATGGATTGGGTTAAGATTTTATTGTATTCATGTATAAATTCTGAAACTTTGCACCAGAATTAAAGAAAATCTACATGGATTCTGAAACTTAGACCATTCATAAACAATTGAGAAGATCCAAGTATATATTTATTTATTGACGGTGTAAACCTGCTTAAGGTTCGGTAGTAGAATAAGATCTACTTAGTCGATCCCAACTAGAACAATAAGATCAAGCTCAATATTAACTGTATTTGTTATCAGTTTTTCGATTGCTAAGCAATGTCTCTTAAGCTTTCATGCTTCATCTTTTAACTTAACAGCTCGGTGGGAGTGCACTTGCTGTTTTCTGGAGGAACAGGCCCATTCCTGCTAATGACAAGGATGACTTTCAAGAGTGATGAAGAAACATATGATTTCCCGTTGGCTCGTCGTATCGAAAGCTTCAAGGAATTCTTGTACCGATGAAGATAGGCGTTTGGGGGAATCGATAAGGATATCGATCTACAGAAACTAGATAGCCTGCCTTACACTTGTTTCTCCAACTTGCTAGTTAAACATTCATTGAGTAACATTGTTGGTTTGCTCCAAATGTATCAAAACATTGTTATTCTGGTGGTCGGTGGAAATTTTTTATGGGGTCAGGTCGGTCATCCTTTGGATGTAGGTCTAGATTTAGTTTTCCATGGGTAACTAGCTTACCTTACTCACACTTGTTTCTCCAACTTGCTAGTTAAACATTCATTGAATAAGATTGTTGGTTTGCTCCAAATGCATTAAAGCATTGTTATTTTGATGATCGATGAAAAATTTTCATAGGGTTGGGTATATGTTACATAATTGCCAATGCCATGTCTGACTCAACACAACACAATATAGAAATAAACCGATCGAACCGTGTTCGGCCATAAACCTATTTTGAAACCACTACATTCGATTGAGTTCAAATGACTTCTCTATTGAGGAGTTAGATCACTTCTCAAAAAAATTTGAGCTCTTTTTAAAAAACATCAAAATAATAATATATTTCTCATTCCAAAGATATTGTTATTTGATTATTGTTATAATTGATTTAACTTAATCAAAATTATAACACATATGGTATTGTTATATTAAAATATTTTTTATCATCAAAATTATTTAACTATCATCAAAATTATGTTTACTTAGTCAAAGTGAGATAATATTATTTTAGATCTTGATTGCATTTAAATAATTTTGATTAAATTAATAAAAATAATTTTAATATAATAATAATTTAAGTTGAGACACTTTATTTTTAAGTATAGTGTTATACATACTATTAACAATAATAATAATCAAGTCTTATAAATATATAATATCTTAAATTGTTAGTTTTTTTTTCATTTTCTTGTACTTTTTATTCTACTATCAAGATTCGTTATTTGATGGTGTACGACCTATTGATTCACCGAGTATACTCTTAGCTATTATTTTCAACTTTAATGTCATCTTATCCTATGTCGTATTCTAGTTGTCATACATTTTTCCTAATATTTGTATGGGAAATGATATTTAATATGAAAAATTCCAACATGAATGGAGCATGATACTCACATTAGCAGTGGGTCCCATTGGCATTGGCAGTGGGACCTTCCTATCTTATCCTTAAATATATTTTATTTTTCATTAACTTCCACTGTTTAATTCTAGGAATTGTTCACATTTTTCTTTTATCAATATTATATTTGAGACACATATTCAACACTACTAATTTATATTGGGTAGTTAAGTTTTATTTAAGAATGACTTTATATCTTTATAAATTTTTTTATTTTTTTTAATCATAAGAAAGTTAATTTGGATTTATTATTCTCATTTTGAACACGATTAAATGTTCTTCACTTTTTTTGAAATACATATTAGTTAGTATATGGTTATATGTTATATATTACAGAATTTAATATAATTTTATCTTCTTCATTTCTTATTTCAAATTCATAACCCCAAGCACCCTATTATATTCTTTATTTTTCACTTTTACATGCTCATTTAGACTCCTCATATTAAAATTATTTTATATGGTGGGATATTTTGTAATACCTCATCTAAGTCGTCTCAAAACTTAATTAGATTTAGCGATTTCATATAATTTTACTTAAAGTGCATATGCATTAATTATATTAATAGTTTCTGCATATATATATATATATACACTAACACTCTGTTTGGATAGAGTGAGGAGAAGGTTTATTAATAGGGGGAAAAGGGGAAAAGAGGGAAAGAGAGGGAAAGTAAAGTATTTATATTCCTCTCGTTTGGAAAGAAATGAAGATTCATTAATGTATATATTATTCTGTTTAGAAAGAATAAAAAAAAATGAAGGTTAAATATATAAAATTATAAAAATATTCTCACAATTTAAATTAGACATTAGACAATGATTTAATTTTTTATAATATTAATATTTATTTTATAAATATAAATTAATTACTTTTTAAATAAACAAATTAATTTTTTATAGAAGAGTTCATTTAATAAATTATAAACACGTTAATGCGAGTTTTGACACATCACTTTTAAAAATGTATTACTTTAATAATTTTTTATTTTATAAGTTTTTCATGAAATATTATAAATGTTATATTATTGCAACGTGTGATAATGATTTAAAATGAAGGATATATTATGATTAGTCTATAGATTTATTGACAAAAAAAATTATAGTTTAAACTATTTATTGGAGATGGTTACCTCTCATTCATTTTATTTATGTTTTTAATTAATTATGTTTAAACTATTTATTTTTATGCCGCGTAAATAACATCTTACTTAATATCACGTGTTGTTAAAGCAAATAAATTAAAATCGATTTTTTTTTTTAAAAAAAAGTGTATTTAGTTTGAAATTTGAATACATCATCATCCCTTTTATTTTTCATAATTATTTAAACTACGAAAAATAATGAACTTTATTTTATTTGAGTAGTAGTTTATCTTTTTTGATCAGAAAAAAAATATTATTTTTTATTTGTTTGTGGAATTTTAATATTATTATATGACTATTATACGTGGCACACCTTTGTCGACTTAGAACCAGGACACGTCATGGAGAACGTCAGTCATCGCCGATTATTTACCTACCGCAAACGTTACCTCACTAATTATTCGTCTAATGCTATCGATCCCGCGTACGAGTATGTGGTAGACAACTGGGTATTTACAGATTAATTTATCTATATATATGTGAAAACATGGCTGGCCTCCTGCTGTTATTACTTCGTCGAGAATTTAGGGTTCGCTCGTCTGCGGCGTAGCCAAGTCGAAGAAGAGATTTCTTTCCTTTTTTACTTACAGATCGCAGAGGGATCGAAATTTAGGTAAGATCTCTTCCGACGATGTTCTTCTCCGCTGGTTTCCGTGATGCAGATCCCCTTTTACTGTTTCTGTTTTCGCGTTCTGTGTTTTTATGGGATCTGGTTGTTCAGCTGGTGTTTCTCCGTAGAGGTTTGGTTTCTTGATCGAAGGCTTCTTTATTGGGATCTTGATGTTTTGATTTGCGGAGGATGTTCAATGGGAATCGATCTGTTTCCCCCAATTCGGGCCTGACAGCGACCTCGAGCCAAACTCTTTGTTTATTTACCTTGTGAATGCAAGATCCCTGCATCAGATATCATATATGTGAGTTTTGACCTTGGTGATGCGGGATAGATGGAGGAAGAAACGTCCGAGTCCCTGTGAAAAAGAATGAAGGGGAATGGTTGACCATGTTTGTTAGCCCTTGACCATGATAACCTCACGAATTGTAACTATAGAGTTCAATTGTGTGATAGAATTGATTTATTTGCTATTTATCGAGATTTAGGGTTTGAGTTCACTTTGTGTATTGATTGATTGTGCTTTGTGTTCTTGTGGAGATTCTGTACAGGTACTGAGAAGATCAAAATGCCATGTTTGTTAGCCCTTGACCATGATAACCTCACGAATTGTAACCATATAGTTCAATTGTGTGATAGAATTGATTTATTTGTTATTTATCGAGATCTAGGGTTGAGTTCACTTTGTGTATTGATTGATTGTGCTTTGTGTTCTTGTGGAGATTCTGTACAGGTACTGAAAAGATCAAAAATGCCAAAGGAGAGGAGGTCTCGTTCGAAGGATCACCGATGTCGCGCTTCGCCATTCCCATCTACTTCCTCGCGCAGTGCACCTGATTCTGTCAAAGTCGCAGAGGATGATAAGAAATGGGGCGATGTTCGTTGCCCTGTGTGCATGGAGCACCCTCACAATGCTGTTCTTCTTCAATGTTCCTCGCGCGATAAGGGCTGCCACACATTCATATGCGACACCAGCTACCGCCATTCCAACTGTCTGGATCAGTATCGAAAGTCGTTCTCTAACAAGTCGCCGGAGGAGGATGACAACCTGCAACCGCCGACCGACATGTCGTGCCCCCTCTGCCGCGGGCGCGTCACTGGCTGGACGGTGATAGAGGCCGCTCGCAAGTACATGAATGCCAAGTCTCGTAGCTGTTCTCTGGAATCATGTCCGTTTACTGGAGTTTATGGGGAGTTAAGGGAGCACGCAAGGAAAGAGCATCCATCTGCAAGACCATCCGAGGCAGATCCTATACGTCAGGAAGTTTGGAGGAGTATGGAGCGACAGCGAGATCTCGGAGACATGTTCAGCGTGTTTCATTCACCTGTTATCACCGGAGAGCACCTCACCGTCGCCGAGGATGAGGCGGCGGCGACCGATAGCTTGGTGGTGTTTATGGTTGTGCATGTACATCCATCCAGAGCGAACAGTGCTGTGTCAACCCTGCCACCCTCTTCCAGATCAAGAACCTTTTTCAGGCAGTCATCGAGGGCTCAGAGGGCGAGAAGGGCGATTCGATGGGGTGAAACCTTGAGCAATGCAAGGGCAGCTGAGAGAGTTGCTTCGCAAGGCTACCAAGCAGGATGGATAGAGCCATCTTGGGTTTCAGACGACGACGACGATGACGACCATGAAGATGCATCTTGATGCTTATAAGAATGAGTTCTTTCTTCAGATTTGTGGAAGCAATAGCCGATGAACGATGACACAAACAAGATGAGAACAGCTACCTAGTTATTGGATCCGGCTACTGATCAGTGGTAATTGATCGAATTCAGAATTTCAGATTCAGAGATTTGAATTGCAATGTCATCAGTGGGATTACATCGACGAAGATGAATGGCTCCAAATTCTTCAGAATGATCACAGAATTCATGAGATGGATATTTTGTTCGATCATGTGAATGAATAATATTCCTTTTGCTTCAGAAAAATGTGTTGTCTTGTATTTACATGTTTGAATAAGTTAGTCCTGTTCTTTGAAATATCTTACGAGGAATTTAGAATTGGATTTCAAAGAGTTCTTTAAAATATCTGACTAATTATTTTTTATATCAAAGGATATTGTATTTTAAAACTAGTCTTGTTGAAGATGTATATAGCTGTTAGATTGAGATGAATTGGGTGCTGTGTAAAGAACATTTTGGTTACATGTTATTAATTGTGTGCTGTATTAATAATAAGAATATTTTTGGTACAGGAATTTAATAAGATGTTTTTTATTGTTTTTCTAAAGAATCTTTTTAATGATTCTAATTATGGATGCAACAACTTTATCCCTACGACGATCAATTGAAATGGACAAGGATCGAATCTCGACGAATCATGTGGATTTGATGGATTACAAATTCTTGAAATGGTAAGGGTATGTTTTTGATAACAAGCCCTCTCTCTATTAAAGGTATTATAACAAATAGAAAAATTGATGATAAAAATTATTAAAATTAAGAAGGTCAATAAAATATTATTAAAAAATATTTTAATACAGCACTATTAATAACATGTAACTTAAAAAAGCCAAATAATTAAAAAAAATTAATTACTTTTAAAAATAATTTTTAATATATTATTATTATTATTATACTAATATTATTTAAAACACCTTAATTTTTAAAAATAAAATTTAATTTAATTTTAAAAAAATCTCTTAAACTTTAAATTTGAGTTTCGACCCATCCAAACTCTATCTGAATTTAATTTAATCAAAAATCTCTAATTAAAGTTAGATCAATCGAATTAGATTGGATTTGATTGAGGAATCATATTCATTTTTAATACTCCTAAATGACAGCCAAAATAAGAACTTGTTTAACATGAATTTTAAGGAAAATAATAAATAAAAAATGAGATAGATCGGCAATCGGAGCGCTGCTATCGACCGGTCAAGGAGACGTCGAAAGAGGCCGCGGTCGACGACGGCGGCCCCAAATCCAGCAGTCCCGCGGCGGCGGCGCGTCTGTCGTCGGTAGCCTCCTCGTCGAGCACGCTGTGCTCCAAGATGTTGTAGATCAGCATCTCGCTCTGCGGCGGTGGCTCGTCGACGTCGATACGCCCCTCGAGCATGTCCACCACCCGCGCCATGCTGGGCCGCTCCTCCGCCTTGTCCCGGATGCACCACAGTGCGACGTGGACCAGCGTACGCAGCTCCGCCTCCGGCGGCGACGCCCCCTCTCTGTTGAGCCTTTCGTCGAGCACCTCCAACGCTTTCCCCTGCCTGGCCTTCTCGTGCACGATCTTGGGGAAGTACGACCATCTCTTCTCCTTCGTCAGCTGCACGGCTCGACGGCCGCCGACGATCTCTAGCAGCACCATTCCGTAGCTGTAGATGTCGGATTTGACGGAGACGCCGGTGCCGATGAGCCACTCAGGGGCGAGGTAGCCGCGAGTGCCGCGGACGGTGGTCACCACGCGGCTCTCGTCCTTGCCCATCAATTTCGAGAGGCCGAAATCGGCGACGAGGGCACGGAAACCCTCGTCGAGGAGGATGTTCTCCGGCTTCACGTCGAGGTGGAGGACGCGCGCGCGGCAGTCGTGGTGGAGGTAGCTTAGGGCTTTGGCGACGTCGATGGCGACGCGGTGGCGCATCGGCCAGGGGAGGCAGCGGCCGGCGGCGGCGGCGTCGCGGGAGGGGAAAATCCACCGATCTAGCGATCCGTTGGCGACAAACTCGTAGACGAGGAATCGGGGGCCGGGCGTGACGCAGTATCCGAGGAGGCGGACGAGGTTGCGGTGGTGGATGCTGGCGATGGCGGCGACCTCCGTGCGGAACTCGCGGTCCCCCCGCTCCGCGATCTCGTCGATGCGCTTGACCGCGACGGCGGTGCCGTCGTCGAGGATCCCGCGGAAGACCGAGGCGGACGAGCCGCGGCCGAGGAGGCAGCGGAAGCCGTCGGTGGCGACGGTGAGGGACTCGATTCGGAACTTGATGGGGAGGCCGGCGACCTTGCGGAGGAAACTGTACTCGACGCGGTGCTCCTCGCGGTCCGCCACGGAGCGGCGGGCGAGGGAGAGCTGGCGGTGGGAGAGGTCGGTGTAGAGCGAGAGGACCCAAGCGAGGACGCCGACGACGGCGACGAAGCTCACGGCGAGGACGACGAAGAAGGCGACGGTGGCGCCGAGGCAGAACCAAA
This sequence comes from Curcuma longa, assembly GCF_044706935.1. NCBI lineage: Eukaryota > Viridiplantae > Streptophyta > Magnoliopsida > Zingiberales > Zingiberaceae > Curcuma > Curcuma longa. The sequence goes on from NC_133867.1 coordinate 4,929,820, forward strand.
GGACGAGAAGGAGCACGAGCAGGGAGAGGATGGTGGCCGCCGCAACGGCCTTCGCTCGCCGTGCCTCCATCAAACTGGAAATTGAATCAGAAGAAGACGATGAAAAAGAGGAGGAGCAGCCATGGTTTGAAGTGAGATGAAGCTTGAAGTGGACTACTTCTTTTCTTCCGCGGAATCCGTCACTTCAGCGGTTTTACGTAATCGACTTCACGATTATATCAGCGGTTCTACGTTCATCACGACTATCAAGGAAATAAATTAAAAATTACAATTGATCACGATGGAAGAAGATATTACTAACCCTTGTCATCTTCTGTAAATATGCTCTATCGTAACCAACTTAACTATTGTTACGGTCATGTAATACGAGAGCAGGTCTTCAATCCGCTTTGGATGCCCGAACCGAGTCAATGGTCCTCGAGCGAGCGATCGGAGAGATCCGAATCCGAATCCTTGGATGAGTCTGATCCAAGTCCGCGAGGCCAGTTCGTTATTGAAGGATTCGGAAGACATCGCTGAGTCGACTCCCCACCGGTCCGCTAGTTAACTTCTCCCAGCCGACTCCTCGTCCTTCCGCCAATTAATAGCTCTGAGCCGACTCCTGGCCAGCTCGACTGACCAGCATCCCCGACTCACCCCAAGGATTGGGGTAGAACAAGACCCCCCCCCCCCCCCCCCCCCCCCCCCCCCCCCTTCTCTACTCCCTTCATTGACCACTCCTCTCCCTGTACGATAGTCTGATATCTGACACCCCCCTTTTCTGGGTATGGCGATCCGCCGCCAAACGTACGCCTCCGTTCGTGGACGTACTGATATCATTAAGACACCACTCCTTACGAGTACAAAGTGTACTCTTGAGGTAAGCTCCACCTTACCTTATCCGTGGTACGGTCCTCTTTCTTCATATATAAGGCAAGCCCCCCCCCCCCCCCCCCCCCTAAGGGCAAGGTATGCACTCTCTATTTCCTGGCTATCTCATTTCCATCTCTTCTTCCTTCCGAGGACTAACTTAGGTATCGGAGTGGTCGCGTCGGTCAACCCGGCCTTCCTTCTCACGGTGTCTGTGTTTGTAGGTTTCTGACGATCCTCTGCGCCTCCCCCCATCCACCTTCATTCCGGAGTACTGCTGAGGTGAGGTCGCATATCCAGGAGCCGATCTTGACGGGAACAACTATGTTCCGAGAGCAAGTGGACTACTTCTTCATTACACTTTTGTTGACTTTGATTTTGACTTTAATGCAATCCAACTATGTCATTTCGCTGACTTTAAGTAGAACTTATCCACCGCAGTCGAAAATAAATCGAAGCTCTCAGATCTAACTAGTTAAAATATGTCTATTTGGACGAGTTCAAATCAGATTAGTTGAGAAATGAGGCAACTTTTAATTTTGGGTTTAGATGGCTGGATTAGGTAGATATCGTTTTCAATCGTTTAATGCTTGTTAGATGGATATACATGTACAGTTGCAAAGTTATTAGTTTTGTTCTTTATTGCTTAAAATCGATCGAACTCATATTCCGTCTACTATGTCGTAGGAATGACACGATGTTGCCTTCTCCATCGTAGTTAATTATAATTTTTTAATTTATTTTCTTATAAATGATCGTCAGATCAATTGTGTAGGACTGTTAGGATGACGAATTCCATTTTTATTGGAAAAATATGATACTGAGATAAAAGACAAGAATGATTCCTATTGTGGATTCGAATTTCATGTTGGATATTTTTTAATTCTTATAGAGTTGAAGCCATTAGTGATGTTGGATGTTATATCAGAATTCATCTATATTTTTGAATTTATTTATTGTATCGAAATTTACGTTTCGCGTAAATAAATCTAGACTATTAATTTGCTCAAAATCGATTATGGGTGAATGAGAAATTAATTGGCTAAAGTTGTGCCCAAAATAACGTTAAGGAAAAGATGGGGTTTTAGTCTCACATCGCTAACCGGCGCAAGCTAAAGTTTCCTTATATGTGTTGCTGTGTTAATGGAGTTAACACAAAAAACACAGGTGCTCTCTACCCATGGGCGAGCAGGTGCTCGCACCTGTGAGCCCGCCACCCGTCACGTGCGCACGTGCGCACGAGCGCAATGGGCGCTTTGTAGGCGCACTTCGCACGTACGCGTCATCGCGAGGAACTTAAATTTATGCTCCATGTGACATTGCAGTGCCTGCGTGGCACTCGGGTGACGTGTCAGGCGCGCATGTAACGTGGCATTGCCTGTGTGGCATCCGCCTGGGCAAGTAAAGATGACTGGACTGTTGATTGGGCAAACAGATGACAACCGTTGATCAAAAAGGTGTGATGGATCGCTTGTGATGCGATCTGGAGCGTTGGATCGCGAAGAGTCACGATCTGACCGCTTGGGATGAGACTTGATCTGAAGCGTCAGATCGAATGGATCATTAGATCCAGATCCGACGGCTGATGACAATGGGCGAGATCTAAGGGTTACAACTCTTCCGATCTGATAGATGAGATCAAGAGACCTATATGAAGGGTTACAACCCTCCAGATCGAACGGTCCAGATCGATCATGTGCAAGGGTCACATCCACTCATCCAAAGGGCATTCAACCTCTTCACTTGGTATAAATAGAACCCTCAAGATGCTGGAAAAATCATCGAATTCATCGATTCAAGTCTTCCTTGTGCATTCATCCATCTAGTGCATTCGGAGTCCAAAAAGCCTATAAGAAAGTTCGTCGGTCTCAGAATTTGGAGTGCTACTATTCCGAAACGTTCGTCGTTGTATCTTGGGAACGAATTGTTGTTATCCGTTAGCACCGTAGCGGAGCAATATCGTTTACGGAAATAGTGTTGAACACTAGCTTCGACGATCCGTATCAGTTTGCGTATTCTCGGAGCTACCGGAGACAAAAAAAAAAAAACTTCAACAAGAAATTACGTTGCGCATTACGTGTAATGGTTACGCCAAACAGAAATCGTTCTACGCCGTTCGTTCCCGCCTTCAAACGCCGCTCATCTGACGGCGAGGAAAATACCACGTCGATGCTTAAGCAGAACCAGCCGCTATTTTACGAACCGGTCAGGTCAAGGTAGACCGAACCCGGTCCAATCACGATTATTTGAACCCGATCACATCCCTAAAAATAAATATATGATACAATAAATAATTTATTGTTACTGAAAGTCAACAAGATAAACCTTAACCGACATTTTGTACATTATAAAATTATTTCCTAAAATAAATTTAGAGTTAATTGACAAGAAAAAACAGAATACAGTATATTGAGCATTGTTTAAGGAGGGGAATATTTAATAAATTAATTGATTTGAATTTGGCTCTACTGATGCCTTATCAAGGTCTTTTGTCATGCTTCCATTGTCCCCGGGGCAATGGTGCAATGGTAGGACATCCGAATTGTAACTTAGGGACCCGCGGTTCGATCCCCAGCTACGGCGTATTTGCAGGAATTTTCCTCCAAATGGGGAACGCAATTAAAGGATGCTGGGCATCTGGATTGGCCGCCGTATGCGCTTCCCGATTTACCCTGGTGGTTGGTGGGAAACTTCCGTGGGACCGGGCCGACCACCCCCAGAGATGTTGGCTACTGGGATTATCATTTTTTTTTTTGTCATGCTTCCATTGTCATCGTCGTCTCCACCGAAACAGCAGCAAGAGATGCCTTCGATTTCACCTCCGTCCCTGTCGCAGAAGGATCAGCCGCTTCCACTACCTCCTCCGGTGTTGAGAGCCTCATCTCCTCTTCCGCCACAACGGAACCAGTCGGTAGGAGTGAGCAACAATTCGATTAAATCAAAAAAATCGATCGAATTTAAAAAAATCTATTCAATTATTTAGAAATTTTAATTATTTTAAAAAAAATCAATTAATTCGATTCTATTTCAATTTTATAATTTTTTATTCAATTAAATCGAATAAACTAATTAAAATAAAAAATAATTTTTTAATTTTTAAATAAATACATTTATAAATTACTAATTAATTCATAAATTTTTAATAATATTTAAAATTTTTAATTATTTTGATTAATTCAGTTAAAAATTAATTAATCGTAAATATTGGTCTGATTTATTTAATTTTTATTTACAAATTTAATCAATTCAATTAATTAAAAAAATTTAATTTTAATTATTTTAATCGAATATTCCATCTTAATTTTAATTATTTTAATTATTTTTATTTATATTTTTATTTACAAATTTATCCGTCTCAACCTCCTGATCTTCTTTTAATTAATCTGATCAGTTGTTTGATTGAACTTTTAATCTTTCTTTTTTTTTTCTTGTAGCGTATTTTTGTAAACATGAATATATAATATAATATAATATAATATATAATTAAAATTAATGAAAATAAAAATATATAATATTTTGCTGATTAATTTAAAAATATATAAAAAATATATATTCTAATATACAACAGTTATATTATAATTACTATAAGAATATTGAAATAGAAATATTTTTAATATTCTATCAGATATTCAACAAAGTCATCCACAACAGTTAGATAAGCACCATAATGGACTGAAGAATTTAAAAATCCATATGTCAAATTTTTTTTATCCACTCAAATCAAAATCAAATGAAGCGAAAAACAGAGCGAAATTTCAAGAACATGATAAAGAATCCATCGTTCTGTTATTACGTCCCTTTTAGCTAGATAGGAGTTAGGATTTGTACAAACCTTGATTTATGTATATATATTTATAAATTTTTAATGATCAACTCAGGGGTGGATCCAGAATTTCATATTTGGGGGGCCATAAAATAAAACGATATACTCATTTGAACCCAAAATTCTGCCCATGAGATTAATGTTCTCAGACTCTCAGTTGATTGATTGCTACGTAAAGATAATCGGATAAAAGGGGAAGGATGTCTTACGGTTTTCAAAGCGTAAAAGAGATGTTCGATTTTATTTTATTTTTATCAAAAAAAACATATTTTACTATTTAATTGTATATAATTATTCATTTTTTTATAAAAAAACATCTTATTTTACTATTTAACTATATATAATTATCCAAATGCTATATCCTGAGCTATATTATTCAATATTATTATTTTTTATCTAAATTTTGAGATGCGCTATAATAAATACGATTTAGCAGTTATTATAATATAAATTTTATAATTTTTATTTACATTTTAATAATTATGATTTATTATAATATGTATGAGTATGATTCACCAAGCTCGTCTAAAACTTACATGATTGTTCATTCACTACTGCTTTTCTTTCTCATTGTAAGCACCAAATTTAACTAATACATTTTTTATACTTATCCAATTCAATGGGTTCTATTTGTAAGATAATAGCAAACTTAGATTATTGTTATTTTATATAGGTTGGTGTAAATGTATAATTGTTGATTCATTTAAAAATTATTGTTTGCACAAATTGATCCACTTATTCTTGAATCAAAAATAAAATCCTAAACTTCTCATTTTATGACAAATAAACTTGGTAAATTGTTGATATTTGCTCTTCTTAGAGTAGTACTGGTTCCTGACAAAGATGACTTGCTGTTCTTTGAGTAGTACTGATAAAATAATTATACAATTCAATTTTTACAACATGGTTTATCAGAATGACCATGTTAATGCTTAGAACATGTGAAGCTGATTTGAAGGTTTGAAATTTCTGACTTAAAAGTGTGTATTTGCTAATTTGATTTTACAGTTCACTGTTCCTCACGTAAAAGCTGAAATGCAAAAGATTTTAAGGTGGCTCACTCCAATATCAGAACACACGATTAGGTTTGTTTCCACTGCACCTTCGACTATTTATGTTTATTAAGAAATACTCCTTTTCCTCTATTATGGACTCATCCAAGCATATAATGTTCCCAAGTCTTACATATGAAGTTTCTGATATATTTCTTTTTGATCTAATCAGAGCACATCAAGGTTTTGGTTGAGTAGGGGAATGGACGAATATGTGGTTAGTTCTCGATCTATTTTTTTTTATGCCATTTCTTCTGCAATAATACCATGTAGAGAAAAGACGAAAGTATCTTCTTATTCTGCATGTATTCTATTAAATCATTCATTTTTCTGCAGTACTGAGATTAACAAAAAGCAGGACATACAAGGCTGCATTATCCACATCCAAACGCTTCATTCTACGTGGGCTGGGGGGCCATGGCCCCCCAGCCCCTTACTACATCCGTCCCTGGATTAACTATAGTTTCTCAATTTACCTCCTCACTAATAGATGGTTGGAGTCAACCGTGTGAGGCCGCTAAGGTGGCAGATTCCACCAGAAGAGTTAGGGTTCATACACATTGATCACCAATCGAGGTTTGGCAACAGCAACCACCGGCACAGTCTTATGCAAAGCGATCCCAAACGTCTCACCCATGTCCATATTTGCCCTCCCCTCCGGCAGCTCCCAGTCGAAGGCATGAATGAGCGACCCCAGCATGTACTGCACCAGCACCACCCCCATGCGCACGCCGGCGCAGATCCGACGCCCGGCGCCGAAGGGTATGAGCTTGAAGTCGTTGTCGGTGGGGTCGACCTTGGCGCCCGGTCCTCCGGGCATGAACCGGTCGGGTTCGAACTCCAACGGGTTCGCCCACACCTTGGGGCTCCGGCCGATGGCCCAGATGTTGACCAAGAGCTTCGTGTTCGGCGGGATGTAATAGCCACCGACCTCGCAGGCTTGGGTGGAGACGAGAGGGAGGTTGAGCGGCGTCGACGGGTGCTTCCGCAACGACTCTTTGCAAATCGCTTGGAGGTATGGGAGATTCGGGATGTCGGATTCTTCGAGCCGCCGGTTCCGCCCCACAACCTCGTCCATCTCGGCCTGGGCTCGTCGGAGGATGGTCGGGTTCAGCAGCATCTCTGCCATCGCCCATTCTATTGTTCCAGCGGAGGCGTCGGTGCCAGCGGTAAAGAGATTCTGATAAAATAATTAAAAATATAAAAAAATTTAAAAGATTTATTTTTTTATTTATATTATCAAAAGAGCATCCCTCCTTATATTTTAATGATTTAAAAAATATTTATATTTTTTAATGATTTTAAAATTGAAAAAACATTTATTATTTTACTTAAATCATGGTCCCTCGTGAGTCATAACTGCTCGAAACACGTGGTAAATGAAAGGAGTTTGATTCAGCACGTGACCAATTAGTAAAAAGGCCATTTTTGTCTTACCAAAAGAAGAGCCTTGATGTTGTTCGGCGTCAGCTTCTCCTCCTTCGCCGCCGCCGGCGCCGCCGATTGCCTCTCCATGAGGACGTCGAGCAAGTCCGGACTCCCCCGGCGCTCCTTCCTTGTTGCCGCGTGCTCCTCCACCATCCGCTCCAGCACCGCGTCGAACCGCTTGTGCACCCGCCGCATCGTCCCCTCGAGCCCCTGCAGGTCCAGCCACGCCACCGCCGGGATGAAGTCGCCGATATTGAACTGCCCCGCCAGCGTCATCAGCTCCACCACCATGTCTTTGAACTCGTTTGACGCCGTCCCTTGCTCCTCGAACACTCGCCGGCTCAGGATCACCCGCCCGATCATGTTCGCCATCGTGTATATCAGCGAGGCCGCCACCGCCACGGGCTTCCCCTCGCTGCCCGCCGACAGCATACCCTGCAGCATCCGCCCCACCTCCTCCCGCCGGTACTGTAACAAAGTGAAAACGACGCTCGAAAACTCCGGGCGTACGTCGGCGCAAATTAAAATCGCATTCATGGCACCTGTCCCCAAGCGTTGAGCGCGCCGGCGCCGAGCATGTGGAGGTTGCAGAGCTTGCGCAGGAGCTTCCATTTGGGACCGTATGGCGCGAACACCATGTCCTGGCCTTCGTACGCCAGCCGGATCGGCGCGGCGTCGAGCGGCCTGTCGGCGAAGACCGCGTCCAGCGTCTTTAAGAACACCCGCGCGGCCTCCGGCGACGACGCCACGACAACATCCGAGCTCCCCAGCCGGAGCCTCATCACGGGGCCGTACCGCTCCGCCATGCGCGTCAGCGCCACGTGCGGCAACCGCCCCAGCAGCGGCAGCGCCCCCACCACAGGGAACCCCCGCGGCCCCGGCGGCAGCCGCCGTCGGCCGCCCGCCACCCGTCGCCCTATCCACCGAACAAACCAGAACAAAGCCACGCAGAGCAGGACCTCGCGCACCAGAAACATCACTGCCGCCATGGAAAGAAACCTCACACTTCTCGGTGATCAAATTCATTGACAAATACCGATATTTATAACAAAAGCAAGAACAGACTACTATTCTCGCGAAGTCAGTTAATATCCTTCTGCTGGGCCCACATTCGTGGTCAATTATAATTTTTCGATTTACCTACTCACAAATGGTTGTGAGACCGTGAGCAAGTGGACTACTTCTTCATTACACTTTTGTTGATTTTGATTTTGACTTAAATGCAATCCAACTATGTCATTACGCTGACTTTAAGTAGAACTTATCCACCGCAGTCGAAAATAAATCGAAGCTCTCAGATCTAACTAGCTAAAATATGTCTATTTGGACGAGTTCAAATCAGATTAGTTGAGAAATGAGGCAACTTTTAATTTTGGGTTTAGATGGCTGGATTAGGTAGTTATCGTTTTCAATCGTTTAATGCTTGTTAAATGGATATAGATATACAGTTGCAAAATTATTAGTTTTGTTCTTTATTGCTTAAAATATATGGAACTCATATTCCGTCTACTATGTCGTAGGAATGACACGATGTTGCCTTCTTCGTCGTGAATAATTATTATTTCTCAATTTATTTTTTTATAGATGGTCATGACTCGTGAGATCAACTATGTAAGATCATTAGGATGACAGATTCTATTTTTTATTGAAGAAACACGATATTGAGATAAAAGACCAGAATGATTCCTATTGCAGATTTGAATTTCATGTTGGATATTTTTAAATTCTCATAGAGTTGAAGCCAATGTTATATCAGAATTCATGTATATTTTTTAAATTTATTTAATGATCGATATGTGGGATCAAATTATTTATTTTTAACCTCCTTAATAAAACAGAAATTGAAAATAATATATTTTTAAATTTAAAAAATATAATAAAATTTATCATAAATTGATTATAAAATCTAAAACAATGATATTCACTAATTAATCAACACCATCAATAAATTTTTAAATTTTTTCTTACATCAAAAAATATCAAATTTTTTAAATTATCAGATGATATAAATTTATCAACCAATTCCATTCAAAACGAATTCATAAATTTAAAATGTTTTAAATCATTTTAAATCAAAATTAATATTTTTCTATAAACCTCCTTAGTGTATCATATTGAATTTGATAAAACATAAATTAGGACATTGAAAATACATGAAAAAGATTTTGAGACTATAAGAGGAAAGATATCTCATTGATACAAGACCTTTTGAGTAAAATTCAAAAATAAAATCATGAAAATGTAGATTCAAAGTGGACAATATCATATTATTTTGGAGATATATTTAGATTCCATCGGATCTAACAGTAATATCAAAACGGGTCCATGTGGGACCGTTAAGGAGACGGGTCCGTTGAGCCTCCGTTGGCTCCCAGTGGTTCTTTATTTGAGGGGTATATTATTGGACCTAGGGTAAATTGTTGGAAGATATCTCATTGGTGTGAGGTCTTTTAGATAAAATTCAAAAATAAAACCATGAGAACGTAGGTGTAAAGTGGACAATATTATACCGTTTTGAAGATATATTTGAGTTTTTAAGATATATTTGAATTCCATCGGATCTAATAATTAACTCCTATCCACACATCTAATGACCTTTTTATCCGGATCATCTACATGCTATATTCCAATTAACACGTTTGAATAGAAAGATGAACTTGCAACACTCCCCACAAAATCATGACTCCCCCCATACATGAAAAATAGGTATTCATAACTTTATGAACCGATTGGGCCAGACCTAGAAAGTTGATGAACCGATTGGGCCAGACCAAACTGTTGGGTCAAATAGTCTTGAACATGGGAATTTGGCCAAACAGACGAGTCGACCGAGACAAAAACTTAATTTCTTGTTTATTTATTATAACATTCCTATGAACCAAACATCAAACAAAGAACACTTGTTCCTGTTGAGATCAGCGCCTGGATGCGTTGACGATTTCTCAACGTCAGTGTCGGATGAGGTGGCGTGAGGAGAGGATCGCGAAGCTAGAAGAGCCTGCACACACAGCAACCGTGAGAGGGAATGTCAGAAGGTGCCTTGGCTCACCACTCCAATGTTTAAGTAAGTCCGCGAAGAAGAAGGAGGAGAGAAAACAGAAGAACAGTAGAGAGTGAGTTGTAAGTGCGCATACCTCCTTCTGGAGAAGGACAAACCTTATATATCTCTGAAAAGGATGTCACGTCGCATCCTAAGTATGGAAGACGTCCCATCATCGGTAGGGATTTTGTCTGAGGGAATGAAATAGTCAGAGTGACAGTCCCATCGTTGGCATACGATTGTAGAGTCATTTCGCACCTGGGTGTCAAAGCGGCAGTCATAATTAAGGGTATGGAACTGTCAGAGGAAATAACGGGAAGTAATAAAACAGAGCACCGTGAAGGCCATTTGGTATAAACCTTAGCTAAATCTGAATGAGGGCGAAGCCACCGAACCGACTGGAAGGCTTCGGGTTTGTAAGCGGAGTCGGTCTGTGAGACGACTCGAATAAGGATTCGGCTCGGCTCCGTGAAGCTTCGGGTTGGCAGGAGGAGTCGGTCTGTGCGACGACTCGAATAAGGATTCGGCTCGTGACTATGCCTTGGACATTGAGGTGTCGGCTCCGCGTTCCAGATTCAAGCCGAGTTCGATGATGAGAGGACTCGACCCTCAGAGAAAGGGATCACGAGTTGAAAACTAACTCAGACTAACTTTGGAGTCGGTAGCTATGAACCAACATGGGAATCGGATCTGATGTCAAATCACCCCCTTGGTCCATACTCATAATCATCTATAACAACACTAATTTTCGAGGGGAAAGGAGAGGAGAGTTATGAATTATGAAATTAAATATTGTCATTGAATTTGATTTAATAATTTAATTAAATTTGAATTTTTAAAATTAATAATTGATAATTAAAAAAAAATCTTAACTTTCGAAGTAATAACTTTTAACTCCCGAAAGGGCTCACCTTGTAATTTTAATAAATCCACGGAGCCGTCGGTGACCTCTCTGACAGAAGCGGCGACGGTAGACGACGCGGAGGCGAGACCGCGAGAGGCGATGCTGCTTTCTCACCTCCATCGCCGCCTCCTGTTCCTCCTTCCCTTCTTCCTCATAATCCCTCAAGTCACGCCGGCGATCGTAGAAGAACTTTCTTTCCATGGTAATTGCCCCTAACCCTGCTTAAAATCCCTTGTGAACCCTCATTCCGAGTTAGTTCTCTCATCTTGATTTGGAATCGAGGGGTCTTGTCGTTGCCGATGAAATCTTTCCGTTTCCTTATTTCCTATGCTTGTCTGATTATTAATTTTGTCTACCATTTGGTTTGTGTACTTGCCAGTTTCTTGCATTTGTAAACTAGCGTGTTTTGTTCTCGATTCCAGTGGTTATCTGAATAGGCTGCTGTACTTATCAATTTGTTTTCGACAGGGTTCTAGTATCCCTCAGGCGTGATCGGTTTTGCGTGTATTGTTTCGAAATCACTCTCTTGTTTCTCAGAAGGCTTTTTTTTTTTTTTTTTTTGCATTTTATATATCTGAGGCTGGTGTTATGATATAGAAACTGAAGTCTGGCCTAAACAGCTAACTTGATTCCCTTTCATGTGCTGGAAATTAAGGTTTTAGCAATAGTTGCCTGATGGTAGTTTTAAACGTTAAAATCATTATTGTTATTTTCAACTTCCTTACATAGAGCTCAATTGAAGGATAATATTTATGTTGCTGATCCCAAATAGTTTGGGATGAATACGACATGATAATGATGATGATTTTCAGCTCTCTCTGTGGCATAATATTATCATCGAGTTGGTTGAATATATTGGTGAGTGGATGATGCAAATGATTTTTATCATAGATTTATGTACAATTTGCAGGGTGCCAGTGGACAGAATCTTGTCAAAGCAAATGGCTTGGTGGTTGTGGTGCAGGGTTTGTGGTAGCTGATCAGTCAGAGAACTGCAATGGCCTTTGTGGAGAGTCTAGTTACCCTCCATGCCTTCCCTTCTACACACACTTCCATTGTTGTAAACCCGGTATTACTATTCTCCATGTTCTTCATGCATCAATTATATCTTATATATGTTACTTATCTTATTAGTTACTATCATCCACTGTTCTAATGCATTGCTTAGTACAATTAATAAGAGTTTGTGTAAATTCCCATTTAAAAAGTGTTTGATCATCTTCAATGGAAGACAAAAATATGGATGTTGTGGCCTTTTGTTGTCGTTGTCTCTTTTTAAATTTTATTTTGCAAGGATGTCAAGACTAAGTACTTTGATTGAACTCTATTACACTAAGTGAAAGGGAGCATTCATGTTAGTGTGCCTTGTTTTGGACCATGTTTTACCTCCTAGTTTACTCTAAACATCTTTGGTTTAATTATATTATCACTAGAAAAAATTGAGAAGTAGCACTTTTTATTAGTGAAATCACTATCATGCGTAACACTCCAAATTGATCCTTATATTTCATAAATGATTTAATTTTAGTAAGATGGGGGCAATTTCAAAGTGGATGCCTTTGTCTTTCCAGAAAAAAAATCGTCTTGCTTAAGTAACAATAGCCACTTAAGCCATGATACTCAAAGAAGCAAAGTGAAAGAATTCTTTGTCTAAGATGAAGTTCCTCCTATGTCATCAAACTTATTTGTTGAGGTTGATGAGGATGTGTATTTACGTGGATAACAGTTAAGTTCCATATTTTTAATGTTTGACAAACTTGAGAAAGTGTTCAACTCCAATGCTCTCAATTATTCATGTAAGTATGGATGCAGTTGATTTAGTGGATCGAACTCGAAAAGAGTAGAAAAGGATCAAACTCAAAAAGGTATATTCTTTCAATAAACAGTTTGAGAAATTGATGAATTATTTTGTAGAGCCCTCCCATTTAAAGGCTCCGATATTATAAATCTCAACAAGTTAAGATTTACTCCATCCATTGGTTTAACAATTTAATAAGATTTTCAAGACAATTAATTTCAACAAATTAAGCTTAATTAAATTCTATATGATTCCAGTGCAATGCTTCTTATACCTTTAGTTGACCTCCGTCATGGTGTTATGTTTTCTCTAATTCAAAATCATATCCTAGATATCTGATACATTACTGCAGGTACATGGACATTATGTTCTTTAATGCAAATTCACCCTGTTGCATGACCTCATTTGAAAAAAAAATTGTCTAGTGAATTAGATGTAGATGAGATTTATAGAATTCAGTATCCTTGGGTCATATGAGACTGATATTTTTGTTGAATTTTATAAAATTTAGTGAAGTAAGCTTCCCTTCACCTATTTGCAGAGCGCCCAAGGGTAACAAACAAGTGCTCAAGATGCAACAACAAACTAGACTTTGGCGATGAGTATGTATGTTGCACTGATTGTTCAGATCCTTACCTAATGGATAAGAGCAGCAAATTTGGTTTCTGTAAAACTGGCGCAGAGCTGGCTGTCCAATTAAAACCACAAGGTAACCATATTTACGAACTTTGTAAACCATGCTATTCAATGCACTGGTTTTTATAAACAGGCAAATGTAGTGAGGCTTTTTTGTTTTTCTGTACTAAATATGTTATTGCGTTCTTTTCCCAATGGTGTACAAACAAGACTGTGATGGTTTACAAACTTGAGTAGATACACAAATCGGGCCTCTAATGTTGAAAAATGTTCATAACCAAATCCTTCTATTCATGAATGCCAAAAATCAAACACCAAGTTGTTTCACTAAACAATTTGATGATCAGGTGGTTTGGTGAAACAACATGATGCAAAAGTGGACAAATGCCCATTTATGCATAAATATATTTTTTTAAGGTTAAAAAGGTGCAAAATTAATCAATTTGATTCCATTAAGCTAATTGATGAAATATCTTGATGGATTGAATTTAGCAACATTAAATTAATTTTGCCCTTTTAAAAAATATGAATACACCATAAATTATATAGAAATTTGCCTCTTTTCCTCATTTTTATGAATTATTTCAGTTTAGCAGGTTGTTTGACAAAATTATTTAATAACTGAAATTGACAAAATTATATTAATTTTGCTCATCTTTTTTTTTTTTTTTGACAAATATGCATTAAATTAAATGGGGGATATCACCATTTTTAATAGATTTTGAATGATTTAAATTTGACATACGGTCTGAAACAACTTTTTGAATAAATTATTCTGTTTCCTGCTTCTTAAAAAAAAGTCCCATTAAATTAAGAAGTATTTGTCTCTTTTAGTTTTTCTTTAAAATAAAATAAAATTGTTTCATCAAATAGTTTGTCAATCAAGCCCTTTTGGTTGGTAAAATGGAAGAAACCTAATTAAGGTATTATTTGAATAATCTGATGTGTGCATATTCTAACATTAGAGATCTGATTTGGATATCTGCTGTTTAAACATAATATTGAGTAGAGATCTTCACGTCTTTTCTAAAGTTGCAATTCAATGCCTCTACAAATGTCAGAAATTTTTAAGTGGGTTGCTGGGCCATGGATGAAGTGCTCTTCTCCTTGTGATGGTGGAATGCGCTATAGAGATGTTGGCTGTTATGGAAGTATCACTGATTCATCCATCAAGCACTACCCAGTGGATGATAGTAGGTGTTCAGGCGAAGAAATGGTGAGTTAACGAAACATTTTCTTGATGACGCTTGCGAACATGCTTAAGTACTTCAGTATCAAAACTGGTAACCAATATATATTTGTGTTGGTGTCAGGTTGGCACCATGTTTTAGCTGCAGCAGTTAATAGTCAATCATTAATAGATACGTTTGATTTTACAGTTATGACTTGTATGCAATCCTTGCTGGTATTTCTGGATTATGAAAATGATGTTTTTTCATGCAACTCTAAGGAAAACCTTCCCAAACAAAAATCCTTAAGCTCAAGATTTGAATTCTTTTTGTTGCTCACTTTATGGAATTAACATTGGATGCGACCCATAATGAAAACTTGAATTTGCTAGGCAAATCAGCATGAATTTGTTGCTCCCCTAAGTTATATACTTCATGCTACATGCACAAGATATTGTTGACGTTGATGATGATTCACAAGATATCGATTCAAATGTATTTTGGCTTTACTACCATACCTGAACATTTCAGACCTCTACAACAAAAGATTTGATACAACAATTCCTAACAGAAGGCCAATAAGTTGTATTTGTTGTTCGATCCAATATTTTGAAAACTCATTTCTTTTTTCTTCTATCAAGCCTCTAGATAAAGTGCCACACTGCCACCTCCACATATAGAGCAATTTCAGAGTGAAAGGTTCTTTGCTTGAGCTTAGGTCATTCTCATCATTTCAGATGTAATAGGAAGTTTATATTCCATATATTTAAATCCTGTTTTACTTCCTAAGTTGAGCCTACGCTTTGGCTGTTGCCAATCATTTTGAGTGAACGATTGGAATCATTGACAATCGTAGGTTGAACTGGCCAACATACTAGTATGCTGATTTTGGTTGAAAAATATGATATTCAACCATACCTGAAATGGTTATTGCCAAAATGGTTGGCTGAGGCCATGGTGAATTATGCATCCTGACAGCATTGTTTCTGCAGAGAAGCTGTGAAAATCAGACCGATGCTACTGATTCCAGAAGATTTTTATTTTAACACTGGTTCTTCCACTTGATTGTTTGCAGCCTGCTAGGCAGGAGGTTTGTAATCAGCAGAGTTGTGTAGATTTGAGCGCCAGTGATTCAAATGAGAAGTCAAGTGGGATGTCAGGATGGTTGGTTGCTTTTCTTGTTCTTGTTGGGCTTGTGGCCATTGGAGCGGTCGGTTTTGCTGGCTTCGTTTACTACAAGAGGTAAGGACCCTGTTACCATCTTTCATTTCTGATGCTTTTATTAATTGTGACGACTCGAGGCAAGCTCTAAGGACCGCAGGTCTCACTTAGTGAATCGTGTAGATTTCATTAAAGCTGTTTCAACCTCGGGTTTTTAGAATGAAATGCAAAAACAAACATGTGATATTTGACTCTGGCTGAAAGATTGCTACTACCTCATTTCTCATGCTGAAAAGCATATCCTACTAGACTGTCTGTATGTAGCCCTAGTCAAATACAGCTTTCCAATATCATGTCGAATCGGGCAAGTTACTTATTCGATAGGTTGATTGTTTGATCATCTTGATTTGCTTTCTTATTCCTGGTTATTTTTCGCTTTTACCAACAGGAGATCCTCGGCGCCAAGTGGCTTTGTCTATATCATGCTGGAAGGATATTCTTGAGCAGACTGATCCCTGTGGCAGAATTGTCTTGATAATGTAGCATGTATCGTCGCTTGTATATCTTCTCTGAGGCTTGTGTTTGTGTGTTTCAGTTGTTCCAGTCCATTTATCCTGCAGATTTATCGCACATTGGCTCGATTCTTCAATGTCAGTAACTCGAAACTAATAGATTGTCGCGGTGGGGTGATCGTTGTTACTTGCACAAGATGATCTTAAAGGTTGTTCCAGTCCTTGTATGCTTGTGATTGAAGCCAACTAAGAACTTCCAGTATGGCATTTCCCTTGCTCATCCTACTCAAAAGCTCTTCAGTGTGTGGAACAGTGTGATTAAAGGTAACTAATTTTTTTAAATGTTTTTTATCATTAAAAGAATGGGCAATTTGTTAAATCCCAACAAAATCTAGAAATTCAATGACTGTACGTCTTAACAACTTCTGATGGCAACCAGTCACAGGCCTTCATAATTATGAAGCTTATTTCACAAAGCTTGCAGTAAATGGAGTGCAAGTCCTGATTAGGATTTGGAAGCAAAATGAAGATTTGGAAATTTTTGGGTGAAAATTTTTAGTACATTTTTTCTATACTTTGTGCATAAGTGTCTATTATCCATGTCAAAGAGTAGGGGTAAGTCTAGTTAAATTTTATATTATTTAAATTTATTTGATAAGATAAAATTTAAAATTTATATTATTTATATTTATGGATAAAAATTAAAAGGATGTTTCCTTATTTTTAAATCATTAAAGGAATATTTTATTTTGATTTTTTATTATATTTTCAATACGGATCAGTAGTGTTATTTTCATTTAATTTTTAAATTGATTGAATGCGTTGTAGTAGTTATGAAATTGTAATGGTTATATTTGTTGTAATAATTATGATTTTGTTGTTGTTATAATGTGAATAATAGAAGAGAAGTTGAATTTGTTAGAAATTATGATTTCGTAGTTGTTATAACAATTGTAGTAGTTATGAAATTATAATGGTTATAAAATGAAGTGAATAATATTGAATTTATGTTGTAGTAGTTATGAAATTATAACTATTATAAAATGAATAATAGGTAAATAATATTAAATTTATATTGCAGTAATTATGAAATTATAATTGTTATAATGTTAATATTTTTAAACAGATTAAATATATATTGTAATAGTAATTTATATTCTTTAATAATTGCCATTGAACGCAGGTTGTGAAGAGATTCGAAAGGTTTAATATTAGATTAAAAAAATATATATTAAAAAAATAAAATAAAAAAAACGTCTTTTTACCCTTTTATTAAATCGACACGAGTAGCCGTCGGCCTGAGCGCGCTCGCCTCGTTATTCGAATCCCCCATCCTCGGCAGGGGAGGGGAGAGAGAGCGGATCGTATGTCGCGGCGCGCGGCGGCGGCGGCGGCGGCGGCCGCACGATCAGGGTGCTGAATGTGGCGGAGAAGCCGTCGGTCGCGAAGGCGGTGGCGGAAATCCTGTCGCGCCGCAGCGGAGGGATGCGCTCGCGGGAGGGGCGGTCGCGGTACAACCGGGTGTTCGAGTTCGAGTATTCCATCGGCTCCCAAGCCTGCCACATGCTGGTCACCTCCGTCACCGGCCACCTCATGGAACTGGAGTTCGAAGATCGATTCCGCAAGTGGCATTCTTGCGACCCCGTCGACCTCTACGGCGCCCCCGTTCGCAAGTTCGTCCCTGAGGTAACCTTCTTTTGGAAATCTTGGCCCTAGCAATGAGTTTCTGCCATCGTTCAGGTTCATCACACTTATTTTACCGCAGCTTGAAGAAGTGAAGAACACCGACTTAGGGTTTGGCTCGTGCATTCTTGAGATTTATGCTTTAGGATGGCTTAGGGTAAATGCCAACTTCTTATGTTGCTCCCTATGGTTGTTCGACTATCGTCCTGACTCTTTTTGAGTCGTCAAAGGATCGGTAGTCAAAGTTCTGTCATCCCTGCTACAATTGGGCTAAATAGTCGTTCCTGTTAGGTTTATGGGAATTGAGGGGTTCTTGTTGATTGAACACTTATGCTCTGTTTATTCTGAGGTGTGGATTGAAGAAGGAAAGAAACCCAAGTTGGAAAAAAATCTCTAGGGAAAAGGAAAAGAAAAGAAGGGAAAGAAGAAGGAAAGGAGAGCGAAAGAAAGGGAAAAAAACACAAATTCATACCTCGTGATTGCGAGTGGCCTCGTGGTCACAAGTGAGGCCCTGTGGCCCCGTAGTTGCGAGCGAGGCTCTACAATCTTATGGTCGTCCGCAAGGCTGTTTGCGGCTCTGTGGCCACGAGTGAGGTATGTCTCCGCGGCCACCCGCAGCCTCGTGGTCGAGTGTGAAGTCCCGTGGCTTTGCAGTCAAGAGCGAGGCTGCCCTTGGTTGTGAGAGAGGTTCAAGTTGAGAATTTTGGCTTTAACCACAATGATTTAGCGTGTGGAAGTATACCTATTTATGCTTTAATACAAAGGGAAAGCTATATACAAAATGAAAAAGGAATTTGTTGGTCTTTCTTGGGTTATGCCTTCTAAAAAAATAAGATTGTGACTTCTAGTATAAATTGGTCAACTAACTTTAACATGTGTAACTATTAAGCAAAGTCATTCTCAGTGAGCTAAGTTCTAGTACCACAATTGATATCTAGTAGCTCACAGTAATCTGAATTTTTGGTGGCTTGTGCATGCAATTCTGAGTTGGATTTTAATATAAACAAACCTTCTATCTATATGCCTAAGCAGGTTCATTCAATCCTCCCTTTCTCATTAGCCTATGAAATATGTCTGTCACATTTGCTTATACGTGATTGAATGCCTTACGTTACCCTTCTTGTGCTATCTTTAGGTTGTACACTTACCACTGCAATTTCCTTATTCCTTTGAAGTGCAGGATAAGTTGGACATCAGGAAGACTTTGGAAGAGGAAGCAAGGAAATGCCAGTGGCTTGTTTTGTGGCTTGATTGTGATAGAGAGGGTGAGAATATTGCTTTCGAAGTCATAGAAGTCTGCACTGCTGCAAATGATAATCTCAACATTTGGAGAGCTCGTTTCTCTGCACTAATTGATAGGTATGTTATGCTTAATTTCTAGACATGGTGTTACTTCAATTTGGATTTTTCAAGTTAATAATCATGAGTGTTAGTATGCACACGTTTAGTCCCACATGGGATATTTTAGTCAACAAGTCTTATATTGAGTCCTATATATGGTGTAATGTTTCTCTTTTTGGTAAGACTGATACAACTTTATTCATCTCATTTTGGTACTGTTGACTCCTTGGGATTCAATTTTCTCCTTTTCAATTCCTTTAAGGGGAAGTCACATGTTTAATGTGCCATATACTGTTCCATTTCTAATGCTTCCTCTTCCCTCCATAGTTCTATCATTAATGCTCTCCCATGTAATTTCAATAATCGTCCACTCTGCAGAGGACTCCCATCTCTCTTCTGCTTGGCCCTAGCCATCATCATCCAGTCTTTGTTCATTGCATTCTGAAATCTGCCTATTATGAACTTGTCCCTTTTCAATTTAGCTATCTATGCAATTACTGTTGATTCTTGAACTAGTTCAATTCTAATTAAATGATCATATCCACATCAATGTAACCATGTTTCTAAGGTGTGGATCCTTGTTCACCCAGATGTGCACTGACTTGCCATTACAATGATGATGTTGCCATCTTCCTTTAGATGTGCATGTAGTTTAACTTCTTCTCATGAAGCCCATGACTTACCCTACCACAATACAAGAACAATCGAGGTAAAAGGAAACTGATATAAAATTGCTAATTGTCCATCCTAATGGGCCAAAGGATCCACCCATAAATAATTCAACATTTACTATGTATTCCACAAGAAATAGCATTCAATTGTAATTGTGGTGTTTTATTCTAAGTCATTGTGTTCTAATCTCTGGTGGTAGTATTCTACTCTACATTAATTAACAACAAAATAAATTACTTGATACATTTAAGATAAATATCACATGCATCATATATATACATTGCATGAAGATGTGCATGAATAGTTACACAAACTCTTGTATGGTGTAAGGTTCAACATGTTCCTACTATATAACTCCATGAATATACATCACCAGGTCACACATATATGTAAATCATGAAAATCAATAATACTATGAACAAAGAGGGATAAAAATACAAGAGCAATAGAATAATAACAACACAATAAAGTGGGTTCTTCAAAAGGTTTGACACATTAAGAATAACCTCTTAGTCAACATGATTATAAAGACCCAAGATTAACTCTTTTTAATTTCACAAGTAAACCTCAATAAGTTGACTCAAATCCTTGAAATTACAGCATCATTCCACACTTCGTAAATAAGCTAATTTAGCCCTCAATTACTGATCAAATTTGTTAGAATATTTAGGAATTGTTAAAATATTCTGTTAAGTATAAATATTCTGTTTTTCTTTTTTAGAATAATTCTCCTAGAATAAGTTCCTATATTCATTTATAAATAGGGGCTTATATCTTGTAATAAATAGAAAGAGAAATCCATTGCATTATTATTTTACATGGTATCAGAGCTAAGGCTAGGTTTAGGGTTATCCGCCCAAACCAATCCTCTTCCTTCTCTCTCTCTGTTCGCCACGCGTTTTCCTCGCGTGTGCTCGTGTTTAGGTTTGGGTTTTCCTCCCTCCTTAGGTTTAGGGTTATCCGCCCAAACCAATCCTCTTCCTTCTCTCTCTGTTCGTCACGCGTTTTCCTCGCGTGTGTTTCTGTCAGCCGCCTTCCTCGTCGCGCGTTTTCCTCGTCGCGACGCAGCAATTGCAACGACTTCCTTCTCTCTTTGTTCACCACGCGTTTTCCTCGCGTGCGTTTCTGTCAGCCGCCTTCCTCGTCGCGACGCAGCAATCGCGGTGGCTTCCTCGTCGCGCGTCTTCCACGATGCGACGAGCAGCATGTTTCCTCGCGACACCACTCTTCCTGTGATCACGCGCTCCTGTTTCTTCCATGCGACGCCTTCCCGTGGTCGCGCGCTTCTGTTTCTTCCTCGTGACGCCACTCTTCCCGTGGTCGCGCGCTCTTGTTTCTTCCTTGCGATGCCACTCTTCCCGTGGTCGCGCGCTCTTGTTTCTTCCTCGCGACGCCACTCTTCCCGTGGTCGCGCACTCCTGTTTCTTCCTCGCAACTCCACTTTTCCCGTGGTCGCGAGCTTCTGTTTCTTCCTCGCGACGCCACTCTTCCCGTGGTCGCGCGCTCCTGTTTCTTCCTCACGATGCCACTCTTCCTGTGGTCGTGCGCCTCTCTTCTCCGTTGCCCTCTTCCAGTAACGGCAACAAGCTAGCAAGTTCCAGCTCTCCGAATGTCAAGCTCATGCCAAATCAGGGTAAGTCTTTTTCAGATCCTGAACGATACAGGCGATTAGTAGGGAGACTAAGCTACCTTACTGTTACTCATCCGGATATCTCATTTACAGTAAGTGTAGTAAGTCAACTCTCCATGCAAAAAAACATTGAGATGCTGTAACAAGCATTATCCGATATATCAGAGGTGCTCCAGGAAAGGGTCTTTTGTATGAAGACAAAAGACATCCTCGAATTGACTACATATGTAACAAGCTGGGTACATATAATTTATATCTTCCAGCTTGAGGGGGAGTGTTAGAATATTTAGGAATTGTTAAAATATTCTGTTAAGTATAAATATTCTGTTTTTCTTTTTTAGAATAATTCTCCTAGAATAAGTTCCTATATTCATTTATAAATAGGGGCTTATATCTTGTAATAAATAGAAAGAGAAATCCATTGCATTATTATTTTACAAAATTTATAATTCAAACAATTTATCCTCAAGCTCAACCTCATTCCACAAGACCCCACCATATTGTGATTAAGTCTCTAATTTAAGATCATCTCAATGCTTGCATAATTAATCTTGTCATTGTTAATCATTTAAGTGGTTAATTAGCTATCCTTAGAGATCCATATCCATGCACAATCATCATCATACAACCTGATTTATCCATTAAAATTTATTTTTTGAGGTTGATCCAATCAACCTCAACAATAAAAACCTTAATTTCCACTAAATCATCCCACTATTATATTTTATTTCCTATGCACCTCAATCATCTCTATCAATTGAATATCCAACTAATATAACTTTAATGTTATTGTCGACCTCAAAAGTATTGTTATGATAGTTATTTTGTCACAATATCAACCTCACCTACACATCTAAGCACCTATTTTAATCCAACTAAAAACAAAGATCATAATAAAACTTGTAGCCTATGATGCTCAACCTATCCAAAGAGATACTTCCTAGCATGCCTTTACTCAATTAATCCTCTAGTTAACTGCTTCGAGAAATATCATAATGAACAATCACTATAGTTAGAACAACACCTAAAACAATAACAGAACCTATAATATATGAAGTGTGTGAGCTGGTATGAAGCTACAACAAGAAGCTGCTACCCCTACTCTAGTGAGGTATTGTTAAAGAAGATTATTAGGGCTCATTACTCGGATGAGAGGGGGAATGGGGAAGAAGAGGCAAGTCTCTTGCCTCTTTGATTCAGGCTCAACATAGGCAACAGGTAATGATGACTGCATAGTAGGTGCAACAACAGCACTAGTAGACAAGGAGCAACAACAATGGGGATTGCATGGAAGTCATGTGCAACAACATGACTGGAGGCACATGATCTCCAAGCACACATTTCGCTCGCACAAGATGATTAGGTGTGAGAGATCCACTTGCAGCTCCTCTTAGGAGAATAAGAACTTAATCCGCTTGATGAGAGAGGAATTGCGTCGCAACAGGCAGAGCAACTGTGGACAGAGAGGAGATAATGCATGGTAGCTGCGTGTGAAAAGAGGAGGAGAAAAGGCTTTAAACAGTATTGTCGTGTGGGATAGGAGAAAAGGGCTTGCGATTATAGGCTCCAGCAAGGAGGAAGAGGGGGTTGTGGTATCAGTGAAGAGGAATTAGGTGAGAAGGCTTTCAGGTGAGGAAAGAGAGGAGGAAGGGAGGCTTCAACCACTGCTTGATTTAGTACTGACCAAAGGAGGAAGAATTGGCTTGGGATTGGGCGCGCCGAACAGGAGAAAGGGGAAGTTACAGCTTCTCACAGGATTTGGGGGAGGAAATGAGGGGAATTTAATAATATCTAAAACCATAAGCTCAATACTCGGTCAATTCAACCAGTTCAACCCGTTTCACCATTGGTTCAACCATAAATCACTCAATTTAAGTTCGATTTGAGCCTGGTTTGAGCCAAAAGCAAGACTAAAATCACACCACTCCAAACTACAATATTAAATGACCCATAAAACCTCAAAATAAAATCAAAACCAAAATAAAGCTCACTAGATTAGCTATTAAAACATTTGGTTCAACTGCAAAAGTCTATGTTTTAATCCAAATAAATTCTAATAATCTTAATTGTGTATATTTAAAACTTGTTAAATTTTTAGAGTATGGAATATTGTTACTTGTTCTGGTCTATTTTCTAACAATTTAATTAGCTATGCTATCCTACTTTTTACTGTGCTTTCAAAATTGCCTTATTTTCCACTTAAATTGGCAAGATTAGATTATATTTCAATCCATATTTCACGTAAGTCAAGATTCATGTTGCTCAACTGTGGTAGGGAAGGGCAATCAAATTAAAACTGATACTGCCTGATGAATAATGAATTCACAAGATGAAGATCATCTATAGTTTTCAATTTGTTCTCTTTCTTTTTAATTTAACCATATTCCAATCAAGTTTTTTTATTTCCAACAATTATTTATTTGAATATTTTGCCCTTGGAGTACTCATCAAACACCCCAATTGGTATCTTATCATTCTCTCATTCTCCCACTCTTGTAGCCCTGTTCATGTTTCAAAAAATCTCATTTTATGTTATTTAACAAAATTCGACCGGTAAATCTACCTTTAATCTCATTTTAAGTTTAAAACTAAAATTTCCTGCTAAATCCAAAAAAATATCATTAGGTAAATATTAATTACCAATTATTAAATATACAAACAAATTGAATATATAAAAATATACTAAGCAGGCCATGGATTAACTTACGTATGCTCCAACATGAGGGTGAGTGTAAAGGGTAATAATTTAGGTGTTAATATGGATAGGTTTAATCCCACATGATGTAATTAGATGTTAAATGGGAGTCATATATAAACTATGATATATGAATGTAATAGCTCTCTTTCTGCTATTAAATATACAAACAAATTGAATATATAAAAATATACTAAGCAGGCCATGGATTAACTTACGTATGCTCCAACATGAGGGTGAGTGTAAAGGGTAATAATTTAGGTGTTAATATGGATAGGTTTAATCCCACATGATGTAATTAGATGTTAAATGGGAGTCATATATAAACTATGATATATGAATGTAATAGCTCTCTTTCTGATAAAAATAATATTTTTTAATTCCTCTCTATTGTATTAATTAAGTTATAATGCTGACTTCTGAAAACTGGCAGGGAAATACATTATTCTGTGCAAAACCTTGCAAGACCTAACAAATTGTTTTCCGATGCTGTAGATGCTAGGCAGGTGATGAATTCTTTTTGAAATGCTGTTATGATATTCTGTTTGCTTCCAGCTCTTTTATTATCCATGGTTATTAAATGATTAGGGTAAACATTTAGGCAATTATCATTGAATTTGTTAGTGGACAAATTTGACGTTTATTTCATTTCCTTCACTTTATATAATATTAAAATAGTTAGTGCAATTGCCTGGTTTGTTGCCTTCACCCATTTTGTCTTGTTAACTAAATACTAATTAAAATGACATCATATCTTGCAGGAAATTGATCTTCGAATAGGTGCCTCCTTTACTAGGTTTCAGACTATGCTAATAAAAGACTCATTTGTTCTTGATTTCGCTGGTGATGGTAGGAATCTTGTACTAAGCTATGGCCCATGTCAGGTTTTGTACTGCTCTTTTATTTCACTTAAGTTGAAGAACTAAGGATCATAATTTTGTTTCATATTCAAGCCATATATTCTGTAGATTGAAATTTATTATCATCTTCTTCGGTAAATTGCAGTTCCCTACTCTGGGTTTTATTGTGGAAAGATATTGGGAGATACAATCACATGAAGCTGAAGAATTTTGGACAATTAACTGCTCACATACTTCTGATGATGGAACTGCTAACTTCAATTGGATGTAATATTTTTCAATCCCTTCAATATGGGTAATTCTGATCTATATTATGAAACCAATACCTGTCCTCTACAGGCGTGTGCATTTGTTTGACTATACGAGCGCGGCTATAGTTTATGAGATGTGTGTTGAAGAACCAACTGCAACTGTGAGCTTGCAACTGTGTTAGTTCACTCAATGCCTTTGTATTGTGAGGTCTAACCATGTTTCTTAGCCTTCTTTCAGGTCATCAATGTCAAACATCAGGAGAAGCTGAAATATCCTCCATATCCATTAAGTACTGTTGAGCTTCAGAAACGTGCCTCCAGATATTTTAGAATGAGTTCTGAGCATACTATGAAGGTGAGAGATATCTACACCTTCTTTTTGGTTTTAAATTTGTTCTATCAATTGGTAGAGGCTGTGACGTTATTAAGAAGTTGAATGTAGTAGTGCTGATTGGTCTGAGTATTTCTGTCTTCCATTACATGTTAACTGTTTAGGTGAACTACTTTTCCCTTTTACGGCAATCTGCATTTTGATAACTTTCTTGCTTATATATAATTCCAATCAACAATATAAATGTTACTACTTTAATGTACCAATATGGATAAATAGGTGCCATAGTAGGCTCCACTGCATCCAGTTACCTACATGATACTGATTTGAAGTAATGACACATAAGAAGAGACAAACTTGAATACTCACAGGGTATAGGATGGGAAGGGAGAAATAATAATAATGGAGGAAGAGGAGAGAGTAGATGATAACTGGGGCTCCATTTACCTATCATTGCAGTTGTAGATGTTGCATCGTTGCTGCTATGGTGGAGCAGAACCCCTCTCCTGAAGTGTCCATTTGCTTGCATCAGATATCTGCTAGCTTACAGGAAAAGATACAATCTCTGCATTGTATCATTTTGCAACTCATTGTCAACTAATTCCCTCATCAAAGGCAAGCAGGAAAAGATAGCATTGTATCTTCATGCTATCTTATTCTACTTAATTATTGGTACTTTTTTTAAAAAAAAATTGAGCTAACTAAATACAAACTATCAGCAAGAACTGTTTTTTAGTCTTCACATTCTTTTAACTTAATCTATTATAACTATCAGTTTTTATATCCAAACAACTAGTTAGAAACTGGTTGATGTTTTTCCTTGGTTATTTTTGTTAAAGATACAGGGTAAGCCTGTTTCATTTCTTGGTTAATATTTTAAGTATAATCAAAATTGCTGCACTTCTCTTTTATTTGCAGATAGCAGAAGAGCTTTATCAGGCTGGATTCATCAGCTATCCACGCACTGAGACTGATGGGTTCTCTGTTAACACAGACTTGCATGTTAGTGTCTAGTTTTTCTTATGTTGCTGTATAGTACAATTGATCTTGTGCAATGATTCCTTTTAGTTTTTCTCCAGATTTTATTATTTTTTTGTTTTAATAGTTTCCATGGATTATAAGATTATAAATAGCTGCTCCTGCTCACACAATTATACTTTAGTGAGTAAGAGTATCAAACTTTATTGTGAACGAAAATTGTTAGCCAAAGTTGGATTAAGGATGAAACAATGTGATTTAACTGCAAGAAACTTTCCCCTATCCTGTCTGCTATCTGTTTTATTTATGCATCTAGTTGGTGCTGAGTGAGCCATGAGCTCTCTCTTTTCTGACCTCTTTCAAACACATCAAATCTCCCTGTGCTTGCTTTGTTTCATCATTCTTGTTTTGAAGGATTTGATGATTCTGTTTCACCTAACTTGTTATAAATCCTTCGTCTAGACTTGCGACGGTTATGCTATTCCAGATGCTGTTTTTCTTGTAGTTACTAGTTTATGCTCAAGCAACACTTGTTGAAGTTCTTTCTGTGTGTATTTACTTTTTGCTCCTTTTGTTTGCTAGTAATAGTAATCATATTGCAGCACCTATAGTCAAACTGCTATCATAGGCATGTATGGTGACTCCTTTCCCTACTATTCTCTAATGTTCTGTTATTTTCTGGTTATTTTCTGGCCTAGGCCATTGTTGGAGAGCAAGTAGGTCATCCAAATTGGGGTTCATATGCTCAAAGACTTTTGGACTCTGAGGCTAGGCTTTGGAGAAACCCTAGTAGTGGTGGGCATGATGACAAGGCTCATCCTCCTATTCATCCAACAAAATTTTCTGCCGGTGAAACTAGTTGGAGTCAAGATCATAATGTATGCACACTGGTGAAAAAAATTATAATTCAAGCTAAATGTTAAATTTTGAACTAATGATTTTGAAGATTTATGGTTCATCTCAATTGTTATATCCAGAGATTGTATGAGCTTGTTGTCCGTCACTTTCTTGCATGTGTTTCACAACCTGCAGTAGGAGCTGAAACTTCTGTTGAAATTGACATTGCTGGTGAACAGTTTTCTGCTTCAGGACGTGTTATAATTGCTGTAAGTCATCTTTAGTAGTGGTACTTGTAGTTTTGCATTCTTTTCTGTATGGCTATATTTTTCTTGTTGACAGGTCAATATGATTCTGTTCTTTGTCCTATTGTTGCCCTTTTGGGATAACTGCTTGTTTTGATCATGCCTCTTCTGACATATTGACGGTTTAAGTTATTTTATGACAGAGCAGATAGTCTAGATTAATTGGCAATGACTATGTAACTTGACTATTTGAGAAGATTGTAAACTGATATTTTTTGGGAACAAACATCAACTGGCTGAACTTTGAATATACTTGTAAGCTGCCCAAAATGTTGTGCAATCAGTGAGGTGCGATTTTTTTTTTTTTTTTTTTAAATTGGTGCGATAATGTAATGCGAATATAAGAACAAAATTTGTTATTAATGGAAGCTTAATCATATATTCAGATATGCCACTAAAAGGTTTCCTTTAATTAACTAACTTTAATATTATTAGTTCTTGTTTTTGTTGAGGTCAAGTAACTAACTTTAAATAGTAAATGATGAAGTTTGACTTTGATAAGTTCACAACCATCCAAGTTTTCTTCAGTGCAATAATACAGTGAAATTAGTAGTTGATTGTTTTTTGTGCAACAATGGTCTGTGGCTATGAGCTTGGACCACATGGGGTCCACCACAATTAACTTGAGATGTCATTCTTCCCTGGAGGAAGTGTTAAGTTTGATGAGCGTCCACTTATTACGAAGTGCTATTAGGAAAACACCCAGCCTATAGTTTCCATATGTGTGGGATAGTAGACTAGAATCAACTGGGCATGCCCAACAGGTGGACTAATTTACCATAATTGGGTGTTCATTTAATTTCAAAATTAATAAGACTCGGTGAAATCTGCTGACCAAAGGTTTCAAAGACGAGCTGATCTTGCATGGATGAGGGCATGTGGTTCAGGAGCTTCACATGGTTGTCCTTGATAGGCAACAAAGATGAGCTGACATTTGGGAGATGGATGATGGTGTGCTGATGATAGATTTATTGCACGGACATAGATGATAGATGTTGGAGATGATGTGTTCCTGTGGCCACGAAGGAATGAACACTCTTGATACCATGTTGAGATTAGGGGAAATTATTCCTTGTAAGAATCTTAGGTAGCCCCCTTTTACTATATGTATTATTGACGAATAAGGAATATCAAAATAGCCAGCCTTATAGATATTATACACATAACTCTATAACCATCTGAAACCTCTTGGATAATTATGAAAGTGATGGAGATGGTCTTGATTAGACTTGCAAACAAAACTTTCTTATGACTATTTTCTTGTAATTGAACTGATCTTAAGTTGGAAGACAAACTAATTACTCAACAAAGCATAGTTGACTTTTGAAGCATATCTAAGCTTAACAACTAGTTCAGATATAAGTATTAACATGTTATCTTTTAATGCCATCGGTTGTATTTTTTATTCTGTAAAAATTTGAATATTACTGCGTTGTTTCTTATTCTCAGTTCATAGATCCTTCAATGATCATTAATGATTTCCAGTTTTGGTCACTATAAAAGAAAATTGTTTATATATATCTCGCAATCTGAACTTCACTTTTTTAATTGATAGAAAAATTACTTGGATGTTTATCGATTTGAATCTTGGGGAGGGAATATACTTCCTACTTACACAATTGGCCAACAGGTGGGTTTATACATCATTTATGCAAATTTTATAGTATTGTGTATTAGTTGTCTTCGTTCATTTCATTCTTTTATTTGTTTCTTTGTCCAGTTTAAGTTTAATATTGTTGTTCAATCTTACAGTTTCTTTTACTTCTTTCCTGTGGTTGTTTCTTACAATTGTGTTTAATCATCTCCCTACACTCCAGTTGTATGTTATACATTGATTAAATTGTTTCTTTATTGTTGATGTTAAGCAGGAAGTTTATGCATTTCAAGTTGAACGTTAAGAACCATATACAAATCTTTTCTGATTCATATGAAGATTATTTTGTAAACACTATTAAAATTAAATCCTAAGAAGGTGATTCTTAAATTCAAGTTTCGTACTAATTTTTGGATAGATATCTAGAAGGTATTGTTTGATTGGATACTTCGACCCCACCTAGTGGGATAAATCTTGGTTGATGTTGTTGTATTGTTTGATTGGATACTTCTTTTACTTTACTAGAAGCATGTATCATTGCATTTTGTCTCTCTTCATGTGTATAAAATTAGTTCTTAGTTTAGTGCAACTTAACATTCTATTTATGCATAAAATATTGGTCCATATTTTTGTCATGGCCTCATCTGGTGAAATACTGGGAAAAGTCTTTAGTGCCTTGGTGAAAATAATCATCTATTTGTCCTCTTGTGTAAATTACTCATCTTCCACTTCTTCGAACCAATTGTTAGATTTATTTAAGATTTGACTCAACCATGTAGCAACAACAATAATAACCAAGTTTTTACCCACTAAGTGAGGTCGATTATATAGATCCTCCTATGTCATTGGGCTTGATCCCCTATTATATCTTCATCTATATTTAAATGAATTTTATCTTATTTTATCATTGCTGACTAAGTTTTTTTGGTCTTGCTTCTTTTTTATTAATATGTGTATTTGTTATGGTTTCACATCGTTTAATTAGGGCATTTATTGGACACTTAAGTATGTGTCCATACCATTTTAAATGCATCTCTTAAAGTATTTTCTTGATAGGCGCAATCCCAACTACTTTCTCTATGATGTTTTCATTTTTTATCCTATCCATCCTTATATGTCCGTACATCCACTTTAACATTTTCATCTCTACGACTTTCATCTTTTGCTCATGTGCTATGTCAAAGTGTTGATATCCTATTTTCCTAAACTTTTCAACTGATGTTCTGGCTTGGTTTCCAAACTTTTACTCTGGCCTTAATTGTTTATTATATAACTTCACTTAGTATCTTTTCCTTTCTTCATTTTTTGTATGATTAAAGCTTTGATGTATGGAAGTGCTATTTGTTCTCAGTTTGTTCCAACCAGTTTGACCCTTGATTCGGGGGTGACTAGACCACCACCTCTTCTAAGTGAAGCTGATCTACTCAGTTGTATGGACAAGGTAAGTGCTAACTCAGTCCATATTCTGACTTTTGTGTTTTTTGTGGATCTGCATACGTGCTTGCATAAATCCTGTGCTCTTTCTATAGTCACTTATCTCAATCTCATTCAGGCTGGAATTGGCACAGATGCAACAATGCATGAACATATTAAAAAGTTACTTGATCGGCATTATGCAACAAAAGATTCAAATACTCGTTTCTCACCAACAAATCTGGTAATTCCATCTCTTTTTTCCACATGCCTCAAGTAACTACATTCATCCAAAATTGAATACAATTCTTGTGCTATGACTTGCTAGATAAAGATCTTTCACATTTTAAATATTCTATAAAAACCACCTACACATTCAAATTCAATTTTAGAAATTCAGTGGAATTTACCAGTATAGGAGGATAATATTTTCCTATATGCATAATATGTTGAACCAGTATTGGAGGATTTTAGAAATCTACTTGTTGCAATTAATGGTCAACTGTTCATAATTGTCTCAGTCCATCTGTGCATGTCATTGATAGATATGTCATGCTATTACAGTTTCTTTCAACTATATATTGTTTCTCATTCCAGGAAGTTCCATATCCTAGTTCCCATTAACCATTGTCGTTGTCGTCATCATCAAACCTCATGATTGTCCCAACTATTTAGGTTCAGTTAACCACTATACTATATGATCCAGTAATACTAGTTCTTTATTGGCTAACCACTATACTATCTGCATAAATGAATATACAAACGACATACTTCCCTAGGGCATTAATCAAGAGATGCTTAACCACAGTAAAATAACCTTAGATGTGAGTAGAAGCAGATTGACAACATAGAGTCTTCCCCTCTGATCTGATCAGGAGCATGACAATCTCCCAACCTAGGAATCTAGGGACAACACAACTACAAGTAGTGTGTTAGTCCATAATATATGTAACATCCAGCATCAACAAGTAAAAATAAATGAATTGGAATAAATTCTTGCGATGCTATAATAAAAGCTTCAATCACTAAGCTAAAAGCTCCCGGTAATAATCGTACACACAACAATTATTACCTGCACTGGATACCCATATCAACTTCACAACAATGAATAAAAAAAGTCCCCGAGCATAGTATGTATACATGTTGATGCACTCATGTCATGTAATCAGATAGATAAATAATGCATGCTGGCTTGACACTCCAATCCTTGTGTACACCATTTGGCTGACACTAAGTGCGACATACCTATGCATGCTGTAGGTTGATGCCTTAATATGAATGTTGTGTGGCCGATGTTGCTAGGAAAATTTGATCGGCACCATAAAATGGGTACAATGTGGATGGCAGCAATAAGTGATCTGGCCAACCCAATGATTTTATAGAGTACAACCTTCGGTTCAAATTATCCAACATAAGCATAAATGAATATACAAACGACATATGCCCCCAATCCACCCTACCTTAAGGTGATTAGCCGACAAAGAGGATCTCTATATGTACATAATCTGCCCAGACTGTAGCATCCAACAAGTCATCAAACTAGGATTAGGTAACCATCTAAAAGCATAGGAGTCAACTACAAAATAAAGAGGACTTAACACTTCTAAAGAGAGTAATTTTTCCCTCTTTAACAACGCCCCAAAACCAAATTAAAGATACAACAACAACAACAACAACAACAACAACAACTAAGTTTTATCCCACTAGGTGGGGCCGGCTATATGGATCCTTCTACGCTATTGAGCTCTATCCTCTACTATATCATCATTTATTCTTAAATAAATTTTATCTTGTTTTATTGTTGCTAACTAAGTCTTTTTTGATCTTTCTCTTTCTCGTTTGACGTGCATGTTAGCCTTCCATACCCTCCCTAGAGAAATTTTAGACCACAAAGGCTTTATTAGATTTTATGTTTAGCACATCAAAACATGAGCATAATTTTACCTCTTAAATGGGATAGAAGATCCCCATATTTGCAACCCTATGCACCTGGCCCATGGTGAAATTTCAAGCTGTGTCTCTCCTTCAAGAACCGCTGATCACCTCCTACAATTTTCACACCATCAAACTAGGAAAACAAAGAGAAGTTCCTCACACTAACAATGTCTCCACTTCTTCCTTACTCCCTCAGGTTGGCCATAACAACATATGGGTGGAGAGAAGGGGTCCTAGCAAAGAGGGTTCTGAGTATAAGAATAAAACCTAGGGGAGGGATAGATAAAATCTAGGGGAAGGAGAGGTTTATTTTGGGAGAGGGGAAGAGAGGGAGATCCTGTGTGGAGTTGGAGCTTCAACTTGAGAAGAAACTGAAGGGATGAAGCTTCCCCTTGGTCGCAACTCGAATTTTTTTTACAATGCTAATGATTGCTAATTGGAACATTTTACAAAGCCCTAAAATATAGCTAACCAAGAACTCCTCCCAAACCCTTAATTTCCAAGTCTATAGTTGTCAAATTACAACACCTACTCTCTTGCCCACTACGTTCACCCAAGCAACAACTCGAGCTAGTTTAAATTGCTACAATTCACTACCCCAAAATAATTTTTATTCAGGTGGTATGACATATAAATAATTAAATAAATTAATAATTAACTAATTAAAATATTTCTAGAATATAAAAAATTTGTGATGTACTATTTAGATTGTATGTTAATGATATATTAATTTATTTATTATATTAATTCATTTTATTTTATAGTAATTTAATAATTAATATCATATTGGTGTAATGCTTTTCGTAAATAATATTTTTTCTATTGTATTATTTATATAAATAGTATGACAATTAATAATAAGTTAACAATATTATAATTACAAGTAAATACTTATCAGTAAATGATTAATCATAATTGCCAATAATTAAGTAAATAATTATTTATAACTTATATAAAGTTATTTAAATAAAGATATACTAAGTCTAGTAAACAATATAAATATTTAGCTTACTATTTTTTATAGGGGTTTGTAATGATTTGTAAGCTATTGCTCTTAAAATTTTAATACAAATCACTTGTATTGCTGTAAACTTTTATATATAGATAAATAAGTTTGAAACTATACCGATACTGTATGATTTAGTACCGAAATTGTAGTTTTCCAGTTAGAAACTACATTAAGCAATAATCATATTCCACTCTTCCATTTCTTTGTCTAAGCTATTCGTAGTTAGGATTTGTTTTGCATAAGACATCAAATGGTTTTACTTCTATATCTTGTTAAAGACGCCTGATAAAAAAATCATTTTATTTAGTTAATCTGCACCATCTTTAATGTTGGTCATTTTTTGTTTTTTTCTATGCTTTGACTAGTTTGATCATGCTTCTTCCTTATTCAAATAATGCAAACCGTTTCAAAATGAGGTTTATTTATTTACCATATCAAAGAATTCTTAAATTCGATAAATTGTTGCCTGAACACATGATTTGTTAATGACAGGGAGAAGCATTAGTGATGGGCTATGATGAGATGGGGTATGCAAATAATTGTTATCTTATGTTTAGTGACATGCGTTATTTAGCATGAAATCACTGTTTACTTGTATAATGTAGGAATGACAAATACAAAAGCTTATAGGTTTCGTCCTTTTTTTTACCTACAACTCATATTCAAGATAGGTGTTGATTTATCTTGTTTTGTTTTGGATCAGACTATCAGTGCTTCACATTTGAAGTCCATGGTTTTTTTATATCACGAATGGATAATTAGTGAACAAGGTCATTCTTGAAACCTTATATATTTTTCTAGGATAAGTAAATGTGTATATTAGTCTCAAAAATATTTACAAGTCTGTCCTTGGACAATGTATCACATTTGACAAGGTGTCAGATCTAAGTAGATGTCCAAGGTCCTATACAAATATACCAGTGTCAGATACTCTCTATACAAATGTACCTGTATCCTCCTATAGATACTCTTTACATTCATACTCCCGCTCAAAAAGACCAATTCCTGGCCATCTATGTGTAGTGAACCATGCACGACATGACTTGGTGTTAGGCCTTTATCAAAAGTCAGGTGCCACGGAATTCCCTCTTGAAGATTTGGAACATCCTCACGTGCGTGGTCATCTCCTACCTCATGTCTAACCAGTCTTTGATTCTCCTCCAAAGTGCCTTAGTGATGGCGCACTAGAAGAAGATATGGCCTTTGATCCTCTGCCACTATGCAAAAGGTACGAGTCTTGTCCAAAACATGCGGTAGCCGGTCACGTGTAGACAACCTCTCATGTGCTAGTAACCATACTGTGAATGCATGACTCAGCTGCACTTATGACTTTCAGACAGTGTTGGTCCATGGCTGTTTGCTCCCTGGTCTCCTAAAGTGGCCATGTACCTTATTTACTCCTTTCCCCTCCTGTATAAACCATCCTGTCAATTTAGCTGATGTTGTTGTGGCTGACCCCTCTGATCTTAATAACTCTTCCCTGATTTGCAATAATTTCATTATGAGCGAGGAATCCTCATGCTTCACCTGCCATGTCCATAAATCTGCTTTGCTCAAGTAGGTGTGATGTATCCATCTGATCCATAAGGAGTGCTTGTCTTGTGCCATAACACTTTTGCTAGCAAGGCTTTGTTCTAGGCTTTCATATCTCGTAGCCCATATCCTCCCTCATCTCTTGGTCTGCAAATATTTGCCCATGAGATTGGAGGGTGCTTGGAGGTCTAGACAAAGGCTTTGCATAATGCATAAATCTTGTCAATGATCCCTGATGGTAGCAGCAAAATGGACATCCAGATGCACTCCGCTCCCTGATGTTAAAGAATTTGAACAATTTCTGGTATGTTGTTGCTCATTGAGGAGAGTTACGATACAAGCTGCATGATCATATAAGCAATTAGGCGGTAAGAACTCTACGTAGATCTGAAACTGCATTTGTAGTCAATCTTTATTCACCATGGCCCTGTGAAGTTTGCAACAAATTGATCCATTTGTCCAAGTGTATCCGCAATCTTATATTGATAATAGATGATGTGATTGGGTCCTTTTTTCTTCCAATTCATTTGATCAATTAAATCTGGTGTTATTAAAAGGGTATTCTGACCTGTACTAGGGGCCCAATTGTAAATACAATATATTACAAGGTTCAGTGATGAATAACATAGGTAAAGGGGACTGCCTAGTGGGTAATTAACCATGATAGCTTTCCATTTCTAGCTGTGTAAACTAGTTTTAGTTTTTAATTGACAGTCCTAATTACTTGCTTATGTTCATGCCATTCAGATATGAACTTTGGAAACCCTATCTCAGAGCCATGATGGAATGTGATATGAAAGCAGTAAGCATAGGTACAAAGAGGAAATCTGAGGTTTTAGAGAGCTGCTTACAACAGATGAAAGCTTGCTTTATAGATGTGCGTCTGGCTACTTGTCACATCTTATCTTAATGCTTTCTAATTACATTATTCTACAGTAGGATATACCATTGTATTCAAAAGATCATTGAACTTGTGTTAAAATATTTCACCATGTTTATTTGTATACTGCTATTCTTCTAGTCAACTTTCTAAAAAAATCTCAATAAGTTGCTATTGTGGGCGACATTTTCCCTAAATATTTTGTTTTTGTGTTTGCTTTTCTGAAAAAGCATACCATATTCGATTGAACTATTTAGAAGATTTTATACAGATAGATCATAAATGTCTTTTCTTCCATTAGTTAGAATATCTTTTAAAGAACCTTAACATACCTAAATTGTAGAACATAATTCATTATTGGAATCAAAATGGTTGCATTGGTATTTAATATTCATATATGATATCAACGAACCATGCAAAACAGATTAAGCTAATGGGATGTTTCATAATCCAAGACTCTTAAGGTAGTTATGACTCAGAAGATGGTTAAGAATCACATTTGAGAAACAAGAGACCATACAAGAACGGTTTTAGTTGATGGAAGGTTCCTAACAATATTAACTGAACTTTCCAACTATTCATATTG
This sequence comes from Curcuma longa, assembly GCF_044706935.1. Lineage (NCBI taxonomy): Eukaryota > Viridiplantae > Streptophyta > Magnoliopsida > Zingiberales > Zingiberaceae > Curcuma > Curcuma longa. The sequence continues at coordinate 4,966,725 of NC_133867.1, forward strand.
ACCTCATAGGAATGTAGGACAGCCTCAATTGAAGCATTAATTAATGACATACTTGAGGATCTCAGTGCTCTGTTTACTTGGAGAGAAGGAAATAGGAGTGAAAGAAAGTAGTTTAAATGAGTAAAACTAAAAGAATTAAATTATATTTTCTTATTTTTGTTCTATGCCATTCATTTTGTTTGGTTGACATGGAATGGAAGGAATTTGTATCACTTTTTAATCTTGTTTATAGAGGCTTAAAATTTATTTTCCTTTACATCTATCTTGTTTGGACTGAAATAAAATAAAAAATTGGATGAATTTAAATTCCATTGTACTCCATTTTGACCTTTCTTTCCCCTCCTAGTTCTGCCCAAGTAGCATGTCAATTTTTCTGTTTTTTTCTGAAGTAACATCAGTTTTTTTTGTGTCTCAGCTTATATAAAACTATAAATAGTGGTCCTTGTATTATGCAATTAAAAAATTTTCACTACATTTCATCCACTCCTCTTTACCCCCAACGATTTAAGTGTTAAGTTAATTCTGTTGAGTTTTAGGTCTAAATTTGTCCAATTCTATTAACTTAGGACCAACCACTTTAGACTGCATGGTATATAGGTTGAGTTTAGACTTGCTGAGCATCCAATAGCAAAGTCTAATTGAGGATGTAAAACAACCATTTGATCAAAATCCATATATCCTTAGCCAGCCATGAATTCGGGTGATGATTTGGATTTTACACTTTGATGACGATCTCATTGAATTTAAGCCTTGTGTAACTATGAGCACCTCCAACTGAATCCCACTTTGGAAGTGAGGTTAATTTGCTTATTGGATTACTAGTGTTAATTTGAACTAAGTATTTTGCCCTGTGTGGTTTCGAGGTTTAACCTATTGTTTCTGATTTGGTACTGGGTTGGGTCATGCCACCTAGTATGATAAAAGAAATGCTATCATACTTGTCAAGCATAAATCTATAAATTCGGTAGTTGCTTAACAACTTAAGTTTGTGGTTAAGATATTAACCATTCAAATTGATGCCATTTAACTGAATCACAATTTATTAATTAGAATTTAGCCCATCATCTATTATTTTTTCTGCAACTACTTTTCTAATCTTCCATCTTGGGTTTTTTTTTTTTTAAATTTTACCATTGTCCTGTGGATCATTTGTTTTCACTTCTATAACAGTATGTGCATGACTCTACATTAGTTTTACTTGATCTTGAGATGCCGATGTTATATTATCAATCTCCATATTGAGTTTTCCCCTGACCCATTAAGCTTCAACTATGAAATTCAGATGTATCACAAAAACCTTCATCCTACTTCAAACCTTGCAGTGTCTTAAAAATGTATGATTTGGTAAATGCTTGTCTTCCTACCCTCTCATGATTTTTTCTTCTTCTACACTGGCTACAATTTAAATAATTGGAAATAATTTGCATGTGTTGCTTATGGCCTTCCTGTGTGTTCATAAGTATATGTTTTTCCCTTATTGATTGAGTTGAGTTCTTTTTATACTTTGTAATGCTTCTTCATTAAGCTCTCTATAGGCAAGGCACAACAAAGTTAAACTTCTAGAAGCTATGGATGTGTTTTTTGAAAGGTAATCATAATATTATATATTCTTCTTTGTTCCTGCTTTCTTGAATCTAGGATTCTTATAATGTATTTTTCTAATCTAATAGATCTTCTGGGGATGGACATAATGTTGGAGAGGTTGTAAGGCCATGTAGTTTGTGTAATGAATCCAATATGGTGCTAAAGAGAAAACCTGTAATTGTTGTCTTCTATTTCATTTTTATGAATTTCCTCCTAATTTGTATTTTATTTCTCTTGCAATATTAACATTAGTTTTTTGCTTTCTCCAGAATGGTAATTTTATGGTGGGATGTTTGCGGTTCCCTCTTGTAAGTTGATACTGTGAGACAATTTATGTTCTAATAATTTATTATATTATAACAGAAACTTCTTCCCTTATTCTTCTGCTCCACACAATTGTTGCACTTGCTCACTTGCCATTGTGCCAAGAAAAAATTTGTTGGGCATGCTGTACATTTAATCAAAATCAGCAGAATCTTTGATTTTGTTATAAATATCATATGCTTTTGTCCTAAAACTTAATTTGACATAACTAGCAATGCAAAAGTTATAAATTAGCAGGAACCTTTTTGTACTGTTTATGGGGTAGATGAACAATGAATGTTTGAATGCCTGATATCTGATAGATGGTTTTTGATGTGGTTCATAATTTTGTAAAGTACTGTCTGTAGATCTGATGAATGCAGGTATGCTTACTACCTAGTTTTGGACAGTCTAAGACCATATTTTTCAGTAACTTGATGTTCCCAGTGACATTGTTGTCTGGTTCAGAGCCTGATAGTTAGAATTTCTACCTTTTAGCATTGTTCATTGACTAAAGCCTTTAGATCTAATCGCCCAGCATTTATTTGCAATATAACTCCATCAGAAATCCTGATACAAACACTGACCAAGATAAATCTGAGAAACAAATCAAATCTTAAATCTCCAAAATGATCTGATGTGGACCAATTTGTAAATATACATTATATTCATGTAAGGGTGCATATGTAAAATATTGATTAATATTGCTAATGCATATATAGGTCGAGAAGGTGCTATCTAGAGTATCATGCGGAATAATTTCCCTGTTCGCAATATATCAGAGCTTGAAGAACTTCCTGATCGTCATTCATCATTCGCTTCTCTTTCAAGATCATCATGTGGTTCCCCTTGTCACTAGTTGTGAGCTCCTCTCCTCTAGATCTTCTAATGTTACAAGAAGCTCCTCGTCTTTAGATGTGAAGCTGTCATCCTCTTTGACCTCTGTCTTTACCCTTCTAGTGCCGCCTCAAGGACGAGCAAAACATCATCCCCTCCTTAGGCTACTCTTCATTTATATTTGCACCTTGCCTTGCTCCGACAATAAGCAACATCGCCTCAATTCCTCTTCATAGCTCATGAGATCCACAACTGAGTTGTACTTTAGATCCAACAACTCTCTTTCCACTCAATTGCTTGTTGCTCAAATCACAACTGCAAGTCTTCCTGCTGTCCTTCTCTAGTGATAGGAGAGTTTACTTCCTTGGTTGCGAAAGTCTTTGCTCTATCCTATCTCTCCTCATCAAGATCGAAAAAATGTGAAAGTGTTTTTGCGGCCAATCAGTGACTGGAATAGGAGTACCAATCAAGCTGGTAAAGCTATAGATCTAATGCCTCTCTTTGAGCAGCAACCTTCCACTTTGAAATGTGAAATGACAATGACCCCCCAACACCAAATTCTGGTGGAGAGTTTTGCTTGGCCCAAATCTGCTAGGCGCTTGGCTCTGTCCTGCTGAACACACTGTAAGTTCCTTCGCCTGAGGTCCATCATGATTGGTTTCTTGTTCAGCTTAGCAGTTCCAACTGGACACTTCCCCAACCCAATTCTATGAATGGTCAAGAGTAGGCCCAAATTCATGAGCAGTTCACCTTTTTTTTTTTTTTGGAATGTCAAGTTAGGTCCCCCTAGTAGGATAAGGCTTGATTGTTATTGTCGTTGTCAAGCAAAGTCACTGTCGTAAATTTGATTAAGATCATACGACCCTATGATCCAATCCCATACTTGCTTACCATCATTCCTAAGATCACAGTCCCAACAACTTTGACTAGGCAACCTTGTCTCAAACTCAGGGGATAATGGATTACGCATGAACCAAATATAAACTACATAATATTTGCTATTTCAATTGGACAAGGATACTTCTGCCTAAGAGACACATTAGTTTAGCCCTACAGAGATCTTGATAAGCTTATAACCCAGCCAATTGCTCCTCATGTAAGGACATAGCTTGCATCATTAAAACTAATTATCCCTCATCAGATGGCCTTTCTTGAAACTGAAACTTGATAATGCTTTAATTTTATATATTTTACACTGCACTTGACACTATGAAAGTTGTTTCATGAGCCCCTTGTTTTTAAGGTATTTCAAGTGCTCTAGGGCCATAGACAAGATATGGTGTTGGAGCGTTGCTTCATTGATTGCTCTTCATGCCAATGTTTTTGCAATATTCTGTGGTGTCATATTAATTATCTCAATATATTTCAGTGCAGAAATGTTGTATGGCTTCCAGGATCAATATCGGAGGCATCTGTCACTGACCAGATTTGTCCCAGTTGTACCCCAGGTGTGTTTGGCATCTCCAGTTATTTCTAAACTGCAATGCCTATGCTAGGTTATTCATTTTCGTAGTTTGTTGTGTATGTGTTGGTAAATTAGTTCTGCATACAGGACCTGTTCACAAAGTTCTGTTTAAGTTCCGAAGATTGGAGATTCCTCCAAATTATGATGCTGATCATTTGGGTAAGTTTTATCGTCTATCAGCAATGAAGTTCATTCAAAGGTATAATTTTTTTATTTCCTATGGTAGCTAAGAAATGCGTCAATCTTAAAGGTGCTAAATTATCTGCATCTGCATAACAAACTATAGCCATTTTTCCTCACTCTCTGTTCAACCTTCATATGATCACTTTTAATCATCTCTATGCTGTACATTTTGGATTCTCACCCCAGCTAAACTGATGTCATGAAAGTAGCTCCTTTTTGACCTTAATGAGCCGGATTTGAATTATAGATATAACTTCTTTGTTTGGAGCTTTAGTATTTTTGAGTTATCTGCTATTTTTGGACCCCATTGATTTGTTGGAAACCCCATACCATTGGATTTGAACAAATTTTTGTGGTAATTAATTTGGATTTGAACAAGAGAAAAAATTCAGAGAGGATATTTAGGTCAAAATATTCAGCATATTCTATTCCAGGCTTCATATTCGAAATAACAAAATGCAGAAAACTGAGTTTAACAATCTAAACAGAACATAGTTGTTACTTTTCAAACTCAATCTTTGTTTAGCATCTTGTAGACAAGTTGAAATTTATGATAAATGGGCTGAGATTTGCAATTAGGTCACTAGGGCTATCTTTTAAAAAATAAAAATGGTACTAACTAAAAAATTGGGAATGAAAAAGTAAGAGGAACTCCGCCCACGACGAATTAAACCTGTCATAGTTGGTCCCAAGTCCGGATAAAGGAGGAGGATTGTGTTAGGTTGCCAATTAGCGTCAAACTGAGGCAAATGTTCAATGAATAGATCCATTAAACTATTGTATTAATGCTAGGTTAGTCCTCGAAAGGAACGTGTTTTAGGGTCGGATTGTAACGTCTTGGCAAGAACTGTTACATCTCCAGAACTCGGGTGTAGTGATAAATATGAGAGAGTTCACGTTGTAGGGTTTGACTGTAACATATCATAAAGACCGCTACATCTTCATAAGAATTTGGTATAGTGCTAAATAGGTAAAAGTTTTCTTACTATAGGTTGAATAAGAACAAATATTATAGTAAAACTAATAGTCTAAGATTTGGAACATGGAACATAGGAACCTTTACTGGTAAAGTAATTAAGGTAGTAGATATGATAATTGGGAGAAGAATTAGTATTTTGTGTGTACAAAAGACAAAATAGGTAAGCAAGAAGACAAAGATGATAGAGAATTCGGATTTTAAGTTATGGTACACATGAAAGAGTAAAACAAAAAATGGAGTAGGTATTGTTATAAATAGTTCATTAAAGGATGAAGTTGTAGGAGTAGTTAGAAATGTGATAGAATTATAGCTCTCAAGATAGTAGTGGAGAAGCAAATTATGAACGTAATTAGCATATATGCACCTCAAACAGGATTAGATGAAGATACCAAATTAAAGTTTTGGGACGACCTAAATGAAGTATTACAAAATATTTCGTCAAATAAAATGATTTTAATAGGAGACTATCTAAATAAACATGTCGGAGTGAAATTTTCACAGGAAGCACTAGAATTGAATGGCTTTAGTCTTAGTAAAATAAAGACAAAATATATGAAATTTATGTTTAGCAATATTAAACATAATGAGACAATTGTTAAGATAGGAGATAACGAGTTGTCTGGAATTGAGTAAAGTATTTAAGATCATTTTTGTAAGACGATGGAGGGATTGAGAGAGATGTCTTATATAGAATACAAACAGGATGATTGAAATAGAGAAGAGTGTCCGGTATTTTATGTGATACCATTAAAATTTAAAAGGAAGTTCTACAAAACGGCAATTAGATTTACTATGTTATATGACACTGAATATTGGACTATGACTCAAGTACATGAGTAGAAAATGAAAGTTGCAGAGATGAGGATGTTAAAATAGATGCATGGACATACGAGGATGGGCAAAATAAGAAATAAGAGCATTAAAGAGAAAGTCGGAGTTGCATTTATTAAGGGAAAACTCCAAGAAACACGTTTAGATGGTACGGACATGTACTTAGATGATCAATAAATGTTCCTGTTAGATGATGTGAAACTATGACAAATATGCACATCAAACGAGGAAGATCAAAAAAGATTTAATTAGCAATAATAAAATAAGATAAAATTTATTAAAGTATAGATAATGATATAGTAGGGGAAAGAGTCCAATGACATAGAAAGATCCATATAGTCAATCCCACCTAATGGGATAAGTCTTGGTTGTTATTGTTGTTGTTGTTGAAAAAGGTAAGGGGTATGATTCACATCTAGGAAATAACATGGATACACTTTTTTCAGTAGTATCTTTTTCTTGATATTTGTCAGCCATGCAATCTTGTTCAAATTTAACATATTTCTAGTGTGCATCTTGTCAAAGTTGATCAGAAATGTGAATATGATGATATGAAGCGTACATTAAACTCTCTTAATTTTAACTTTTTTTATTAACTTAGCTTGGATCATTTATTTCAGGTTGTATTGGCGGCTGTGATGTGATACTAAGAGAATTAATTGAGATTTGTGGAACTGGGTCTCGTCATCCTACTAGCATGGCAGGTTCGTGCCAGAATCTATGGTATTTGAATTGCTTTTTTCTTTAAAGCAGACATATTGAATTTTTTTGGGTTTATGTATGCAACATAACTTTGAATTGTTTATCTCTTCCGGATTGATGTATGATGTGTTATGTCTCCAGATATTCTTGCTGGGGCCTCAATTAAAATCTATCTCATTCAAACACTGTTGTGGCCTTGTGGGGACTAAATTTAAGAGCCCACTTTGTCATTTCTAATAAGAAACACTAAAAATAATTGAATAAAGAAGAAAATAAATCCATGATATTTTTTCAATAGTTGTGATGTCCTATCTGTTATAATGTTTTGAATAACATAAATGTTTTTAAAAGCTGTGATGTCCCATCTGTTATACCTTCGGCAATTTATGCATTTGGATTGTGGAAATTATTAGCTTCATTTCTGCATAGTGTGCACATTATCAAAAATTTCCACATGTAGAATTTTGGTGTACAAATTTACTAAATAATTATCATCTATAATTTTGTCTGATTTCAAATTTTCTAGATCTTAATTCTCCTCAAAATTCATCTCAAAGTCCAAAGGTAGCCCTTTCAAACAGGAGAGTTGGAGAATTGAAATATGATAAAATTATAGATGAAAGAATGAGACACTTAGCAATTTTTAGGCGTAAATTATATCTACATTGTGTGTTTATGAGTTCTCTTATTCATTTAATTGACTCGGTCTATATTATAGATCCACTTCATAGGGAACGAGGACAAATTTACTTTGTTGGCACCGAAGTACCTTTGATAGCTTTTCCTTTTATTGTTTAGCTATTACAATATATTATAATTACCGATATAGATCTTGCCCAACATGGAATGATCAATTGTGGAGCTATTCCACTTATCTTGCTTTGTCCCGTACTTTGAATTCTAATTCCATATTTGACTAAGTTATACATATTTGTTTTGTATACTTCTAGAACATCATTCTTCCACCTGTCGTGCACATGCACCCACTTCTACCCTTGGAGTATTTAGTATCTCATATCCAATTTCATCATTGTACCCTTACAAAACCACTGGATATCCATTGTAAAATAATCCATAGTTCGCAATATACTTGAGATACCTTAGTACCATAATTAGTGAGTCTAGTGATCACTACGGATTTAAGTGCAGTTTATCATATACATGATATTACTTATGATTCTAGCATATTCAATTGAGAGATAGGTTCATTGTTATTCTTCCCAAGTTATAAAGGTTTATTGGATTTTTAATGTTAGGGTCGTTGTATGCTATATACCTTGTTAATATTGTTGCAATATAGTGAGATTGTGTTAAGATAATCCCTTTAGTTGTCTTAAAGATTTTAATTCTTGGATAATATCCATTGATTCCATTGAGTGCGAAATGTCGTCTTAAAATTGTTGGCGATTGAGTGTCTTGTAATGGTTCAGATCTACGATGCACTTTGTCGGTCGGCGACAACTATTCAACTTTGAAATTGAGTTATGCCTATCGACAATTGGTTGATCTAAAGGGTTGAGGGAAAACTCGTCTAAGATGAGAGGAAGATCTCATAGAGATCTCACTAGCATTGTGACTTCAAGGATCTTACTCGTCACTAAGATGAGGAGATGATAAATAAAGATCTCGTGTCATAATCCATGAGGGATTGAGTCTCATCACAGTTAAAATTTCCTTCAGTAGTATAATTCTTGTTCTTCGTGATTTTTCATTCTGATTTTTTTCTTCTTTTTTCCTTATACATAATATCAGTTGAATTATTTTGTATGCTTTATTGCTACATGTATTGGTTATCTTTAATGAGGTATGATATTATTCTACAACATTAGTATTTTCATGCATGTTGTTTGTAGATTATATTGTTTTGATTGATGAAGCACATGAAGGAGTAAATGTTAAGCTCAAATCTTAATAGGAAATACTAGAAGTATAAGGTTTTAGGTTTAGTAGAGTAAAGATAAAATATATGAAATTTAAGTTTACTAGTAGCAAACATAGCAAGATAATTATTAAGATAAGAGATGATAAGTTACAAGAGTTTTGAGTATCTAGGTTGTTTTTGCAAAAAGATGAAGGGGATGATAGAGATGTTTTACATAGGATACAAATATAATAGTTGAAATGGAGGAGAGTGTCAGGTGTTCTTTGTAATCGTAAAGTACCCATAAAGCTTAAAGAAAAGTTTTACAAAATGACGATTAGATTTGCTATGTTATATGGAGTTGAATGTTAGGCTATGAATTGAACACGAGCAAAATATGAAAGTTACAGAGATGAGGATGTTAAAGTGAATATGTACATATATGAGGATGGACATGAGAAGAAACGAGAATGTTAGAGAAAAAGTTGAGATTGCACTAATTGAGGGAAAACTCCAAGAAATATGTTTAAAATAGTATGGATATATACTTAGGTAACCAATAAATGTCCCAATTAGACGATATGTGAAAGCATGATAAATACACACATTAATTGATAAAGAAGAAGACTAAAGAAGACTTGGTTAACAACGATAAAATATGATAAAATTTATTTGAATATAGACAAGGATATAATAAGGGATCGAGCTCAAAGGTATAGGAGAATCCATATAGGTGATCCCACTTAGTGGGATAAAGACTTGCTTGTGGTTGTTGTTTGTTGAATCTTGAAATTTTTGGTAAAAGAAACGTAGGCAAATGATTTGGTTGGCAAAATGTGATTTACTTTTGTCATTTGGATCTTAATTTCATTCCATAATAAAATTCTGCATAGCAGTGTTATGATCTTATTTGGATCTTATTTGAATCTTAATTTCATTCCATAATTACAAAACGTGGGCAAAATGTGATCCAAATAAGATCCAAATGTGATTTACAATCTTGGCATAGGACGATTAGAAAGTACAGTTGACATGATCTTATTTGGATTTCATTCCATAATAATATTCTTACACTTGAACCACCAATACCAAGATTGTATAATAATTCTTGCTTGGTAATACTGAAGTCTTAGAGATTTACAGACTAGTGTTGCAGTGTTATCAAAATAGTTCAATGTAAATTTAAATAGATATCCTGCGCTTGTTTCACAATATCATTGCTTATTATTTACATAAGACTCCTTTTCAACGCATGGTAGTCTATTTAACTTGAGCATGATTTCCTAGCTTAAAAAAAAATAACTTGAAGAACCAGTGTTTGATAACCTATTTAGTAATTTGAGACGTCTAGTATTTGAGTTTAATTTTTTTTTTTTGGGTGAATTTGATTAGAACCAGACTTTGATTTTGGTTTTCCTGTTTCTAACAGCAAGAGGTCAGCAAGACTCACATCCTCCGTATACTTCACATCGAAGCAATACAACGCAGGACTTCTGCAGGCATTGTCAACAATCAGGGCATTCTATAAATGATTGCCCCTCTCAAGTTTCCCGCCAACATTCTGCTCGATCTACCCGATCCCAGAATACAAGAACTGCTTCAGGTGATTAACTGTCATTGAGTTTGCATCAACATTGGCAAAAGGTTTTAGTTCAAAATAATGTTTAGCAACTCAAATACCCAATCATCTGACAGTACCTTGACAAATTTGAATGCGTAGATTTACTTTGGCCTTTTTTTCATTTCTTATTATTGGATTTCCATTGCACTTAAATAAACTGAATCTAATCATTGCACAGCTCCCTAGCTTTTAGGTTCCTTGTAATACACCACAAGTAACAAAGTAGCCAAAAACAAAAAACATGGAATCATAAATTCAAACAGACTTGATTGTGGCCAAATAGTTGACAGGAAATCAGCTTCTCTTTGTGATGCTTAGAGTTTATTCAGATACCAAATTTTTATTATTTTATTCTTGCTTAGTAACATTTATGACGGAATGTATTATCCAGGTCAAGTTACCTGTGACTCTTGTGGAGCAGCATGTGCATTGCGAACTGCTAATACAGAAAGCAATCGGGGAAGACAGTTCTATACATGCCAATCACAAGAATGCAACTTTTTTGTGTATGTATATCTATCTCCTTTTATTGTTGTTTGTTCCCATGTCTAATAATTTCCCTTCGTATCCAGATGAGTAATTTTTGTATCAATCAAATGTTCTTTGTTGTGCAGACAAAATGAACCAACCTCACTAAGAAGAAAACTCTTAGATGGAGAAAACAAAGTGAAAATTTTTTATCAAAAGATCTAAATCATATGGACTCTGGCCTACCTTTTATAATCTCCATTCTAATGAAAACTAGGAAGCAAATAACCAAATCAAAGAATATGCTACATTATAATTGGGAACACATTATCCCTTTAATTAATTACCAAGGGCAAACATGGCATTCTCAAATGACCAAATCATACAACAATTTACCAAACACTATAAATGAAAGCTAAAATTCAATTAGATGCAAGTCGTTCTGTAAATTGTTCCCCTTTCTGTATTTTTCACCCCACCACAAACAACTCGACTATGTCAAGTGGGGATATAAGATTGTCCAAATAAAGTATGACCATGCCATACATAAGTGTTAGGGCTTAGGGTTGTAGGTTTTAGGATTTAGAGTTTTAGATTTGGGGTTTATGGGTTGGAATTTGGTTTTTTGGGTTTAGGATCTAGGGTTTGAGGATTTGAGGTTTTAATGTTTTTAAGTTTCAAGGTTTAGGTTTTGGGGTTTAAGTAATTGATATTTGAAAAAACAATGATGAAAAGAAATTTTTCAGAATTTAATCTAGCGAGTGTTAGAATTGAATCTAAGCAGATCTAAAATAATGCAGAATTGAATGAGATTTATCATAATGTATCTATCTTTATTTTGTGATGCAGATGGGCAGACAGTTTGGAAAATGGTGGCACTCATGGACGTGGTGGATCCCATGGGAACGGCAGCCGGTCGTCTTCCACCTCAAGGAGAGGTGGTAATGTCCGCCGGGGTCAGAGAGGCGGTCGCACCGGCGGCTGCACATTTGTATCAGCAACTGGAGAACCAATATCGGGTAGCTGCTTTGTATGCGGTGACCCCTCCCATTTTGCAAATGCCTGCCCCAACCGTGGCAGGTAAATAATTCTTTTGAAAGTTCCACCTCTTGCTGTTATTATTGTATGTATTTATCGTTCATTAGTTATCTGAAAATGTTCTTCATATCAGTTTTTGAGTATCAAGTGAGCGCTCAGATCCTTCTGAAATGTACTCAATCAATTAATCAATACTGTAGAATTGTATTCGAATATCATATATATTTTTTAAATTCAAATTCAAATATTAATATTTATATATTATTCGGTTCCATTCAGTTTAGTCCACTATAGTGCAGTACATGTTGCAGATAAGCAGGATGAGGACGATAAACAGCCAGGGAAGCAAGCAGTGATACAAATGTAGCTGAACATCACATGCATACACACATTAGCAAATGAGTATCGCAATGAAGCCGGCGACGACCTGGTAGGAGGAGGCTGTTAGCCACGGGAAGCTGGCTGGCGAGGAGGCGATAAGGAAGGATTGTGGCTGTTGCAAACAGAATGAGGATATCTAACAGGGACGTGTCCAAGGCCAGTGCAAATGAGGGCGGCAGAGGGGACCTTGTGGATCACCAGATCGAGGAAGGAAATGAGTAAGAAATTATTCTTAAAAAATATACAATTTGGCAGCATAAAATAATTAATTTTTCTGGGTTTTTTTAAGAAAAATATTTTAACGCAAAGTTACTTAACAAAAAAATAAAAAAGGATATATATATATATATATATATGAGAGAGTGAGTGAGTGTGTGTTCTAATATTCTGTCCGTTTGATTTTGTGCATGCAGTGCGCGATAGAAGATTTCGGAAGTATTTATGGAGTGTATCAAATAAGTATAGAATAACAATTTGACATACCACATAAATAATTAATTTTTTTATTTTTTTAATATTATAATTTAATTTTTAAATCATAAAAAAATTAAATAATTTAATCGTAAATGTAAAAAATTAAAAAAATATATATTAAATAGTACTGTTATTGTTTTGGGTGTTCGGAACACTTTCGGGCGTCTAAAATTTTTTATCGCAAATGATTCGGACAGGATAGAGCATGCAAAATATTGAAATTATATATATATTTTTAAATTTTTATTTTTTTATGTGAGAATTGAAAATAAAATTTGGATAAAATCTCATTTCTAATCTTAAATCCAAAAAAAAGGATTTAAAAAAAATATTGAGTCAATTTGTCAATATCAGTAGCTGTTCATGTCTCACGGATGCATGTATAGGATAGCATTTCACGTGTAGGGTCTTTTTGGTATTTAGAATGAAACTAACTTAAGGGGTGCTTCACGTGAGTAAGTTCAACAACCAATTTAACCTTAATCATTTGTAAATTTATTGACGAGATTAAAAAACCTAGATCATTGTATGATGAGAGGTTTTATGAAGGCCCTCCTTAGTTTAGTTCTTTTCCTATAGTCGAGATAAAACCATGAGTTTTAATACTCTAGGGGTATTCTTGATAAATTTAAAATTATGTTTGAATTTCAAAATTGGCTAAACCCGAAGGAAACAAATGAAATTTTCAAAATAAAAAAAATACAATATTAAACACCAACTAATTGAGATAATACTCATAAGAGATCGAAGATCATCCAACTCATGACGTCCTCCTCCTTCCTCGCACTCTCTCTTACCTTTTGTTATTTAAGGAATAATAACAAAATTGAATAATATTTTAAAATTAATCTATTTTTTCTTATTAATATTAACTTCAAGTATTTTTTTTTAATTTATGTAAAAAAATATATAGTTTCATATAAAAATCAAATATTTCACACTTCAAATTTTCTATAATTATATTCACATCTTCCTATAAAAACAGAGGTAATTGATTAGCTATACATAAACTCCACTAGAATTCACCTAGAGTTTTGTCTATCCTTTTATCAGAGTAAATCATCACTTCAATAAGTATTTGATAATTGCTCCAATTGATCTAAAACCAAACTGCAACTGGCAGAATTTGTGAGACAAATAAAATTATATCTGATATATAATGATGAATTGCAATTTTAGTATGTTTCAATGGTTATACCTTCGAAATAGAGTTGAGCTTCGTTAAGTAGATATTGTTACAACGGACAAGGATCGAATCTCAACAAAATTAAAAAAATATCTCCCTACAATGACTAATTATAATTTTTAATTTACCTTCTCACATATGATCATGATATCGACTATGTGAGGCCGACCATGTGACGAATTCCACCTTTTACTACAATAGTTACATGATTTTGCAAGTTCAGTAACATAACAAAAAAAATGCATATTCAATAAGATATTAAAAGGAAATATTTCATAATAAATCTAGAGGAAATAACAAGAAAAGAAAAGAGAGAGAAAATAACTAGAGTTGAATCCGACAAGAATTGAAGCAAAAAAGGAGTATTTTGAGGACTGAAAACTTATCACCTCACTTTGCTCTGCTCTAATCACTCTGGTTGATGCTGCAATGCTCCTATTCGCGGACTGTTTCATGGAGCTGCTGCTGGATCTACAATGACTATCATTTCGAGCCAGAAGCCTTGGATTTACTAAAGGTTGAAGAATGCCGAAGAACCTGATGCTTTGACGATGCAAGCTCTGAATTTCAGATGATACTGATACATAGAGATTCCAGTACTACAGATCAGCAGTACACTACAATTAGCAGACTTGTCCCATTGAGCTAGTTAAGCATAGATTATTAGCACCAGTATTCAGTAAAATAACATAATTTTCCGGCTCCTAGATAGTTTATTCTTCAGCAACAAAAAGATAGTTGTTGCCAAATCAATGGCTGTGTTAGAAACTAGAAAAAAATGTTGGATTTACATCAAGGGTTAGTGGGGGGAAATAGTTGGAAAAACAAGACACAGGTCTATGATATCGTCAAGAACCAAAGAATACGGATCATTAGGCAAAGAGAAGAGTGCTAGCCTGCGGTTAAATTATCCATGGATGTTGCATTGTCGGAGGTAAGGATTGCTATAGTCAAGGAATCTGGTCCAGTAACCTTTATATTTTGTAATTGCAGTATCTAGCCATGGTTTCATGTTTCCATCGTAATGGATCACTGCTGCCTTCTCAATCTCTGTCACTCCGACTCTCAAATCAGAACCGAGCCCAAAAACATGCCACCGTTTGTCCAAGGTCACAGTGTGGTTGTAGAAAAGCAACTGACCCAACGGAAGACTTCCGGCCTTCCACAGATGCCTACTCCCCTGCAGCGGAAACATGATTAGGACCAAACGAGAGACAAATCTCAGATTTCTGTGATCACAACTGAAAAGTCATCATAGTTGAGGTTCCCAACCATGTACACAATTGAACTACTAAAATATGATAGTGATTCATTTCAAAAAATAGAGTGATTCAGCATAAGCTCACCAGAAGTTCTAGCGTCTGTAAGAACAACAAATTGACTGAAATTACAGCGCAATTTACCTACACCCCGACTTCAAGCAACTAAATACCTCACACAGTTAGCAAAATAAACATTTTATTCAATAATTTCAACTACAGAAGCCTCTGAAGTAACATATGAAAATAAATCAAAAAGCTCCATCAAACTGAATAGGCAGGTTTGGATGGCAACTATAGTTATACATGCTAACAGCAAAATCAAAGGAACTCAAATGATTCAAAGAAAGGAAGAAGACACACAGAATTACTTACAATTTCATTCAATTTATGATAAGTTGCCGTCAGACCTCGTCTTCTCCACTCCTGCAGGTCAAATATATTCATACCAAATGCCCATAAACATGCCTTGCCATCAAAACTATTAGCGAATGCTGGATCTGAAACATTCACAAGCATTTCCAATTTGTGTGATGACACATTGTCCTTGCACATTTCCACTGCTCCATTTACATTACCTTTCATATCTAAATTCCACAGTTCTGGTAAATCTCTCTGCACCACCACATCGTGGTCCAAAAGCAAAATCTTATTAAGGGAGGGGAAGACCTCTGGTAAGTAAAATCGAAGGTGATTGAGTGGAGAAGTATATCTTGGATCAGCTTTAGCTGACTGCATGAACATTGAATTAAAGCCAGTAGGTAAGAATACAAAATCATCCAAACTCTGTATCTGAATAGTTGCTTTTCCAGGTGGATTCAACAAAAACCACATTAGCATTGCTGGAAAATTGAAGGAATCAGTTACTACATGAAAGACAATTTTCTCGGGCTCCTGCAAAAGAACTAGAAGTAAAAACCCTGAAGAAAAGCATTTGAAAGACATAAACAACTAGTCTACTTGACATATAAATCCTTCATCTTCATTGGATAAATCACAGCCAATTAAGTATTGTTTGGCCTCTTATACAAGATATGTAAAGGCATTCTACATTCCTACCAAACATAAGAATCACCAACATGACTAGTTGACAGAGAATCCATCCATTTTCCAATTAGAAAAAATCGTTATCATGACCTGCATTGATAGGAGAATATGAAAACCTATGTTGTCTTGGATGGAACTAAGAGGAAAAAGGAGAAGAAATAACTGATTCTGAAATCAGTTGTTCCAATACACAGCTACCACATGTTCTTTTTGTGGATTTTTCATTGATTATTCTGTGAAATATAAGGCACAATTAACAAAATGATGGAGGGTAAATAGGAAACATTTGTGTCTACTCGGACAGTAGAAGGAAAGCAGTGGTTATCATACAATTTATACAAACAAGTGAAACATAGGCATGCTAAAAACAAGATTGCAACAGCTAAATCCAGCATATGCATCAACATTAACAGCTTCATAGTACAAATTGTAACCACTAACACCTAAGTGGCCTGGGTATTTCAAACAATATGGCTATGTATAGATAAGATCAATCTAATTGGCCCCAAATAGTTAGGACAACTTATTATTCTTTTTTTACAATATCAATAGCAACAACATATCACAAAGATAAAGGCCATAGACAATGGCATCAAAATTTCTTCAAATAAATTTCTAGTTCACGCTACCAGAATAGAATAGCCGGAGTAGTGCAAGTAATACTCTCAGTTTCTCAAGAATGTATGTCAGAAAATATGAAAGTGATAAGCATAAACAACATAAGTCATTCTTACCAGTGATGAATTTACTGTTGACTTCACAACCACTGAACATGCCAGCACGTTGTCAGAGAAAATAGCATAATGATAAAGATCTGGCTTATCAAAATTATGACTGTTGGGCAATTTTCGCAAATTGGGGTGCAATTCGAAATATTCAGTAGTCAGACGCATAGATAGGCAGTGAAAACCCCTAGGGAAGGTCCTACCAGTAAGACGAACAAGATATGAAGCTTGGTTCTGTTGAGCCCTGAGTTGTTCTTTAGCATTGAATAATTGGGCACGTAATTTTGATGCCATTGTGGAGCACTCTGGATAAGCTTTTCTGGCTTTTGACAAAGTTGCTTCCATGTTTTTCATTTTCTGCAAGTCACTGAACAAGCTCTTTTCTCAGTCAAAAAATAATGGGCAATTCTATGCATGAGAACACCCATTGGGCATATACAAAAGTTGTTTGGCCATAATAGTGATTTAAAAGATATGATTGCACACAATCAACTTTCTCTAATTTGCAATTTGCAAGAAAAATAAGGTACCTTGTAAATAAATCTGAATCTTTGTTGGCATGGCTAAGAACCCTATCTATCTCTTTAATCCTAAGCTTTAACTCTCGTACTAAGTGAGTGTTACTATTTGAAGAAGAAAAGTGCACATATGCCTTTGCCATTACTAACTGATCCTCCATTTCCCATATCTTGGCAGTTGATGATCTAGAAGGGGGCTTTCGTATGGTCAAAACACCAGTTTTTTTGTCAGATGATTTCTGCTTCTTATCCTGTTTTAATATAAAAAAGCATGAAACTAATTCAACGCTAAAAGGATAATAAAGCACACGTATTTAAGATCTTCCAGGTATAGGTTACCTTCTTATCTTAAATTCTTTTATAGAATACCATACCATCAAAGAGTAAATGAACAAACAACAACAACAGCTAGATATCAGAAACAGAAGTGTAAAAGTAGTCCAAGTAAAATGACCTCTCCACCAGCAGAATTTGGTACATGATTAGGTTGATTGTCTCCATTTCCACTATGCCGTGAACTGGAGTCTTTCATGCACAAGAAAAAAAAAAAAGGAAGGAAATAAAAAGTTCATCAAATGAATCGGACAGGGGATTAAACACAACAGTGGAATGTAGCAACATATAAAATACAAAAAAAAAAGGCAAATAACTACCGTTGGTTACTCCAGAAGTTGTAACATTTTGATTGTATTTAATCTGAACATTCTTCAAATTATCATCTTTATAGATAACTCCTTTCAGTTGCAGGTCATCACTAACTTCCTGAAACCCAAAAAAAATGGTCACTAACCAATAGTATGGGCACCAGCTCAAATTAACAATAGAATTATCAATTAACCAGCACGCTAGATTGATTAATCAATTGATCAACTGAGAATGAGACATAATGTTCAACCCATATACCTGCTCCATCGAATTGAGCTGCATGGCAATAGAAGTATGCCCCTGCATTTTCATACATGTTTAAAAAAAAATTAAAAAGGGCATACTTGGAGATAAGAAAGAAATGAGAAGAACATCAAATGAATTAACATACAGGGGAGAACCCATTCAGGATACCAGAGCCGTTATTGCCAAAGTTCTTCTTTTCTGTACCGAATAAATAATTACCAACCAAGATCACAGAATGAAAACGAGAATCCAGTGCGAATTAGACAAATCGAAGCAGTGACGTATGATAAGTGTGACCATGGAAGGGGGAGTTTTCGGCGGCGGGGACGCTGAGGAAGAGGACGAGCGGGGCGATGAACGAGACGACAAGGAAGGCGTAGACGACGACCTTACGCCACAGCCGGCGGAGCGCCACCATCGCGGACAGCATACACGAGAACCGCTGCCCCAATTAAGCCAGAGCATTGGGCGAGATCGCCATCGGAGCTAGGGTTTAGGGATCCACCGGCAAAACTCGGCAACGGCAAAAAGATACAGCGATTCGAAACAAGATCGTCGTTTCCTGCATTTATATATATATATATATATATTATATATATAAAAACTCTTATTTTAAATTATATTATATATATATATATATAACATTATAAATTTTTTAAATATAATATGTCGTATGTGAGATTTAAACTGTCTTTCTCTCTAATAAGGTCTTCTTAACTTTACATTGCATCATAGTTCAACGTAGGTGGTTGGTGCATAAATTTAATTATGGGTTTATGCATGACATTTTGATAATTATTTTATAATATATATAATTTAAAATAAAATAAATATTTTATAATATATATAATTTAAAATAAAATAAATAGTAAGTTATGGATTTATGGTACAATTTGTAGGTCAATCATGAGATAATTTCCTATAGAAATAATTTTGTTCAGCATAAGTCGATTCTCGAATATTTTATTATTTTAGAGTATGCTTTCATTTCTAATTTATCTATTTATACCTACCTCTTCTTCCGTAAAAAGGTAGAATTCGTCATCCTAGTAATCCCACACGATCAATCTCACGACTATCTGTGAGGAGATATATTGAGAAACTCTTAGCAAGTGGTAAACATGAAGACGTGTGTTGCTTGAGATTCCGGTTCGAGTCCTCTTAGCAATATATATTTGTTGACTGAAATACTGTTTCGATTCGAGTCATCTTAACAACATATATTTGTTGGCTAAGATGTTGTTTCGGTAGTATGTTCTTATCAACATAGTAGTATCGTGCCTCCAAAAAATCTCTTAAGGGAGTTTCTGATATGGGACCGTTTCGGCGGTGGGGCCGATCATTATAAAAAGTTGTCCAATATAGTTTTTAGTCGAAGTGTCTTATCCTAAGTGGTAAGCATGGAGACATGTGTTATTTGAAGTTCCGGGTTCGTGTCATCTTAGCAACATATATTTGTTGACTGAGGTGTTGTTTCGATTTGAGTGATCTTAGCTGAGATGCTGTTTCGATAGCTGAGATGTTGTTTCGACAATAGGCTCTTATCAACATAGTGGTACTATTTATATGATCTCGTTGTAAGACAAATGATATCTAACATATAATCAAAGATAGATCATCTCTATAATTATTACTCATCACATCCGATAATTTAAACTTCCTTTAAGATTATAGATCGATCACTTGACATAGTTTAATTCAAAATGGTAATAATAGTGTAATATTAATTACCATGCATGGAGATTTACTCCTTCATCTAAAAAAACCTAAATATATATACATCAGAACAATAGTATAAATAAAAAATAATAGTGTAAATAAGTTAAACCTTATAATATATAATTTAATGCTTTATTTAAGAGGAGGTGAGAGAAGAAGAAAGAAGTATAAATAAAGAAAAAAAAACTTTGAACTTTGTTTGAAAAGGAACGAGGGAAGAATATACAAAAGAGTAGGGAAGAGTAAATTTTAACCTTCTTTATCCATGAAAAGAAAAAAAAATTACACTCCAATTTAGGAGATAATTAGAAAAGGGAATGCAATTCTAAATATTATTTATTTCAATTTAATTTATCCTATTTTAAAATATTATTTTCTAAATTTAACTATTTAATTTATATAATTTAAATTTTTTAAATTTCTCTCGCTAAGTACGATCTTTTCGCTCCTTTCATCTTCATCAAAATTTCTGTTCATTGTTAGATAACTATAAATTTTTTAAAATAAATCCGTAGACTAATCATTCTTCAGTTGAGAATATACTCGTCGCTTCAAATCATTATTACATGTTACAATAATATAACATTTGTGATATTTCATAAAAAATTTATAAAATAAAAAAAATTAATAAAGTAATACCTTTTCAAAACGATGCGCCAAAATTCGCATACTGAACACTAGTTCACTTAAAATACATAAATTAAATTTATAAATATAATCTATTAATTTATTTAATAGATAAACTCTTTTATTTAAAAAATAATTAATTTATATTTATAAAATAAATATTAATATTATAAAAAATAAAATTATTATCTAATTTAAAAATGAAAATATTTTTATAATTTCTATTTAACTAATACAGATTATATTAATGAACTTTTTTTCCCTTTTACATCCCCTTTCTTCCTAAAAAGAAGACCCATCCCTCTCCCTCTCCCTCTCCCTCCCCCTCCCCGCCCCTACGCTGCTGCTGCTGCAGCCAAAAGCTCGAACGGACAGCAGCGCCCAGCGCGGCCTTCGTCGACAGCGGTGCAGGCAGCCGTAGGGCGTACGCGCCTGGGGCATCAATCATGCAAGAAGATGCGCCTCGCTGGGGCAGCAAGAAAGGCGTGCGTTAAGGCAGCTGATGACATCAGAGTGCGTGCACTTTCGTTCCATCGATCGATCACTCGATCGACAGACAGGATCATTAATGACTCAGTGCGTAGTAACTCCCTAGCTAGCTAGCTAGCTAGCGACAGCATGCTCATCACGTAGCAGCTAGCTGCTGGTGGCTGGCTGGCTGTGGAATAATATACATACATAACAGCTTTCCCTGCCCTGCTTAGTTACTCGCTCTGCATGCGTTTCAGACTTACGGCTGCATGCAGTTATTGTTACGTAGAACTGCAGGGGTTGCGTTACGTTGGCGATCAGAAGGGAGAGAAGCCAATCGTTTAATTAACCCCCTGCATTCTTGTCTTCCTATCAATCAAGGGCAGGAACAGTGCAATGATAGAATAGAATCATTGTTCAAAGTGTTATGCTTCTATTCTGGACTAGAACATGTATATATATATATTTGTTATGGGTGATTAGGAGTATGGACCAAAAGGGGCGACTTGACATCAGACACGATTTCTCTGTCGGTCCATAGCTACCGACTCCAAGGCTAGCCCGAGTCAGTTCTTGACTCGCAACCTTTTTCTCCGAGAGCCGAGTCCCTCTCATCATCGAACTCGGCTTAAATCTGGAATGCGGAGTCGACACCTTGATGTCCAAGGCATAGTCCCGAACCGAATCCTTATTCGAGTCATCTCACAAACTGACTCCTCCTGCGAACCCGAAGCTTCCTAGGT
Organism: Curcuma longa; assembly: GCF_044706935.1. Lineage (NCBI taxonomy): Eukaryota > Viridiplantae > Streptophyta > Magnoliopsida > Zingiberales > Zingiberaceae > Curcuma > Curcuma longa. Next base: position 4,988,638 of record NC_133867.1, read on the forward strand.
GGCTCGGCGACTTCGCCCTCATTCGGATTCGACTAAGGTTTACGTCGAATAGCCTTCACGGTGCTCTATCTCATTACTTCCCGTTATTTCCTCTGACAGTCTCATACCCCTAATTATGACCGCCGCTCTGACATCCACGTGCGAAATGACCCTACAATCGTATGTCAACGATGGGACTGTCATTCTGACCACTCCATTCTTTCTGACAAAATCCCTACCGATGATGGGACGTCTTCCTTACTTAGGATGTGACGTGATACCAATTTCAGAGAGATATAATTAAGGTTTGTCCTTCTCCAGAAGGAGGTTTACGCACTCACAACTCACTCTCCACTATTCTTCTATTTTCTCTCCTCCTTCTTTACGGACTGACTTAAGCATCAGAGTGGTCGAGCCAGGGCACCCCTGGCCTTCCCTCTCACGGTTGCTGTGTTTGTAGACTCTTCCAGCTTCGCGATCCTCTCCTCACACGACCTCATCCGACACTGGTGCTGAGAAGTCGTCAACGCATCCAGGAGTTGATCTCGACAGGAACAATATTGATTATATGGATCGGATTGTCATTTAACGGAGCGGTTTGTTGCGGTATATGATTCTAATATCCAAATAGAGCATGACGTTCTACAATAATAGATCAATCGTGGAGGCTGATTGCCATTAATTAGTTTCGACGTGAGCACTTCTCGGATTTACTCTGATGACCGGTGAGAAACTTCTATATATGAGATTGGACTAGTAACCTCCAAGATTAATTGGTTTGAAGAACTAAAACTCTGGATCACAAAAATGTAGATTCTTCAAAGTGTCATGGTTAATTGGATTCTCGACTAGAACATGTATATTCTCTATATGAAATATGATTAGCTGGGTGGATTGGACTATCATCTAACAAAGTGGTCTGTTGCGGTATATGATTCTAATACCCAAATGGAACATGACGTTCTACAATAATAGATCGATCGTGGAGGTTAACTATCGATACTTTCAACGTGAGTATTTCTCAGATTTATTCTGATGGTCGCGGTGAAAAACTTATGTGAGGTTAAACTGATAACATAAAAAATTTGGATTAAAAAAATTATAGGAAATGCAAGTTTTAAGTAATTAGCACTTTCTTTTAGTGTAAGGCACTGGTCATCAATTCAGGTTTTTATTTTGACATGTGAAAGTGAATCAACATAAAATGGGTATTTTAGTTTAATTATATATGGACAAATGCACCGTTCAAAATATGAAAAGTTTAAATGCATGATAAAAGCTTTTAATTAATTTGGGGCCCTTGGAAGCACATTAGTGACTACATTTGTGTTTTGAACAATCAATGTAAGTCCTTCAAGGTGTCAAATTTGTGTTTTGAACATGTGTATGTCCATTGAAGCGAAATGACTTGCATTGCTCAAAATGCTAGTATGAGATTGCTTATAATGCACTCGTAGTGATCTACGTATGAAACTTATCGACGATCTCAAACTTTCGTGTTGGAAGAGTGTAGAATTATTCAAGTAAAATGGCTATTCTACCTCGAGGACAAATTCGTAAGTCAAAAACAAGTGTGAAATTACTATACGATACTTCGTAGAGTGGCAAATGATATAGCTACTAAGGTCTTAATTCGCGTGTGTATATGAAATGCTACCCTGCACACTCATCTGTGAGCACCTATTATTATTTTTTTAGAGTTTAGAATTTAAGATTTAGGATTTAGTATTTAGTGTTTAAGTTAAAGGAAGTAAAAAAAAAAAATTAACACGGGTTGCTCACTCATAGCATCCCGAGAGTTCTAGTGTTAATTTTTTTTTAAATTTGTTTAAGGGTTTAGTGTTTAACCTTCAGGGCTCAAGGAAGTGAAGATTGAAAGAAAAAAATAATAGCCATTATAAAATAAGTTCTAAAGAAATTTAATTTGTTCATGTATTAAATACACTATTTATTTTGTAAACAATATACGATTTCTAAAATATAATTTAATTAACCACTATATAACTTTACTCAATCAAATTATAAGATAATTTGATTGAATTAAAATTAGTTTGTTTCTCCTCCCCAAACATAAATTTGGACTCATATGGAGACATTTAATTTGACCAAACAAATTGATTTAAAGTTTCAATAATTTAACAAATTAAGTAGAAATTATGGTTTTTAAAATATAATCTATAGATCTTTAATTTAGTTATCTAATAAATTTGAAATATAATATATATATATATATATATACGATTTTGATATACTGCGCGACTGCCTCATGCGCGCATGTGTGCGACTTACGATCCACCGTTCATCACACGATCGGGAGTCAGATCTGATCGTCCAAATGTGGGAATGCAAAGTGATCCGTCCGCCCAACTCTCGTCGCTTTCCGGCTGCCCTTGCCTCGCCGTCCGATCACCGCCGGCCGTCGGACACGGCGGTCCTTCCCCAGCCGGTCTCCGATCACGATTTAGCCGGAATCCGATCGCGATTTGGCACTACTAAAAAATCATGATTTTGCGGCGGTTATTTAGCGGCGGTTCTTAAAACCGCCGCTATTATCCGTTTTCCCGGCGGTTTCAATTAACCGCCGCAAAAACAAATTTTTAGAGGCGGTTATTTAGCGGCGGTTCTTAAAACCACCGCTATTATCTATTTTCCAGACGGTTTCAATTAACCGCCGTAAAAATAAATTTTTTAACGGCGATTTAAATTTGATTTGCGGCGGTTTAGTAATTCACGACGATTTAAAATTTAATTTGTGGCAGTTTAAAATTTAACCGCCGCTAAATTCTATTTTTCCGACGGTTTATTGTAACCGCCGATATATTTCTTTCAACGTGGATTCTATTTTCCCGAACCGAACCGCCGCTCCCTCGCCCTAACCCTACACACCGCGGTTTCTCTTTCACTCCTACGCGTTCGACGCCGCCGCCTGTTTCTCTTTCACTTCGACGCCCAACCGATCGCCCTCTCACTCCAACGGCCGCCAGACACCGACACCGCCCTCTCACTCCGACGGCCGCGGGAAATTATTTCGCGGCAGTTTTAGCAAACCGCCGGGAAACCATTTCGCGGCGGTTTTGGCAAACCGCCGGGAAACCATTTCGCGGCGATTTTGGAAAACCGCCGGGAAAGTATTTCGAACCGCCGGTAAAAGAACCGCCGGGAAATCATTTCTAACCGCCACTAAACAAACCGCCGAGAAATATTTCGAACCGCCGCAAAAATAACCGCCGGGAAATCTACTTTAGTGGCGGTTATTCCAGCGGTTCTCTAGAATCGTCGCTAAATGGTTTAACGACACCGGTATCAGCAGCGGTTTGGTAAACCGCCGGGAAATGATTTTGCGGCGGTTCCAAACCGCCGCTAAACGATTTTTAAACCGCCGGGAAATCCTTTTTTTCTTGTAGTGTGGGCGGAACGTCGCGTGCCACTGTTGGCCGCGTTCTGGCCGAATTGTGCTGGATTTCGATCACAATCTAACTAAAATTCGACGTCAATGGACGTACCGATGAGTGACACGTGGATCGGGACATATATATGGTGGCAGGCGGTTATATATATATAATTTGAAATAAAGGTGAGAAGAGGGTTCATGCATACAAAGGACACGACTGAGCTCGTAGATCAGCATTTAACGTTCATTCATTTCGATCACATTCCGTCTAATCGGCCTCCTCTTCTTCCTCCGCCTCTCCGTCGGCGCACGAGGCCACGGACGACTCGACGATGTGCGGAGCATGGCCGCCGCCGAAGGAGCGCACGTGGTCCTTGAGGGAGCGCTTGTGCTTGAAGTCGGAGCCGCAGATGCAGAACCAGAGCCTGCCGCAGTTCTTCTCGTGGGTGCGCCAGTCGCCGCGCACCGCGAAGGCCTTGTGGCACCGCCGGCAGGCGAAGGCGCGCGCGCCGTGCTTGCGCTTGTAGTGCGTCTGCAGCGTGCGGAAGTCCTTGAGCGGCCGCGCCCGCGGGTGCTCCACGTTGTTCCTGCACCCCTCCGCGCAGCAGTAGCACGGCACCCTCATCAGCGCCTCCTGCTGCCACGGCGCCGTCGTCGTCGACGTCGCCCCCCGCAGCAACTCCGTCCCCTGCCGGAACTGCGACCCGTGCCCCCACATATGCATCTTCTTCGTTCACCCACAAAACCAACCATCAACGTATATAATTCGAAACCATAGCCAATTAATTAGGTGCTACTATCGATCGATCGAAAACCTGCAAGTTGTTGAAGCGGTTGAAGGTCTTATTGCAGACGGAGCAGGGGAACTGCGAGCCGCCGACGAGAATCTCGGCCGGCGATGGGATCCAGTACCTCGCAGACGGAGCTGGGTTCGGCGTGGCCGCCGCCGGCGGGGCGATGGAGAACCAGTTAGAAGGTATCAGCATCGCGGAAGAAGGAGGAGGAGGAGGAGGAAGAAACAGAGGAGAAAGCGGCGGGCAATTGGCTTCCAGGGGGCTGCAGAGAGAGCAAGAGGACGGAGTGTTCTTGATCATCTTCAAGATGACCAATTGGATTAATGGGCTCGCGCGAAGAGAGCATGGAGGAGGCGCAGCAGAGGGATCGGAGGAGCTGCAAGACAAGCTATTTATGAAATTGATGGAGATGGTAGGAGAGGGTAGCTAGGTGTGCTAGGGTTTTGTCAGGTTTAGCTCTGAGGGAGACAAGGAGGAGGCAACTGCAGGTTTAGCCTGTAGGTCAGAGGGATGGGACCATGCATGGGCATGGCGTCGTCGCAGGACCAGTCGCTGCTGCATGCAGCAGCAGCAGCTAGGACACGTACGTCCTGCTCGACCAGTAACGCACAACGCAGCATAGCGATGCTTCTTCGTTGTCGTTGTGGACTGAAGTGGCTGTGTACGCCGATGGCGGAGGACAGTTGGTGCAGTAAACTGCGCTACGGCTCTCGCTTGGTTAGAACAGCTCTTCTGCGATCACACGCAAAAAGATCGAAAATCGAGAAATTAAGGTCACAGTACTGATCGATGAGATTCGAGGTACTGCAAGTCTGCTGCGTCGTAACCAACTCACCTATGTCCCGGAGTTAGAACAGCTCGATCACACGCAAGAAGATCGAAAATTAAGGTCACAGTACTGATCGATGAGATTCGAGGTACTCAAGAAGAGACGAGATTTTCGTGGGGAAAAAAAGGAAAATAGGAAGGAAAGGAGAAGAGAAAAATCTCACGGCCGTGACCGAAATCGTGTCCTCGGCTCCATGCTCACAGCCGTGGGCGAACTCGTAGCCACGCGCTTTGCGGCTGCTAGTGATCTCGCGGCCGCAAGCTAGACCCAATCACGGTTCAGAATTGACGGTTCGATGGTTTAGAATGGTCAGTTCGACGGTTCATGAAAGATTGACCCTTAACCTTAACCGTCCAAGACGATTATGATTCACGGTTCGGAACCGCCGGTTCACGGTTCGGTTCATGGTTCGTGACGATTCGAGATTATTATATTAAAAAATTTAAAATTTATTAAAAAAATGTACTTCGGAGAATTTACCATCCCAGTCGACTGATTTAGTCAAATCAAAAAAATGGCTACGCTGAAATCACATTTGATTTTTGTCAGAATTCAAAATACAGTCGACTGACTTTTCTTATCAGTCGACTGAAGTTAAATCCAGTCGATTGATGAGGCGTATCCAGTCGACTGAAGTTAAATTTTTGAACCGGCAGTTCAAACCGTCGGTTTCACACCTATTGAACTGGAACCGGCTCGGCTAACCGGGTCAACGGGCCGGCCCGTTGACCCGGGCCAGGTCCGAGCTGGACTCGGCCCGTGGTCGGGTCTACCGCGAGCTTGGCCGCCCACGACATCGAGCAGAAGGCTCTGATCAGCTGTTTAGAAATAAAAAATTATAATTGATTTGGATTGTATCTGTATTTTTTTGATTTATTTTAATAGTCCATAAAATTTTTTTATGAGATAGAATGCATCATCTTCAAAATTAATTGAATTATAAAATTAAATATTTAAATTATATAAAAAAACCTTTTTTTAGTGATAAAATAAGAGCACAAGGAAGTATTACTTTTGTATAGATATTTAATTTACATCGATTAATCGATGATTCGACTCTTTATTTTATCCATCAAATAAGTTCAGAAAATGAGATGATCCTAATTAATATAAAGTTCCAACAGCACTTACTAATTGTTAAAAATCATATATACTCGAGCAACTACTATGTATGTTCTTTTGTAACAATAAAGATAGAATCCGATACTTCAATAATTTCACATGGTTCCATAATAAGTATAACAATAAAGATAGAATCCGATACTTCAATTAAAAGTTGTAATAGTCCATAATAAATATCATGGAGGTTGATCTCTCAATATATATAAAAGTTATATTTTAAATTTATCCAATAAATGAACTAAAAGAAGATCATCTATCTTCGAAATTAATAGGGTGAAACTCATATATTTGAATTATCCAAAAAATAGAATATGAAATTTATTCCATCAAAAATGTTCATAAGACCCTGAGAAGAACTTACTTTCTTAATAAAATTATTTACTTAGGATATAGATGAGGCTCTACTAGATTAATTACTCATTAATCTAAATAAATAAACTTAGATATTATATATTTAATTTGTTAATATTTAAAATAAAAAAAATAAATTATGAATTATTCGTAAATAATATCTACATATACAATTTATACACTATATTCATTAATAAAATTTTTATTAAACATATAAAAAATATAATATAATATAATATAATATATACTTTTATTAAAAATATCGTTTACCCTTTTCGTGGATGCTGTGCCTTGGAATAATTTAAAGGCCGTCCGCCCTTCACATTTAATAGGGCGCCCAGTGCCGCAGCGCGCTGGATATTTTGGAGCAGTTTGGGTTCCAGCGAATTCCCGGATGGGGACTCGGCTCCAGCTTCCCCTCTCACGCTCGCCGCCCCCCGTCCCCTCTCTTCCCCGATCCAGGCATGCTTGCGCCTATTTCTTCGGCAGGTCAGCTCTCTCTCTCCCTCTCTCTTCCCTTTGACTCCCCTGGAAATCCCCTCTCCGGCTTGGATTTGGATCCTTGACGCCGGAGACGGCGATCCGCGTCTTCGCTTCTTTGACGATCCAGGCGAAACAACTTCTGTCTTGATCGTTTTAATTGGGGCACGAACGGAGTGGCATTCTGAAGATTGGTTGGTTTGGCTGACTACCGATTATTACTATTCCCCCTCATTCTGATTGTATTTTTGTGGCTTGGTCAAAATGATTAGAATCAGATGCTAATAACTTATATTCTTAGATGTTTGGAGGATTACTAATCTTTCCTAACACGGATATATAAAGAAACTGGATTTCTGGCTTTATCGTCTAGGCTAGTTGGTTGGAATTTCTGTTGTTTTGCTTATGGTTAACGTAGCTAGTTGGCTGTGGTACCTAAATTATCTGCAGTTGGAATCTAGGCTGCTGCTGTTGGCAGGATTTTTGTTGTGATCTGGCTCTAGAATATTTGTATCTTATACTTGCTCTTTTATGCATCTCCTTGGGTGAGCTACGGTTAACTCCAGTACCTTTCTTTTCAAAAATAAAATAAAATGTTTCCACTTAATTCTATTATTTTTGTATTCACTTATCCATGCACAATGTTATATTGATGTTTGCACCTTAATGTTGTCATTCTAGAGGATACTAGTTATGTACAGTAAGAAAGCTCGTTTTGATAATTTTTTATAGGGATCAATTTAGATTGCCTTTTGGAGGTGTTGCTTTATTTTTTCCTTTTCCTTTGACATTTTCTTGAGGAAATTCATAGTGTGTTGTGTAACTTTGCCATACAATACAATACCTGCAGGAAGTATGCCAATGTTCAGTATCACCGGACACAACCATCAGTGACTGATTCCAAAATCTCACAAAAGTTTGTTACAGGTGCGCTCAACGTCTAATGTGTATTTCTTGCCTTTATTATGGTTACGACATCTAAAAATTACCCCTACACATTAAATAAATAATGTGAACACATCATAATTTTCAAAAATAATTATTTCTACAGTTAATCATTTGAAGGTTTTTAGTTTATTTAATCTAACCATTTGCATCTTTGAACAAACTAATTACTTACATACATAAGGCTTGATATCGAGTTGATATCTACAGTATGTGCTTAGATAGCAGATGCACCCTTGAAAATTCCAAGTAGAAAACAAATATATTCTATCCTAAAGGGAAGAATGGATGCCTTCTTTAATTTATGTGATTTCCCCTTTTTAGCATGGTGTCATTGTAATTCTCAACATGTGAAGTCCACTCCTTCAGTAAGTTTCTTGTTAGGAAAAAGTCCTGTTTGCATAGCTGCGGTCATGTCATTTATGTCACACCAGTTATGTTTACCACACCTATCAGGAAAAATCATGTTTATTGTTACATTATCCCTAGATTGTATAATCTTTTACATGTTACAATGTGTTGGAGCTTCTTGTAAACTTAAGGTTCTATTGTGAATGAAATTATATCTAATAAGATATTTATCTACAGTCATCTGCATTTATAATCTTTGTGGATGATTGAGTCAATGAGTAAAACTAAACTTAATGTGTGACAACTGACAACATATGAACAATTTAGGCTCCTAAATATCAGCTTAGTAGGCATAAAAGTTTGCAGAGAGGTTGTCCAGCACACTTAGTATATCTTTGCATGTAGAATGGGATTTTAAGTTTAATGGGGAAAAAATGCTTGCTTGTTTCGTTAGCATTGACTCAGAATTTACCATTATCTTTAATAGTAGTGTGATAACAACAAACCTAAGTACATCAAGATCTTAATCAAGACTCATACTTTTAGATTCATTCTCTTTGATACCCTATGCTTTATGGAGAAACTACGCACAGTGATTGCTGAGTACTGTGTTGAGCTTATATTCAAACCTTATCAATGTAATAGACAATCAAATATTTTTAACATATTACATGCCCTTTATTTGTTATGAATGCACATGATCTTGGCATTTATGCACTTGTATCTGACGAATGCAAAGTGCTCATTGACTCAATGATCATCATTGTCATCAGTTAATTAAGGCATCCATATATATTTGCAATAACAATGGTAGTTGATGAGCTATTCTTTATTCATTTTTATGGTGTCATACTATCATATTTGGTGTTTTCCCAGGAACTTCAATAAACAGACATGAAAAAAGATTGTGCAGAATACAGACTACCAAATCACACATGTTATGTTTCAGACAATTCAACTTGGAATTTGCAAGTAACACTAGCAAGAATATCTACTATGAGAATTATATTGTAATGCCATTTAACTGCATCTACTTTTGATGTTATTGTTTGTTTTGATAATTCTAATGTCGGTTGTTGTTTTTGATAAATTGACAATTTCATGCTTGTGTGTATTTGTAAGATATTGAAGTACTTGTTTCGTGTCTCTAGGTTACTTTGCCTGTCAGGTATACTACAATGTATTTCATTGAATATGTTATTCCTTGGTAGGCCATATACCGTAGTCATCATTTTTTATCATCTGATTATAAAAGATAATGCATGAATACCTATTAATAAGGAAAAGTCATCAGCTTTAAATAGCTACTTAGACAGTATTTGTCTTGCATGTGGCAATTACTTGACTAGATCCAAGTGTTTGATTAGATCATGGAAAGTACTTTAGAAATTTCTATTTTGCCCAATTTTACTACAGTAAATGGTTAAGAGAGCGAATAAGATGCTATCTCATTATAGGGGAGGAGAGGAATCAATCTTCTTTGATATGCACAATGGTTTTGCTTAGGAATGATTTTGGATTGCAAGTAGCTGGTGGCAGGGAAGTCATAGTCATTTAGGCGATTGGGTTGGTGGCTTTTCCAACAATGGGTTTAAGTTGCATGGATGAAGCTAGTCATATGTAGTCAGACAAGAACACATGGTTGTTTCTTTGTAGATGGAGGAAGTCAGGAGGATTGTATTTAATTTGGGTTGAGACACCCGATTGGTGGTGGTGTTGTTCTTGATGGCGGCTAGGCTAGGCTAGGCATCCGTTACGTGGTTGGGCGGTGACATAGGAGGATAGGGTCATGTCGTTCTTCTCACATGAGTATTCCTCTGCAATCAACAAAGTGCATTGGTGAAGGGATTTTTGGTGGTGGAATCATGGTGGTGGTTACAGTCCCACGTAAAGGAGACACTAGTACTATGTGGGGACGTTAGTGAGGGAGGTGTAGTCTCGAGCAAGCAAAGTCAAGTGCATGTTGGATGGGAGGAAGAGGGCAGCGCTTGATAGGGACACGATAACAAGTTGGTATACTTAAACTGGCCTCTTGAGGTGTTGTAGTAGATGGAGGACACATGAGGGCCCAAGTTGAGAGAGGCTAGTATTTATGGGAGGAATTAGCAGTGACAGGAGATTGCTTTTGAATCATACAATCCATGCATACAGACTGTAGGAAATCAACTCTAAACCACTTGATGCAACATGAACAAATTGTGTCATCCAAAATGCAAAATTCTACTAATGAGAAGGAAGAAAATATTATTAAACTAAAAGATGATCAAATACACATGATGCTGATTCCTTTTACAGATTCAAAATAAGCCCTAGTAATCTAAGAAAAGCCTATTTTTTCTCTAAAATTATAACTAACTGTTTAACAGGCTTAATTTATCTCTTAAAACTCTAACACACTTTTTATCAACTCTTAAAATTTAAAAACATCAAAAATTTTAAACTCATAAAATTTAAAATGAAACTTCTAAATTCAAATTATGGGCCAGCTATTCACCTAATTTTATAAAATATGCTCATGCATAAACATGTGATATATGGATCAAATTGAATCTTCATAGTTGGACCTTGTCATTAGTTTGCTGGCAAATAATAAGTATTACACTGATAACTGCTATAAGAGTCTGAATTCATTGGTAGGTAGTAATTCTTACTGTCCATTAGATTCCTGAGCTATATTTGGTATGCATCCATTCCATAGTTACTGGTGACTAACAGGTGCTAGACTTGGTTCTACTATGAAATCTTTCTTCTTGAGTTGTAAATCATTTCAGTTGAATATTTTTGGATCTGCATTGGCTGTACTCCACCTAATAACTCAAAGATGATTTTCTACTAGAAGTATATGCTTTTCTTATAGAACCATAAAAATCCACTTGTTAGGATTCATGCTTTTATGCTCTCATTAGTAAATCTTCTTATGATCACTTCTACACCTGATGTCTGACATGTAAATTTTACACTCTAAAATCCCACTTGTATGGGTAACATGTCATTATTCCCTGTATTGATTTAGCTGGTATGTTTTTCTGAACCTTTTTTGTCTAATCATTTTTCAGGATTTTGCCGTTAAAATACTTTTACAATGCATGTCATCCTACTTATTGTCCAGATTGGCATGGTCAAATTGTATTCATATTGTCTCATCAGTTATGTGTACATTGCCATGGTGCAGCAGTGCCTTACCTTTTGCTTGTTTGTCAAATCCGGCCTCCCTAAACAAACCAATACCTCTTCGGCTGAATGTGTCTTTTCCATCATTCCAAGATTTTAAATGGAGTATATCTCGGCTATATTATCTTTTCAATATCCAACTGGAACGGAATATTGGCGTGTAAGTCTGATTGAATTCTCTATATCATGCTGATTTCTAGTAGCACGGCAGTTGTTATTGGCTTGTGGAATGAACTTTTAAATTTTATTTAATAATTGACTGGTATTTTGTTAGATAGACTGGTTACATTAATTTAAGAGCTAGAATTGTTTTTATTTGTTCTTTCTCATTGTATACCTTACCTACTTACCTCTTGATTCTATCTAGGCACTAGTAATGTAAATAAAAAAAAGTTAGCATCTGGTTGAACACATTACATTTATTATGCATGACTATTGGATCGTTCCATTCAACATTTGACAATCATGCCAAGCATCTAGAGGGGCAGGCATATACCTGATGCAAATAAAAATGCACTATTTAAATAAATTGTTTCAATAAAAAATCTATTTTTCAATTTTTCCTTTTATTTTTTCTAGTTAACCAGTATAATTTTGCTTCATATATGCTATATTTCTAAGACCTATGAGAGAGATCCTCATTGTTTTAGTATTCAACCAATAATACAATTTCCTTTTTCAGAATCTCTCTTCCCTCGCACGAGATCATTGATTGAGACACATACTCCTATGAGAACATCAACTGAGGCACAAGTATATACTGTAAGAGAGTACATGACCCATAGTTAAACAGGGTGGAGGAACAATCTGATCTAGTGTAATCATTTTGGTTGATCCCGTTGTCCATGAAAACATAAGATCAATGGTTATGATCCAAACTGAAATTATACTTCACTTTTGGGCCATTCATGAAGTTTCACAATGCATCATCTTGCAATTTGCCTTTTGATAAAAAATTTGTTAAACACTTAATTCATAATCAAAATTTCCAAAGCTACTGACAGTGTAACTTTTATGATGATAGGTTCTTTATTGCATTGCTCGTTGCATGTTTCTCGTTTGTTGCGATTGGAGGTGTCCTATTCTACAGATTTAGGTTAGCTCCTATTTTCACTTCTTGGTTGTTATTATCTTTGGTTTTGCTACTGTCTTGTAGAATCTTGATATGGATGTTCTATTCCTGGTTGAGTTTACAAGAAAAGTCTGTTGTGTACACTAATTTGATTTCTATTGTGCTCTCCTAACATGCTTATTGCAAAGAGAAGAAGCATGCAGTTGAATATGGCAGATGGCTCCAAATAGGCCCATGTATTTGTCTTTTTTTATGTGCTGTATTAATATTTTTTGGCAGAGTGCTATATCAATAGTGGATTGGATTGTTCTCATTTTTCAATAGTTCTTGTTTTGTTAAGTTGTAGACCTCATCAATTTAAAGTACTAAAAATTACTGAGGTACTTGAATTTGGAAGTTCACCTATAATTAGAAATGAACAATTTAATCATCAGGAGAAAAAAAAACATATTATTGACCAACTATAATATAATTTTTCATCAACTGATATACACAGTTGAACACAGTTGTAGGAATTCTGTTCCAAACTTGAATGTTGATGAGAACAGAAAGAAATCAAATATAAAAAGGATGTGTATTAATTTTAAAAAATAGGTAGGTTTTGAGGAGATAGATTGAAGCTTTGGAGATTTTTCTTTGATAACTGGAATCAATTGCAGACATTATGAAACTAATACTTGCTAGATGGAAATCCAAAACTTGAGGTGAAGTTTACTTTTAGAAAAATTGAAATTAAGCAACACCATGGGAAGGGACTTCCTGAAGTTTCAAAATTCAATTGCAAAAAACTTTGCATTCCTGATATGTAGTATACCAAAACCTAGATGCCCGAGAAGTATTTAGATTCAGAATTAGATCTATACCCATTGTATTATGATGTAGAAATATGTGAATATAGAAATATCTAAAGGTTATTAGTTTTTCTTTTAAAAAAATGGAATTAAGAGGCATTTTCATGGGAAGGGACTTCCTGAAGTCTCAAATTCAGTGACAAACAATTGGATAACATTTCTGATAGGTAGTATACTGAAACCTAGATACCTAAGAAGAATTTAGATTCAGAACTAGACTCTGCAAACATTATATGTGATGTAGATGATAAAAAAATATAACAGTTCCAATGATGTATTTCCTTAGAATTTTCTGTTTCCATATAGGTGTCCTATTGGTCATATTTTGTTGAATATGACATATCAACAAGGTTAAAAATCATATTGTATCATATTAGAGTTTTTCACCTGTGGTCATGTCTTAATAACTTTAACTTGAAACAATATAATGTTCTCAAACTGAAGAGAAATTTCAACTCAAATTCAGGCAAAATTACCACAAATACTGTTCCAGTTGAACTTAGATGTTCAATCACTTGGTTCCTCAGAACTGAACATAAGCTTGCAGAAATATTTATTTGTCTTAAGTTGTCTACAAACTCTTTTTTGTTCATAAATGCACCTCCTGTTATGAAGTTATCTATGGTAATTAAATTTATCTCAAGACATTCAGTTGCTATTTTTTTTTCTCCTACAGACAAACTAGCAAGCAGCTTGCTTAGGTCATGCATACATGCGTCAGTTGCTAACCTACATCTCCACATAATGCTGTCTGGTCTTCTTATTCAGGAACAAGCATAATTCCCTGGAGGACTGCTTTTGGGAAGCTTGGGCTTGTCTTTGTTCATCTTCTACTCATTTAAGAGTATGATCATGCAACAGAAGCTGATATTCCTGTTTGTTTTATGTTTGTGATATGTGTTTACTATTCATACATGTTAATGGTCTAAAATGTAGGTTGTTATATAATTTGGCAGCAAAAAACTCGTGTTGAACGCATTCTTGGACTCATACTTGCTATATGGGGAATACTATTCTATTCTCGATTGTTAGGCACAATGACTGAACAATTTCGAGTAGGTTCCTTCCTATATAATGTTTCCAACAGCGCCCTTTTATTATTTGGTCTAATATGTATCATTTTAGTTTCGAAGAATTTATTTCTGAACTAGTTCATGTTGTCAGAACAACATGCAAAAAGTAAGAGAAGGAGCACAGTTGCAAGTGATGGAAAGAGACCATATCATTATCTGTGGAGTAAACAGTCATCTGACTTTTATACTAAAGCAGATTAACAAATTTCAGGAATCTGCCATCCGCTTAGGTACAGCTAATGCAAGGTAATATCATCCGCTCCTATTTTATCCATATTATGGACTTGCTTTTTGGATATAAGTCAGCACTTCATTGTCTATGTTACAATTATGTAGGAAGCAAAGAATTCTTCTTTTGTCTGATCTTCCAAGGAAGCAAATTGAGAAGCTCGGTGATAGCATCACTAAAGATTTGAGCCATCTCGATCTCCTTACTAAAAGGTGCGATTAATAACTGAATCACTGATCAAACCTTTAGCAGAATCTATAGATTTTAGTTTATTTAAAGACCAAATGTGGTTGTTTACTTGCTTACATTTCTTGCTTGTTAATCACTTTCATTTGTATGCAGCTTCTGTTTCTCCCTTTTTTGAATGAAACTGGAGGAGAAAGACCTACCATATAATATAATATATAGAAAGAGAGATGCTTCCATGGAATAAAAGATTAGGGATGGAGTTAATATTATAAGATATGTTGGTCTCCTTTCTTCTATAATAATTATGCTGAGCCAGCTAGATGTGTTAGGGTAGGAGACTTGTTTCATACTATGGGCAGCAAGTGAAAACTTGGTGGGCAGCAAGCGAAAACTTGGTCAGGATTAACCATTGTATGTTGGAGGGCCAGAGAGTATTGAGGTTTTGAAATGAAAGACAAAGGAGATGGCTGGAGGATTGAGCAGTGCAAGAGGAAGGCCAAGTCCTGAAAGTTGCATCACCTGTTTGTTCAAAAGGCAAAAGTGCTGTCATTGCCCATTGTGAAACCATAGAAGGGTGATGCAAGATCATGGGATACACTATCTTTTATCATCTAACAGACAGTTCTAGCAAGTGACACAATTTTCTGTTGGACTTTAGGTTGAATCCAGGGAAGATTTGTGGTTGTCCTTTATCATTCACAACCAGTCATAGTTGTTCTTCCTGTACTTTGTTTGATGAGAGTGGTTTAAGTCATTAATGACCTTAATTTACATATTTCATTTACATGCTTAGATGGAGGCTAAAACTGCCGATGTCAGTCCCTAGCCCTGATGAAAAAAGTTGATGTTTGCATTTGCCCTAGATAGCCAACATCAAAATTTGTCTGAACTTATAAACATAATCTTAACCCTGTTTTAGCAAGGTTAGTTTGCCACCTGTATGTGATGCAAGGAGCCTTCACCAGTTGGGTACCTTGACATGCAAAAGGGTAAGCTAGGAAGTCGACCAGAAACAACCCATCGTATCAATGCTCGAAGCTAGGGCCATTCTAGTTTTAGCTGTATATCATTGTTGTTAGCTTGTACTCTTACTTTTACCATACAGAAGTAAGTATGTAGGATCCTAGGACTTTTTTCTATTATCACAATATAGGCAGGTTAATTGGAGGATGCAACTTTCTTTTTTTCCTATATCATATTATCATAGGTATACATTGAGAGCAGCTCTGAATAGCCTTTGTGATTGTTCCATTTGAGGATGTGGACTTCACCTAATTTTCTTTTTAGTTCTGTCAGTATTGAAACAATTTCCTTCTAATGTTTCTAGAAAATTTGATATTGCAGCTGTAGTTTAAGCCTGACAAAATCTTTTGAAAGAGCTGCAGCAGATAAAGCACGTTGCATCATAATTTTGCCTGCAAAAAATGACCGGTGAGTAGACACCTTAATTATTTTTTAAAAATGACCTGGATTTTGTCATTGATGGGTATTCTATACATGAGATTCAGGAATCAGGAGCATATCAGCTAATGTGAAGTAACATTGTCGAACCTCTTTGATGTGATGTCCTACTTCATTGAATAAATTCTTAATTTATCCTAGGTCAACAAAGATCCTATTAATTTTTGTAAAAAGAAAAAAAATCATTATTAACAAACTTAAACATATCAGATTTCAACAGCATTGTTGTTTTAATTGAGACTGCAAGTTGTTTAAAAGATTATGTTCCAAGATATCATGCAATCCTACATTTCTCTGTATTATTGTGCTTTAGATTTTACACGCAAGTTGCTTATATGAGATTGTCAATCTGATCAGGTATGAAGTTGATACAGATGCATTTCTCTCTCTTCTAGCTCTTCAGTCTCTTCCTAATGTAAATTCTGTCCCTACCATAATTGAGGTATGTTGCTGGTGCAGTTGAGCATTTACATTTCTAAAAGACCACATTAAAAGATTCAGCATTATTTTTCTAGTTTCCATTTGCTCATAAAGGCCAAAGAGGTCAACTTCATTGGAATTGCTGTCTTGCCAACAGGGATCAACCTTGTGATTTCTTCATTCTTTATATTGTACCTAGTTCCTGACACTAGCATTCAAAAGCTAGAACTTCAAGATAAGCCCATCATAATTGGAACTTGTACTAATTTTCCTCTAGATTATTCTAGTCATAGATCAAATACTTGGGCATTATCCCATCATGAAAAATTCAAGCATTTTTTACTATTATTAGGAACTCTGATTGAACTGAGCAGTTGCTTCCATATTCAAATTGTGATGGTGACTTTTTTATTAATTGAAATTAGGCTTCCAGCGTTACCACATCCGAACTACTCAAGTCAATTACAGGCTTGAATGTGCAGCCAGTTGAGATGGTAGCTTCAAAGCTATTTGTTCAGTGTTCTCGACAAAAGGGTCTCCTCAAGATCTACAGACATTTGCTAAACTACAGAAGTACTCTTTTCCCTCTGCTAGAAAACATAATGGTAGTTGCCATTCAATGCAATAACAAATATCAGAGAGATTTTTTAGGCATGGAACTTTGCTTATCAAACCATTGTAAGATAATGATGATGATGAGAATACTTTAAATGCTAACCTTAACGTCAGCATATAGGATTACATGTTCAAAAACATAATGGAAAAATGGAGTTATTCTATGTGGTCCCACATGCATTTTCTTTATGTTGGCAGATTAATCATTTCTATTCACTCTGTTTGTACCTTTCCTATATGATTGCTTTTTCTATGCTGATAACACAAGAAAGTTTCAAACATACACCAATGAACTTGTACATGATCACCTCACATATCAAATTCTATTGGTATATATATTTAATAGAGAATCTGACCTTAGCCTTGTGTAGCAATATATTTTCGTGACTTACACTCTAATCCCTTAGTACTGCAATGGAGCAGCCTAATCTCGCACCAAGGCTTGCCTGCATTTTTGATAGAAAATATTGTATTTTAAAATGTCTAGGTGGGAAAATTGTGATTTCATATTTCATCATTAGTCTAAAATGTATAGATGCTTATTACTTATTTTCCATGTTGTCTAACTTCTGTCTTGATTAAGCATTCTACTTATTTTCAGTAGTCTTCTATGTAATAGGACTCTTTACATGAAGTTCTTTCTCAACAGTATTCGCAAGACCTATTGCTTGTACTGTTTTGTATGATTCTTGACATATCAAAAATGTTAGTACCTGGTTATTTGTCCCCTTTATAGTACCAAGTCAATTTGATAAACCATTTAACTTCTCAGATTTTGGAGGTGTTCAGTGTGCAACAGGATGACTAGTTAGTGTATAATGGCTCCTTATATTAAAAATCACTTGAGGGATTTTTTTTCTTATTCTTTCTTTTTCTTCTCAGACAAAATAGGAGACCTGTAATGTTGACTTGTTGTTTAGTTCTTATTGGCGACATGAAATTTCATTTCTTTTTTTTTTGTTTGTGTACATGGATTTCCTAGTCTCTATTTTTATTTGAATCCACATTCATTTGTTTGGGATTTCAGACTACAGTGAGCCATCTGATAAAGATCATTATGAAATGAGAAGTTAGGTGTATTGAGGGTCTTATCAGAGATCTTAGTGCTCTCAAAATCCAAGATGCACATATATTTGACACTTCAATAATTGTTTAAGATTTGGCAGTCTTGCATCTGTAATCCTGAATTTACCACCTAGCTGTCTAAATAAGGTTATGTAATTTATAGTAACTTTCTATCTGCAATGTGCCAATAGATTTCCTTAAGTGATCTTTTTTCTTATTAATTTTGGTTCGCAATAAGCAGAGCAGATTTCTTCAAAGACATGAAATCTTGATTCTGTTCTCTTACAGAAAATGTATTCAATATCTGTAGCTTCTCAAACCTAGTAGGCTTCAAGTACAAGTATGCAAGACAAGCAATCCAGGAGGTCAAACTAAAAGCAACAACTTTTGCTATATATTCTGTGATGTAATACTCTTGTGATGATTTATTGATTGTCTTCTCTCCAGGCAGTGGTTTGCGGTCTACTAAGATCTGGACAAATATATTTCCATCCAAATGAGGAGGAAGAGATTAGACAAACAGATAAAGTAGGAGCATCTACAATTTTTCATTGTTTCACTGAACCTTTTTCAATTTACATTATCTCCAGACATTAAATTAGGTATTTGCGCTCAACCTTAGTTATGGTGCACTCTGATACATCAGATTCTTCTGAGCCCTAATTGGGAACTCCAGTTGGCCTTAGCATTGTTACATTCTCTTATCCTAATATTACTGTCTCATGGTAGTATCATCGTTGGGTACTTGACCTAGATGATAATCATAAAATCATTTCATTTAACTTCAACAATGCCCTTTTATAAGCTGACTTCCTTAATGATTCTCAATTGTCTCTATACGTAAATTTTAATTCAAAAGATCAAGCGAATTGTCTAAAGCTCATGTTTCCCTGTGATTGGTTGATACGGTTTCAGCCACTCAACCTTGATATCAAAATCAAGGATTATGCATTCTAAGTATAGGAATTTTTACTGTAACTATGTATCATTTCCAATTTCAACAACAAGAAGCGCAAATCATGCTTAATGTTTATAAGAGAAAATTTCATAGCTGGTTTCCCCTTGTTTATTATATGTTGCTGCTAACTTTCACTTTGAAAATAGCTTCTACTTATAGCTCCTGTTTTTGGAAAAAGAACACCAAACATATTCCTTCCAGTTGAGTCAACTGAACAAGATGATTCAAACAAAGGCTCAGAAAGCAAAGCTCCATTAGAAGCTGAGATTAGGAAGTCAAGGCTCAAGAATATCATTGAGCGTCCTTTAAAATCAAGCTCCAAGGTATCATGCTAATTAAATGAATTTACAACAATATTTAGAATATCATATGTTTTTTTATATCATTTGCAGACTAATGATTTGCATCTTGGACCTCAAGAGTGCATATTCATGATTGGATGGCGACCGAAAGTTGCTGACATGATACGAGAATATGATAATTACCTTGGACCTGGTAGTTCATTGGTGTGTTCCAAATACTCATAATGCGATCGTACTCTATTCTTTGTTGCATGGTCAGATTAGTAAAAAAATCCTTATATTTTTCTAGACTGCCTCAGTATGACACTAGAGAAAGAAAGTTTACAATGTAAAATTACATGTTTTCTTGATGGATACTGAAGACTAAAACAACAAAAACCATATTTTTGAATTTGAAAACTTGGGTGTCCAAGATGACTGTATTTGAGAAGGTGATGGAGTTGGCAAAAAAAAGTAGAGGATAATAAAGACAAACCACGATGAGAGCACTTGGGCTTTTGTTGTTGTCCAAATTGTTTGCCATGTCGTCAATGATGATCTCTTCCACCGCCACAAGATCCTCTAGATGGCAATTTAACCACCAAAGTGGAATGATCTACCATGGGATCAGAGGATGGTGGGTTTATGGTAGAAGCTTAGGGCATTTGCATGTACATGTTCGAAAGAATGGAATGAAAGAGCCTCCTATAATTTAAGTCTTTACTGGCTCTAACTTAGGAAAAATAGTATGCAGGAACATAAGGTTAGGAGCTTATCAAGGCAGTCTTGCATGCCCTGACATCTGAAATAATCGGGAATATATCTTTCAAATTAGCCGCAAATGCCCTAGAATCGACTAATGCGGATGATTATTGTGGTGTCTTATTGTCATAATTGGAAGAGTTTACAAGTGAATATGCCTTGGAGATGTCCTACGTATAGAGAATCCTAGCTTGTGACCAAGTCTAGTAGAGGGAGAAGGAACACTAGAAGATGCTCTCAAGAATTGGATCAATGGATTGCCAAAGGAGGCAAGTAACTAAGGCATTTGGCAGTGGTGGACATAGAAACCTTGACAGCTTGAATGGTTAGGTGTTCAAGCTGACTTTCTCCCATAAACCAAACTCACACTATTGTTGCTTGAGCCCATAAAGCCTTTGTATCAGTTTCTACATAGTAATTGTCATGAAACTAAAGAGACCTGAATGACCAACAGTAGGAAACAATACGGAAGTAGTTGGTAAATCTAACATTTTGGATTGAAGGGAGATCTCGATGATTCACAACTCTAGGTGAAATAACTGCTTGATATTGAGAAAGAGATTGAAATTTGCTACTCGAAATAGGGTGTCTTCCACTTTCAAGGGAGAACAATGACAATTGTTCTCAAGTGTATGTGGAGGAGGAAAAAGAGCTTCCTGGTTAGTGGGAGCACAGTCATAGTGTCAGAGAAGATGGTAGGATGTGGTTGGCTGACTGCTCGCAGGTGGGATTACTTCCTAGACACTGCTGGGTTGTTGCTCGGACTCCCTAAAGCTATGCTTACTGGACTGCTGACATGCCATGCAAAGGTGAATGATATGTGTGCGTGATATGTTCACGAGTAGCATCTGCACAAGTGAGCGATGCTTTGGATCAGCATGTTCAGACAAGCACCACTGCAGATCTGTTGCATGTAAATGTTTGTGTGCATGTAGACTAGTGATGTTGGGCGATTGTGCATGAGTAGATGAGCGTGCTATAGATCTGTGCCTGGGGAAATGTCCACCTTCTGCATCATGGTGAACATAAGAAGATCTCTATGATGTGCTGGCAAGAGTGTGTGCATGGGAGGGGATTCAATATCAACATCATGGTGTTGATTCCATATTATGGGAAAATTAGGATCAATATTGTAGATAGTCTCCTCTTCCTAAATTGATTATTCGTCAATGTAAAATCACAAGTCCCTACTACTATGATATTTACATTTGCGTCCCCAGGAGCATAACAATCTCCAAAACATGTCATATCATTTTGAGTTTAATGTATGTTGGAATTATAGTAATTGGATGGTTATTTTTAGCTTGAAATTACACGCCTTAAATGTTTTGCCATTTAATCATGAAAGTTGTTTGTTTTATTTGGTAGGTTATACTGTCAGAAGCTTCCCTTGATGAAAGGAATAGCATTGTTAACCCTGTGCTCCAAAGCCAATTAAAGAACATCAAAGTTTATCATCAGGCATCTCTCTATTTGTTCATATTTATATATGAATTGTATTATATATGTGTGAATATGCCTACACTAGT
This sequence comes from Curcuma longa, assembly GCF_044706935.1. Taxonomy (NCBI): domain Eukaryota; kingdom Viridiplantae; phylum Streptophyta; class Magnoliopsida; order Zingiberales; family Zingiberaceae; genus Curcuma; species Curcuma longa. The sequence continues at coordinate 5,010,556 of NC_133867.1, forward strand.
ATCTTGCTCATAATCATATAGATTGTTGGTTTATATGCATAGGTTGGAAATCCCGTCAACTACGAGATGCTAAAGGAAGCTATATTAAATGCTAGAAATGAATATATGAAGGGAAAAGGCATCCCTTTATCAGTGGTTGTAATATCTGACAGAGAATGGCTTGCTGGAGGTAACTCTATATGAACGTCCACTTTCAGTTTTTGTAGTGAACTTGACATATTTATTCTGCTGCAGATCCATCCCAGGCAGATAAGCAAACTACTTATTCCCTTCTTCTTGCTGAAAACATTTGCAAAAAACATGGCATAGAGGTTTGTTGTTCACTACTGAAGACATTTTGAGATTCCAATTACTTCGGAGAGTGAATCCAGGAAAACATCTGAAAGATTACTAACTAAAACAATGTGTGCCATATTGTCTCCATGAAATAACAATATTTTTGCTCTATAATGATCAATAATTGCAACTCCTTCATGCTATGACTGTTGTGGTCCAGTTAACCTAACCAAGGCAAAAGGCTATAAAGTTGATTCTGTTAGCTAAATTACTACTGAGATCTACTCTCCCTCATTTCATTTGGTGCCTGGTTCGAGCCAAACCTACACTGAAAAGAATCAAAATATGTTAGTGGAGAGCTCTGCAGTAATTCTTTCCACCATTCATCCTTAACTCTGAGAATGTATACAGATTTGTGGTAGTCATATTTGCTGAATGCTGTCGATTTGGCTTTTTGGGTAAACTATGTACCAGACACTAGTTTACTGGATACCATCAATAGCATGCGTCCATTACCTGCTCTATATTGTTAACTGTTAGAAACTGAAACAGCATGATCCAGCATCCCTATCCTGTTTCTTCATTTATGCTATTATCCTTTCTTATCTAATTAGATGATTTTATTGCAGTTATTTAACCTTAGTTTAGTTGAGAAACTGTTAAGAAGATTTTCTAGTAAGATGTGCTTAAAACATTAAGTTAAGTAACAAGTAGATGTTACCAAATGACTGACAGGAACCTTGCTGAGTGCAGAATAGCAAAATCCTATGGCTCTTCTAGGACATAATTCATCAAAGCATCAACTTGAAATTTTGCCTGCTATAATTTAATACTCAAGTTATTCACCCTAAAAAAAAAAGAATCATTTGTTTTCCATTAATTCTAGATTTCATGTTTTCCTTTCAGGTGGCGAACCTAGTTGCTGAAATTGTTGACACAAGGCTAGGGAAACAAGTAATGTTCTATTTTTGCTAGCTAACAAAGAACATTGAGTAACAAATATTTAAACGAATTCATGTTTACGCAGATTTCAAAAATAAGGCCTTCCCTTTTGTTTATTGGTGCTGAGGAAGTAATGAGCCTTGTCACAGCTCAAGGTTTTTCTTTTCTCTTTAAGTTTTGTTCATCTGCAAGCAAAATTCCTTCACTTTTATAGGAGTTGTGACTATTTAGAAAATGCATCTGCTGAATGACAGTGGCTGAAAGTGCTGAGTTGAATGAGGTTTGGAAAGACATTCTTAATGCTGAGGGAGATGAGATATATCTCAAGGTAATATTATTTCCTTCGCTCTATTAGTTCAGCCATTAGCCTTAAAATTTTCATATTTGGGCCTTGAACGTTTGCAGAATTGCACAGATCCTACTAGTCATGCTTTCAACCATTAAGGATAAATGTTTGCATATTTTGTTGTTCAACCCTAAAATTTGAAAATTATCAGTCTTGCCTACAAAATATGCAATTGCTATGTATGTTCTATCATCTTTTGGACAAAAAGTACATGTCATGCATGTGTAGTTTCTGTATTACTGTACATGTTTTTTAGAGCAGGCACGTTTTGGATTACAATTTAATAGGTAAAATCGAACCCAAATGGGATTCTTTTCGGTTTGAAAAAATTGAACGTTTTCATTTTGAGTGGGGAATTAATATTTTTTAAACTTCAAGAGCATACTACAAAAGCAAGCTAACTTATGGGGAAAGGATCCTTCCCAAGTTTGGTTTTCTAAATAATGTCGTCTTCATGCCTTGTGCTCAACAACAGGGCATAGGCTGCTATATGCAGGAGGGTGAGACACCATCATTCATGGAGCTATCTGAGAGAGCAATTCTACGCCGAGAAGTTGCAATAGGTTATGTCAAAGGAAACAAGCAGGTATTTCAAATTTTGATTTTGTAGCTCACCAATCCTTCTCTCTTACTGAATTTAATTATAACCTTCTTGACATGATGATGGTAGGTCATCAACCCACAAAAAAAGTGGGAACCTCTCCTTTTAGAGAAGACAGATTCGCTTATTGTAATTGCAGAGTTTGAAGGCGAGCAGGCATGTAATTGCAGAGTTTGAAGGCGAGCAGGCATTCATTGTGTAAATCATTTTTTATTCCACACTTATCGGTCGATCTCAGTTATAGATAATTTGGCTCAATTTGCATAATAAAAGTAAAGAAAGTGGCATGTTTTTTCCCCTTACAAATCAAATGATTACTGATACAATTTGCAAACGTTTAAATCACTGTAGTGATATCACCCTTGGATCACAATATTGAAATGTTCGGCAATTATTCAGGTGATTGTACAATTCAAAACCGATAAATTGTATCATTTACCAACTGTTTCATTGCAATAACTGGTAGATATATTTTACTTGCAAAACTGTTTTGTCTTTGTCAGATTTGATCACCTCCTTTTGATTCTTCATTGTTTTCTTCTCTACTCTTAAATGTATGAGCACAAGCATCCAGTTAATGCTATCAACTTGAAAAGTAGATAATTGTCTCACTCAATTAGGAATAATTATATTACTTTTCTTTGTTTTGCATATTAGAAATAACATTTCCTGAAACTTTTCTTTGGAACTCATAGGCTATGGCAGGATTAGTCCTTAATTTGCTTCCCATTTTCCATTAGATTATTCCAGCTTTCTTCGATCTGTTCTAGGATATTGTATATATTTCCTTTCATAAAGTTGAATTATGGATGGTTAGATGTTCTCATGATGACTTGGGAGGCAAATTTTGCTTCCCATTTTCCATTAGATTATTGATCTGTTCTAGGATATTGTATATATTTCCTTTCATAAAGTTGAATTATGGATGGTTAGATGTTCTCATGATGACTTGGGAGGCAAATTGCGTGGAATCTCAAATTGAGAGTCGGAAGTTTAGAGAACATAAATTAAAAGGGTGCTCTTTTGATTAAAATTATCAAAATGATATCTCTTTTTAATTTATTTTAAAATAATATCTCATCCCATTTCAAATTTTTTTATTTGTTTGTTCGAAGTTGGCATTATCTAGCATCCAACTTTCATAGCAATCAAATCATTTATATTATAATAATTATAATTCATAGTTATTGTAATATAATATTCATTAATATTGATTAGAGTGTATCATTGCTCATTATAATAATTATAATTCATCCTTGTTATAATATAATATTGAATTATAGTGATTTGAGAGATAAAGTGTTTACGTTGTAGTAGATATGAATTATAATTGTTATAACAATTTCAAATAAGGTTATTTTTGAAAATAAAAATGGATTGAGATAGGATGTGATGTTGTTTTAATAATAAATGTGATAGGGGTATTCTTTTGACAATTCTAATAAAAAAAGGGGTGTTCTTGTCATTTTTGTCCAAATAAACAAGAAGACTAAATGAAAGTATCACTATCAAGTTTGAAGGTGTGTAATTTTGGTTTAATCTCATACAGATTTGATGGGGTAATATTTTAACATCCCACAAAACTCAAATTTGAATTTACATGTGTATTTGTGAATTACAGTTGTAATTGTTCTCAAAAAGACATCTTATTTATGGGTAGCACTTGCGAGTAGATGCTTGGATTTTTAAAGAAAATGAATGAATTTTTTTAAGAGTTTAATATTAAATTTATAATGAACTTATTAGGTTTTAACAAATCTGACAATTTATAATAAATTTATTTTTGATAAATGCATTGTAGTATATTCTCCCTCAATGTGACACTTGTTGATGAATGCTACACAATTTAACAATTTTAAACATATTTGTAAAGAATATTAAAAAAAACAAAAACTTGTATAATCTAATAAAAAATAGAATACATGCAAAATCACGCTTTGGAAAATTAATTAAAGATTTGATTTTATGAGAAAATTTTATTTTTGTTTTTATCACTTTATCTAAGTTAAATTTTGAATATATAAAATTTATCCATTGGTAAATTAAGCCTATCCTCAATAAGAAATTTTGTTTAAAATGGCTCAAGTTTGAGAAAGCATGCTCTGGGTAATTTTGAGATTATCAACAGTAAATTAATTTAAGTTTTTATTGTTTACCTCTAATATTAACATTGTTAAATCAATGATTTATTTATTTATAATAATTTATGTATTTAATTTTTATAATCTGATTAATTTTGACGAAGATTAAAAATGCTTTTAAATACTTTAATCATACACTCTACTTTTAAAATTACCAATTCGCAGAAGAAAAGAATGATTTGAGAAATGGATGCATGATTCTGTGATTTAAATTTATTTTCTACCTCTAATATTACTATCCTTATATTAATATGGTTAACTTATTTAATAAAATAATATTGTGATTTTTTATTCTACTAAAACAATATCATACATTTATTGATATTCTGTCAAATATTGAATAATATTTTATTAAACCGTGTAAGTTTCGGCATTATCTAGCATCCAACTTTCATAGCAATCGAATCACGTATCATATCCTGCGTTGTGATCAACTGTAGTTTTTTGATTTACCTCTTCACAGATGGAAATTGTGTGGGGCCTAAAGTGACGGATTCCATCTTTTTGCAGAAGAATCACGTATCATATTCTAAAAAAACCCCCTCTTTTTTCTCTATAAGTTTATTAATTAAATTTAAAATTAATTGATAGATTTATAGAATTCTAAATCATTTCAAATCAAATGAATCTATTTTTAAAATCTTAATATATTTATGTCCTCAAGATCTAAATTTAATAGTGTAAATTGAAAATAATGAATTAATTTAAGAGCACACTTTTAAATTTTTACTCTATAAATTTAAAAATTTGTTACTTTCAATTTATGCTATCTATTTCAGATACGAGGGCATAAATTTATTATTCTATCGATTTATGCTTTCAATTTACTTTACCATTGATTTTGATTTGAAGTAATTCAAAGTTCTACACCCATTAATAAATTTTGGACAAAATTGATTGATGGACTAACTCATTTGAAAATTTAAAATTTAATTTTTTTTGAATAAGAGAAGTTCTAAGCATCCATTAGTAGTGTTGGTTATTAAGTATTATTGTCTTAGGTCTTATTATAATGAACTTTTAACAAATTTTATCAAACTTTTACAAGTTTAAAAATTCCTTGATCTCATTTTTGTCATAGATCCGAAGGCATAAATACAGTAAGAATGTTTTAGAAGTATATTGATTTTGATTTGAAGTAATTCAAAGTTCTTTAAGTCTATGAGTCAATTTTGGATAAAATTAATTGATGAATTTAAAAAGAAAGAGGGATATTTCAAGAATATGATACGCGAATTGGGTATTATGAAAGTTGAGTAAGTAATTTAAATAATATTGAAACTTAAGCCATTCAATTTTGAATATTGAACTATTTTGAAGGCATTTTGAGGCTCATAAAATGTTACAGGGCATTATAGAAAATAGTAATTTTGAGGGGTGGAATTAGAGTTGTAAATAAATTAAACATTCTTGAATAAGTTTGGGTGTACGATTTAATAAAAATTTATTTATATTTATTCAATATTTATAAAATCAATTAAGTGAATAAATTTGAATATATATGTGTTCAGTTTGTTAATATTTATGAATAGAAATGATAAATTATTTATGAATAATATTTATAAATAATATTCACGAATAAAATTTATGAATTATGTTCATCAATAAAATTCTTATCAACGTAGTAATAATAAAAAAATATTCAAAAATAAAAAATAAATTAAATTATAAATTGAATCTAATTAAATAAATTTAAAATTATAAAATTTTTAAACAATCAAATAAATCTAAATGAGGAATTTCATACTTAAATCAAGTTAAATAAACTTAACTTAAAAAAAAATTTAAAATAAAATAAAATTAAATAATTATTTTAATAAATTAATTTAATTTAATTTTATACTCGATCAATTTAATTTAATTCGATTATTTTATTAAATAAATTTGTACGTCTTTGTAAAATAATTTTAGTTTAGTTTCGATTGGTCTATCATTTTTCTCAAATTGGTCCAATCTTTATATTTGCATTCTGACGAAAAACCCTACTCTTGTTCTTCGCTTCAGGCAGCGCCATGGCCGCGAGGTTTCTCCTTTCCAGAGCATCCCTAAACCTACGTTCCTCCCCCTCTCCCTTCGGTTCCAGTCGCTCGTCGCCGCCGCCAACGCCTTCGGCAACTTGTTCCGACCCTTCGGTGGTCGGGCCGTTCCTCCGGCGTCTTCGAGGTCCATGGTCTCCGTCTCATCTACACGGCTCGACCTCGCCGAGGACATCTCCCCTTCGCTTGACGTCGGCGGAAGGGTTCCTGCCACTGTTATCACTGGATTCCTTGGTGCCGGAAAGGTCAGCCTCTTCATTCTCATTATTCAGAATCGAAACCCGACGCTGTTGTTGATGAGTCTCTGGGAAAGTGGGCACTATTTCAGTATCTTCTCTTTAGTGGTAGCGGAAGTGGATAATGATACCTCTAATGTGCTCACTCTGTAGGTTCTTTGTCGATGAGTTACGCGTTGACTAGATTATTGAAAATGCAATGACCTGGTCGAGTATTGGTGCCTCTTTGCTCAACAATCATGAATTTTAATCCAATAAATTCATTTTGATCGCTGGAAGGTTATCAAAATAGCCATCAAGTTGTTTTGACCCAAGCACCTCAATGGTTTTTTTGTGTCAAAATGATAAAATAATATAAGATCACTGTTGGATTCCTCGTGCTCTCATGAATTTATTTGTGCGCATACATGTCGATTATAACCACTAGAAGGACATCAAAATAATTTTAGAAGTTGCCTTAAAATATGAGGATCACTTTTTAAATTAAAATACAAGGATGTTCACCTTTTTGTAAATTTGGAAATTATGATGCACTCTTTGGTAAATACAAAATTTTATATTCGCCTTTTGGTAAAATGCCGTTTCTTTTGCTGTAGCTACGAGTTAACAGTGCAAGTTCTTATTTGAATATATGCAGACAACATTACTGAACCACATCTTGACCTCACAACATGGGAAGAGAATTGCTGTCATTGAGAATGAGGTATGCAAATTTCATAGTTTTTCTTTTTCACTGCAGTAATATTTGCAGACAAATCACTTTTGCTATTCTTTTTAATTTATTTATCCTTTGTCCTGTCCCATAATGTAAATTCAATTTTTGTGAAAACCAGACTTTGTGGTGATTAAATAAGAGAATAAATAATCAATTTCAGTAATCTGTGGTTAATCTTACAGGCACTAAACTCATTAATTTAGCTCCATGTGCTTGTAAATACATGGACCTAACCTTTTGTGGAGACGACTAATCATTATGTTCTTACACTCTTTCCTGCTGTTTTGCTGTGATTGTGTTTTTTTTTGTCTCATTAGTTGTAGCAAGAAGTTATGCTTAGATTTTCAGTACCATATGTCGACTTCAGACCAGATTTTCATGCAGAATTCTTATGTTCGTTGTACTGTAGTAAATTAGGCACGATTTACAGTATCAAATTCAATTCATTCTTATTTTTGCTAATGCCCACTGTAACTTTCACCCACCCTTCTCCCGGTAAAAGCTTATTTGAATTGTCTCCTGAACTAGGCAAATTACAAGCTGCACTTGTGTACTTTTTTCATGGGTAATATGATGAACGGTCATTTGATGATTGCTAAGGGTGTCAAATTTCTCATTAGAAGTTTGTTTGAATATTTAAGGAATAAGTATTCTTATCGTCACCGTGTTTCTTCTCTTGGCAGTTTGGGGAGGTGGATATTGATAGTTCCTTGGTTGCTAGTCATTCTTCTGTTTCCGAGGACATTGTTATGGTTAACAATGGTTGCCTCTGTTGCACTGTGAGAGGAGACTTGGTTAAAATGCTTTTGAAGCTTGCTAAAGAAAAGCGTGACAAGTTTGACCACATAGTTATAGAGACAACGGGTAAAATTATTCTGTGCAAAACCTTTCTTACTGAACAGTATCAATTTTACATTTTGTTTTCTGCCTTTTGCTTTCTCATCTGTTTTTCTGCAAATGATTACAATTATATTATCCATTTAATTATTTAACTATATGCTACTTAAACCTGTATCTTGATGCTTTCAGATAATACTATTGTCGACATGGAATTTATCTCTTCATTTTGTTATCCTGTATGTTTCTTCCAGAATATCACCTCAGTTAGAATAAACTGTACAGGCAAGGTAGTCAGACTTGCTTTCCTACATAGGATTAGACAATGATCCATAGACTCTGATTATAGGATTGGAATATATAACAACAACAACAACCAAACATTATCCCACTAGGTGAGATCGGCCATATGGATCCTTCTACACCATTAAACTCTGATTATAGGATTGGAATATATTTTTTAAAAATTGAGTTATACTGGTAACTCATATTTGAAATTATAGATGCTATAATGGTACCCTACTGTTTAACGAATAACCTATATAGCCTATTCTACATGCTCTCTTAGGCTCTAAAGATACTAGCAAATGTTAGTTCAAAAATTATATTAAATAAGTTAATGCCTTATAAACTAGTAGCCTATTAATTCTCCATAGTTTATTAGAAATGGCATATTGTTACTGCTTAATGTCTCTACTCTTCAAACAACTAGGTATTAGTTATAGTAAGCATGAAATTATGTTGTATGCATCTTAATGCATTCTATGTTGTATGCATCTTAATGCATTCTATGTTATATGCTGACTTAACAATAAGAAAACAAGGGGAAAACATATAATTTGGAAAATGCAATGTATGCGATCAATTAAAAGATAAAAGATCTCGGTATGATTTGCAGATAAATTGCAACATTTTCTGTCCGAGGCAATGTTAGAGAAGTGTAGGACTAGGTGGTAGTGGTGACAAGCAGCATAGTATATTCACAATAGTGATAGGTTAAAGAAGGCATTTGGTAGGCAGGTTTATTGTAATGGTGTTGGTTATTTGTTGTGTTGATGCAGACAAGCTCAACAAAGGTTCATTGCAATGTAAGACTTGAGGCAACTTAGCTTGCTTGGCCTGAATCTGCTATTCATTTCTCCTCATTCTCTTCTGTTTCTTGGCCCCATCTCTTGCTATCATGGAAACACCAAACCAACAGCAAGGAGGTTATGATCTCGTGCATGATTGAGATAGCACCCTTAAAGCTACTTTGGGACTGAACCCAACTTATCCACACACAAGATTTCAACCATCCCTGTGGTCAGACAGTGATCACAGGCAGGTGCATATTTTTATGAGCCACTCTCACCCTATTCTCTACTTGAGCCATGGTTTTTTTTTTTTTATTGCCAAATTACATGGTCCTACTTCTAATTCTCAAGTTTGATTACCTTGGGTATATAAGGAACAAGGAAACCTATATGGAGATGGAGACTTAAAGAAGGAAATTGAAAATTAAGAGAGAGATAAAAATTGCTACTATTCAAAATTAACCTTAGGGCTAATGGATCATTGAAATTGTTCGGACTTATGATGAATAATTGTTTGATGTTAGAAGTCATTCATGCTTGCATATATTTGATGCTATATTATGTGATTTTGATTAGAAAATCTTTGTCCATTTGTTGAACAAAGAATATCAAGTGAGGCTAGAAAAAGCTGGTTTTTGAGCCCTTAAAAAAACTGCCTAACCATGTTAGCTGCTGTACAATGACTGATATGCATTCTAAAACTACCTATTATGCTATAATTATCAATTATAATAATTTCTCCATTCTAAGATGGAAAATGATAGAAAGTGCCAGTTGCTCATTTGGGTAGACTGTAAGGGCCGTGGTGATGGGATAAACTACCATCTTCATCACTTACTTGAGTGATGTTTATCTCTTTTGTTTTCCTCAAAAGTAAAAAAAGAATGCAAATCATGTGTTCTTTGGTTAAGTTTCATGTGACATGAACTCATGCCGCTAGCTGTGCAGACACATACCTGATTATGAGCTTGTGCTGGTACATAATTCAGCAAAGGACTACCTATCCTTATTTTGTGTAGCTTTTAGCCAGTGGTTTATGGGTTTATACAATCATACAACATCTTAATCTGTGGTCTCAAACTCATAAACTTCAACCTTTTTTAAAAATAATTTTCTTTTAATCTAATTAACTAGACTAATATTGTTATTCTTGTATGTTGAGTAAGATTGAACTGTAACTTAAACCTTAATGTTTGTAGCCATACTCAACCTTGACTCGTATGTACCTTTCGCACCCATGTTAGCTATCAACAATCTGAGTTGACAGCTGAGAATTATGTGTAAGAGTTTTTAGAAGCCACAGTGTTGGACACTTAGATCCACAAAAGTGCAGTTACTCATACTCGAGTCCAGGTAACATGCTTATGGCTTCTAGATGCTTTTGGTGTTGACACATTTATTTCCTTGCGCAGGACTTGCAAAACCTTCACCTGTTATAGAAACTTTCTATACAGATGATTTGGTTGCACGGCATGTGAAACTTGATGGTGTTGTTACTTTGGTGGATTCTAAGCATGCTATGAAACATTTGAATGAAGTTAAATCAAGATGGGTTGTGAATGAAGCAGTAGAACAAGTTGCATATGCAGATCGTATTATATTAAACAAGGTAATCAATTGCCAGTTAATACACTACTTTTGCAAGTAGTTACCATACATGTGGTTTATATTCTGTTTTAATTTTAATTTTTTTTCAAACACTTTCTTCTATTTGCAGACAGATTTGGTGGATGAGACTGAATTGGATGCACTAACTAAGAAAATCAAGGTAGAAATTCCTTCATGCACACTTGCAAAAAGGCAACCAGTGTGTTGCCTATGTAATCTATAATTGGTTGCATGTATGCTTAACCTATAATGTGAACACAATGTCGTATGTGTTTAATCTATTATGTCATATGCGATATTGCAGCACATAAATGGGATGGCTCAAATTAAAAAAGCGCAATTTGGATCTGTGGATATAGATTTCGTTTTGGGAATCGGTGGATATGATTTGGACCGGTGTGTTCATTCATTTGCAATTATTTATTATTCTTAAGTTTTTCAACATGTTTGTCTTTCATCTATGTATGCTGACCATTTGGTGGTGTTAACTTTGTATGAATGCATGTGCAGAATTGAATCTGATGTTCAGATTGACGACAGCCATAACACTAGTCATCAATGCGGGCACGATCACGGTAGTGTTATCAAGCAATTTCCCTTTTGTCTTTTTTCATTTTCAGCAATGGGCATGATCACACTAGAATTTTCAAACATCCATTTTCCTGCAAAAAGGGCCCAATATGGGTTGAAAATTTGTGCAGTGAGCACATAATATGTGTTCGAATGCAATACCCTTTGATGGATAAAAGGATGCCTCAATCATTGTGGCAATGGTTTATTGGCAATATTTGTTTGAAAAGAGTTAGTTACAGCCTGAAAACTTTGAGATAATTTGATAGAATTGAGATATCTGATATTTACTGATTAAGCTTTAGCTTACTTGTATCGGATAGAACTTATCATCAGATTTGCACATTGTATCATACATCACCTATGTAATTTTCATCTTCTATGAAGTTGATTCATTGCTTGGTAGATATAAGCATTTTCATCGAAGAACCAGTCATAAGTAGCTATCTGCTAATCAGTTTGGTGTAGACAAATTGTTGGATATTAACATACAAAAAGAGAATATATTGTCTAGAATATATATTTTGAATTAATTTTCTCTTTACAAAAAACTAATGCTACAAGTTTTGGTGCACGAGTAGTTTGTGATGGCGTGCTATTCTTTTTTACGCTTGTGCTCCAGATCACCATGGGGAACATCATCACGGTCATGTGCACGATTCAGCTGTAACTAGTGTGAGTATAGTTTCCGAGGGGACTTTGGATCTTGATGAGGTATCTTCCTATCTCTTGCTGTTCGATATGAAGCTGTAGTTTTTGTGCAAGGCATTCCTGTTCTTTTGTTTTTGTGGCTTGAAGTTGATAGTAATTATTTCTCTGTTTCCTGATTACCTAGCGCTGTACTCTTGCAATCCAACACCTACTTCTCAAAAATCGATTAGAATTTGGTGCTCGGACGGTTTCTCCATAATGAAATGATTTCTGGAGTTCATAACATTTGGTCGCATTATAATCTCTCTAGATTAAAGACCGGCATGAACTTGTCTACTAGATTTAGAGTTATTTTACTTGGGGAAAATAAATGTGCCTACAGCTTGGTATTTCGCATCTTCACTGTTTTGTTGTCAATTAACGTATCGAACTAGGGGGGAAAGTCATTTACCAAGCTTAATTAATAATGTTGTTGCCTTTACCTCCAGGATTAATCGGGTGAAGCCTAGACACCTGGATTATCAAATTTTAAATAAGTGACAATAAGGTATATCACATAGTATGTATACAAAGGAAGAGGGAGTTACTTTTGGTGATTAACCCGGATAATTTCCGCCAATGGGACCTTCTCCTGTTTGTTGTTCTTGCCTACGCAACGCCTGTATCGTATTCTTTCTTGTGATAATCAGCTCCCACAGTTGGCTGCCCCTGCAACAGATCGGTGTGGCGGCGCGTGCCTTCCTCTAGAACACCCTCCAACTCCCTCTAAATATTTTTTCGGGAAGAACTTGATCAAATGCCTTCAATCCTATTTTCTTTCTCTTTTTCTCACAATATCAAATTTTGTGTCGACTCAATTATCGGCACATCTTGTCCTATGAAGGCAGTTCAATTTGCCTGATATTTGTTTTGCAATTCACCTGTTCAGAAATCAACCAAACCAAATCATTCTTCTTTCAGGTTAACGACTGGCTTGAGAGACTAGTCGATGAAAAAGGTGAAGACTTGTACAGGCTGAAAGGTGTCCTCTCAGTGAATGACTCGACTGGCCGCTATGTAGTTCAGGTACTTTGATCTCTTTTGCTTTAGTTCAGCAACAATTTTCGTGTTTGGCGTTCAGTCGGATAACCGAACGATGTTCACATCTGCTTCTCTTCTATCAGGGGGTGCACTCGATGTTGGACGGCTGCCCTGCAAAGCCATGGGGGGAAGGTGAGAAGCCAATCAACAAACTCGTGTTCATCGGTAGGAACTTGGACGAGACGGCTTTGCGCAAGGCCTTCAAGGGGTGTTTACTATAGATGAACACTTCTAGCCGCTAAGTAGTTCAGGTAGTTTGATCTCTTTTGCTTTAGTTCAGCAACAATTTTCGCGTTCGGCGTTCAGTCGGATAACCGAACGATGTTTCTTCGCGCATCTGCTTCTCTTTTATCAGGGGGTGCAGTCGATGTTGGACGACTGCCCTGCAAAGCCATGGGAGGAAGGTGAGAAGCTGATCAAGAAACTTGTGTTCACAGGTAGGAACCTCCAAGGAGATAGAGATGCATGGTCTTGTTTTTGGTAGCATGATCCGAGTTGCATTAGGTATGCATGGTGATAATTTTCATATTTGTATTATTTAAAAATGCTTTTATTCATTTTATTAGATTTACAGAAAATTATTCATACATAAATGTAATGATAGGAACCCGTGTCCTATCTCGCGGAAAATAAAAGAAAAGGAAATAGAAGGGGATAAACGATCACTTCGAGAGGGGATCGACCTCCAATAATCAAAAAAATTGATTAACTAAAATAAATTATTTTATTGTTTTATTGCTTGTCTCAAATGATTACATAATGACTCTATATATAATCCTAAAACAATACCAAGTCAATATAGTAAATCTAATAACTTATTAAAAGATAATTATTAATAAATCTAATGATCTTATCTAAATTAATAATAAATTTAATAACATAGATAATATTTTGAAAGGGCAATTTGAATAAGTCTATCTAGGGATCCTATCATTCCACCGTCCTTCAAAATAATCTTGTCCTCAAGGTTGATTTTTTTTTTCTTCTTTTTCTTTCGATGATTTGTATAAAAGAGCTTTTTATTGTGCACCCATTGAAATCTCCTTTTGACGAAGTCAAATGATCTTTTATAATTTTTTCTTTTTCTTCGCTTAGCCTTGTGTCGGATCTTGACTTCATGAGTTGTCAAATGTTGTTGAAGATGACAAGACATTATCGCTTCGTTCACTAAAATGATGGAAGTAGAGATTGGTGTAGTTCCGATAATTTCAATCACGGGGGTCACAATGATGGATGAATTCTCTTTATCATTATCAAAGTTTAACTCCTCGCGTAAATTATCTTTATAACTATCTTCCTGTTGTTGTTGAAATTGTTGATTTATTTCTTCTTTGATTGGAGTGCTTGAGTTGGAGCCAATGATAGAAAAATTCTCCTTATCATTATCAAAGTTGAACTCCTCGTGCAAAGTGTCTTTATAACTATCATCTTCTTCTTCTTCATCTTCTTGTTGAGATTGATGATTTATTTCTTCTTTGATTGGTGTGCTTGAGTCGGAGCCAATAATACGATCCTTCAATTCTTGTACTATTGTGACCAAGGATGCAAATTTAAAGTTTCTTCAAATTTATCAAATTTATTCGCGCATCGTATCTGGCTTCAAATTTATCCATCCGCGCATCGTATCTAGCTTCAAATTTATCCATCCACATATCGTGCTTGGCTTCAAATTTTATAGCTCATTTGTTGTCGGGTTGAACTCTTTCAGTCGTCATGTCAGAGTGGATCTTCCTCTCTTAAGGTTGGGTTAAGACTATGCTCTTGTTAGTGGGCGTGTATTTGAGATGTCGAAGAAATTGATACTTGAGGATATGCGATGGTGGTGAGGAAAAAAAACTTGGCTCTGATACCAAGTTGATAGGAACCCGCGTCCTATCTCGCGGAAAATAAAAGAAAAGGAAATAGAAGGGGATAAATGATCACTTCGAGGGAATCGACCTCCAATAATAAAAAAAAATTGATTAACTAAAATAAATTATTTTATTGTTTGTCTCAAATGATTACATAATGATTTTATATATAATCCTAAAACAATACCAAGTCAATATAGTAAATCTAATAATTTATTAAAAGATAATTATTAATAAATCTAATGATCTTATCTAAATTAATAATAAATTTAATAACATAGATAATATTTTAAAAGGGCAATTTGAATAAGTCTATCGATCCTATCATGTAACAACAGAAGCAATTCACCGATAACCCAGCGGCGCCGGTGTATCCTTCAGCGCCATTCCCTGGTAATGTATGCCCTGCAATCCACAGCGCCACATTAACAACATATCATTCATTAAATGAGCAGCTGAAATTAAATCCAATGAGAAAATTTTGAAAGTTATTAGTCTTTTTTAATGAGTTGGTTGGATGGTGGTTTGGAATTGCCGGTTCGATGATTTTTGATCGATTCTTAATCTTAATCGGTTAAGATGGTTACTATTCGGAATTTTAGGTTCATGGTTAGGGAATTTTTTTTATTATAATTGTAGAATTGAAATTGAAAGGATTGAGATTTTAGAATTGAAGATAAAAGTTAAAAAAAATGGTATGGAAATGACGAAATTTTAGTTATTAATAAAAAAAATAAATAAATTCGGAGTTTGAAAATTGTTTTAAAAAGAAGAATTTGAAATTTTTTTATGATTTTATTTTTTAAACTCCAGGGGAATTTTAACGATGTTGAATTTTAGAGGGGCGTTTTGAAGTGAGATTTTGGCTGGCGTACCGAGGCGAAGTGGTTGAGGTCGCGGTGGTGCGCCTCGTCGGCGCGGATGACGGCGACGACGTCCTTGAGGGTAGCGTCGGGCGGGAGGCACCAGTAGTCGATGGCGATGGCGGGGGCGGGGCCGTTCTCGATGGCGCCGGCCTCCAGGTCCTTGAGATATTCGGTGTAGGAGTAGACGGCCTCCTCCTCCAGGTATCCGACGCAGCGGTGGGCGAATTTGGGCGACACCAGGTAGCCCACGAAGTAGGCGTTGAAGAAGACGCCCTGCACCGCCAGGACCAGCGCCCGCTCGTACCACCGCGGCCGCGCCACCTCCATGAACGTCATCAGGTGCATCCGCTCGTTCTCCGCCTCCTCCAGCAGCGCCCGGATCCACCCACCGCTGTGCTCGAACCGGCGGAGCGAGCGTAGGTGAAGCAGCATGCCTCCCACCATCCCCGGCACCGCCGCTACCGTCTCCAGCAACAGCGCATGGTATACATGCCGCCTCTGTTTCCAGACCAAGATTAACCACAAAAAAAAAAAGAATCATCCCAAAATTTGGGAAAGAGATCAAGCAACGTTCACGGTTCACAGATACCTGGAAGAAGGCGTCGCTGGGGACACGCACGGCTTTCACGGCCCAGTACGCGATCTTGTCGAGGAGCGTCGTGGGGACGTGGTGCTTCTTCACATCGATCGAGGTATCCGCCTTGTACGCATCCCATGGCTACGGAGTTCATCGATTCCATGTTCAATTGCAAAGAAGATCAATCAATCGATCACTGAAATCGAATCGCTTACCTGGAAGCAGGACCATCTCCAGGGAGTGCCATCTGCTTTCACGATCTGGGATCGCTCGATCCCCCAGTAGTTGGACACCAGCTTGCCCTCACTCGCAGTGGCAGCGGCGGAAGGCTTCGCCTCGTCTCTATTCTCCGCCGGCGATGCAGCGGTGCTGGCGGCGCGGACGGAGAGGAGAAGTGTGGATGCGGGCGGATCCCGGCCGGCGCCGGAGGCGGCGGAGAGAAGGCGAGGGCGGATGTGTCGGAGCAGCGCGGATCCGGCCACTCGAGTACTCATTTCGCGGCGTCCGATCGGAAGAACGAGGTGAGAGATCTGCTCGATCGGTTTGATTTGGGGAAGAAGGCCGTTAGACGCGGTATTTATAGGCAGCAACAGGCGAGTCGCACCCGGAAGTCGTTTGAAAAGTCGTGGAATGAACTCATTAAAGCCGTTGATTTGTCTGTCAACGGTGATGGGGGACGTAGCGTACACGGCACGTTGATCTCGACTCTCGATTCGTCGAGTTAATTTTGACTCTCCTTCTCGATCGGGCTCCGGTGCCGGTTCAATCGATTAAACCGGCCAGCGGACCGGATCCTGATCCGAACGCTACTAGAAACACGGGCCGAGTCATAAAGGAGAGGCTGCCTTAGGCAAATTCTCCACGTTTACAAATAAAATGAATTATCCGATACAAATTAAATTTACAATTTATCCTTTTAAATAATATAAATTGTTTATTTAATACTAAAAAATTAGTGGTGATTTTTGAAATTGCTTGTAAATACTAAGGGGCATTTTGAAAATTATTGGTAGAGATCATAGTTCCAGATTATCGATTTAACAGTTTCTAGCATATTTATTGCTAGATGTTATGGGTTAGTACGCCTATGTCAAGAAAGTTAAGATCTAATCCAATTGGAAGCGACATGATAGATGCAAGATCCGATCTCATGGCTGACTAGCTCAGATTGGTGCCCAACTCCATGCCTAGCTCGGCTCATCAACTAGCTTGGCTCGAGGTCCCACATTCTAAGTCCAACTCTCCCCACCATTCTAGCTCTCCTCCCTAGCTCAGTGATCGCTCAAGCTCTCCTTCCTGGCTCGGTAATCGCTCAAGCACTCCTTCCTGGCTCGGCAATTGCCTGAGCTCTCTTTCCTAACTCGACAATCGCCCAGCTCTCCTCCCCGGCTCAACAATTGCTCGAGCTCTCCTCTTTAGCTTAGTTGTCGATCTCTGACTCGATCCTTTGGTCAACTGACTCTGTGAACCATTCAGCGTCCCACTCGATGCTCCATTGGCTTTGCTTTCGAATGAATCCGTAATCTCCTAGCTAGAGGTCAGCCCCTTCGTTAGCTCAGTCTCCGAGTCCGCATTTCTGCCTAGACCACCGCCAGAAGGACATGTACAATGATATAATATTGTAGCTCACCTGCCTCGTTAGTATAGAGCATGATTAATGCAGTATAGTTCTGGACCATACCGACTATAAGCGATAAGATCCGTAACTACTACGGCGATAGGATATTCTCCTTATCAGTGATGAGACATCTCCTTATTGACTTCATATAATAGTCCCGCTTCTCGCGAGCGGAGATACGTGTGCACACATACAAAAAGCACTCTACTTCTTTAAGATTTCTTCTTCTTCTCCATCGCTGGTTTGTGACCTAATTTGAGCGTCGAAGTGGTTAAGCCGAGGCACCCCTCCGCCTTCATTCTCACCCTCCTTCTTTTGCAGTCTGATAGAAGCTCCACCGTATGTAAGTCGTGTGAGACTTCCCTCTCATCAGTCAATGACTCATCCATAGATGATCTCAAATAGAGATACTAGAGTTTGAAAAGTAATCGATACTAAATAGGGAAATGATAATTAGCATGAAAATTTTAACATGTGGAGCATGACACTCACAACTGCATTTAGTGGGTCTCACTGCATGCCAGTGGGATCTACTACCAATGTGAGTGTCATGCTCTATTCATGTTGGGATTTTTCATGTTAAGTATCATTTCCCTACTAAATAATCTTAATTGTTAAAAAAAAACCTCCATCACCCAACGGTCAAATCCGCCAACGATCGAAGTCGTCGATTCCAACAATAGCTGAGATTTTCCAAAAATAGCACCAGCTCTTGAACTGTATCGACTCGACGAACTGAGTCAATCGATAACTGACTCGTTGATTCGATTACGGATCCAGGTCAGATTCGGACTGCACCCGACCTAGAGTCAGGTCTAAGTTCATCGAGACTAAGGTAGCGTTTGGTTTGAGTGTTTTCCAGCGTTTTCCATTTTCCTTTTCCAATTTTGTAGAAAACGCTGAATGGTTTGTGGTTTCCTTTTCATTTTCTGGAGAATGAAAACTCGTTTTCCAGAAAAACAGAAAACGATAAATCATCGTTTTCTAAAAACTCAGTTGGGAATGGAAAATGGGAAAACGCGGCGTTTTCCCTTCGATTCCACGACGAGCACAGCGAGCATAGCTGGCGTTTTTTCCGAGTTTTTTTTCCTTCGATTCCGCATTTTTTCCGGGTTTCCTTCTGCGGATTTCTTCCCCGAGCCGACGCCCTAATCCTCTTCTCCTCCCGCTGTGCGTCGTGGCTGGATTGGAATCGCTGGAAAAAGCTTCCCCAGCTTGCTTCCTCGCGAAGACGCTGCCCTGTTCACCGTCTTCCTCAGCTTGCTTCCCCGCGTGCCTCGCCCTCCGTCCAACCTCGAGGCCGCTACGCCTCCCCGTGTTGCGCCCTCCGATCGACTGCGAGCCAGCCGCGCGTGAGAAGGGACAGAAGGGACACCATCGGAGGCGCCGCCCGGGCCCGGCGACGCCACCGGAGGCGCCGCCCGAGCCCGGCGACGCCACCGGAGGCGCCGCGCAGGCCCGGCGAAGCCTTCCGCGCACGGCCCTCGCGACTTCGATCGCGATTTTCTTCTCTCCGTAGTGTTTTTTTTTATTTTTCTCTCCGTAGTGTTTTTTTTTAATTTTTTAAGTTAGGATTTAATGAAAGTTTAATAATTAATTCCAAACTTTGGGATAGACTTTATTTTTAATTAAAAAATAAAAAAATATAATTAATAAAATCAGTTAATTCTAATTTATCGAACCAAACGTATTTTTTAATTTCCTTTTCTAAAAAACAGAAATAGTATATCATACCAAACGTATTTTCTATTTTCTGAAAACTAGATTAGAAAATGAAAAACTGAAAATAGAAAATAGAAAATGAAAAACAGAAAATGAAAAACATTTTCCAAATCAAACGCCCCTACGGTTCGCAGATCCGCTTCGTCTTGCTCCTACAGTCGCCGACGAAGCCCCTTTCTGCTTCCTCGCGCACCATGAGCTCCCGCTTCGTCTCCTCTCCCCTCAAACCTTCACCTCAAGATTCCCACTCTCCTCTCTTCCTCTTCCCATGGCAGGTACCCAGCCCTCGCGTTCTCTTCCTCCATCTCGACCTCCACCTTAAGGTTTTGTCCGGACCGCAGACGCCGGCGTCGGCCGCGAGAGGCGCCGAGTCCGATGTTATGGGCTTGCTGCTGCGCGAGCGGATCGTCTTCTTGGGGACCAGCGTCGACGACTTCGTGGCCGACGCCATTATCATCCAGCTTCTCCTCCTTGATGCCATGGATCCCACCAAGGATATCCGCCTCTTCATCAACTACTCCTGTGGCTCCCTAAGGTGCGTCCATCAACCACTTGGGGATTTCTTAGTTTATTTATTTGTGCAAAAAATTACAACTTTGTATATCGTGTAAATTCCTGCTCCGTCTATCTCCACTGTATGGTGCTTGTGCAAAACTGTGCGATTAAGTGAACTGTGATAGAGTAGTAGCTCTACGATCGATACTTGACAAGATCTCATATGCAATTCTGCTGATTTGACTTAAATATCGTCTCCAAATGGGTCGATTTGATGGAATTGGGGCGATTCCTAGCTCATTAACCTAATGTTAATCTGTCAATGATCAATAGACATACACAGGATCCTCATGTAAGATGGATGTGTTTGGATGAGTGTGGATTGATATATTTTTATTTATTTAATTATTAAAAACAGATTCTATGTGTATTCACTTAATCAACATTGTTCCTGTTGAGATTGGATGAGTCGCCGGCCACCTGGCTTGGAAGCGGACGGTCAAGGTGGTATCCACGGACAGAGAAGGAAGATGCTAGAGGATTCTGAGGCGCCACTAAGACTTGTACGACAAGAGGGAAGAGGGAAAAGGGTGAAAACGGAGATCAGGGGTGTCCTGGCTCAACCGCTCCGATGCTCAAGTTAGCTTTTTCACCGGAGAAGGAGAAGGAGCATAAGTGAATCTATGAGTATGCGTGCGTACCTATCTCAATGAGATAGAGGAGAGATATATAGATTAATGTAAGAGAATAAAGGAAATCTGTCTTATCTCAATTAAGAAGTATATCCTTCAGTAGAGATTTTATCAGAGGAAATGTCCCATCGGGGTAAGGAAAACGTCCCATCGCCACCGTAGTAGCGAAAAGTCTTATCACTCATGCCGATACGGCATCAAACTGTACTATCATGCTGCATTAATGGGGTGATAAGTTATCTGAGATATCATATAATTGCACGTGTCCTTCTTGCGGTGGCCTACCTAGCTAAATGAGGAATTGAACAGAGTGGAGTCAGCTGAGTAGGGTGTATGACACTAAGGAGAAGGAGACAGAGCATGGTTAGTAGAGAGAGCCTGAATTGAGGCCGGCTGAGACGGGCCTTGAGGCCGAAGACTTGATGCAGCCGGGAGGAGACTCAGTAGCGTGACTCGAAGCTCAGAGGCGGTTGTTGAAAAGGAGTGAAGTTTTAAGAAGTCGGATGTGAGATTCCGAGCTGAGCTAAATGCTGAATTGGGTGTTGGACCCCGACCTGAGCTGCCCCCGAGTCGGGCTCGTCGGTCCGAGTTGAGCAAAATACTGAGTCGGGGTTGCCGAGTCGGGGCGCGGGGCCAACCCAGTCAGTCCGGGAATCATGTCTTCTTTTTGACGTGTCATCGCATCAAACCAAATCTTGACCTTCTACACCCTGTCATACCGACCCATAACAAACACGATAGTGTGTTCTAATAACTACAATTTCTGATGGAAAATCCTGAGCCTGTTAGGATCTGTATTTCGATGATAAATAACTGATGGTTGGCTAACGCTACATTTTTGGATGTGTGTTTCTGCTTCATTTTGCTTTGGATGTGGCTTTATGATCACTGTAACACAGAATAAGGGAACATTTTGGATGTGTAGGTAAGGCACTTGTTTGTTTCATGTAATCTTTTGCCATTGTATTCCCTTCATCTTGGATCTGCAGACCTATTCAGCAACAGCTTGAAATGCTTCCCATTCGTAACTTTTGAACCTTCCTATTGATTATATAGCTCCCTATTGATATTGATTACTTTTGCTTGCATATGCTAGTACACATTGGAATTATGTAATTCAAATTAATTTGTATTTGACTCCATTTTGCTAAATCTCTTTTTCACGTAGAGGGTACCATTTCACATTGGATTTCCACATGTTACCTTGAGTTGTGGAATTTTTGTGTTGCATCAAAATAAGTTTCAAATTTCAATCACCATGTTTGGTTGAACATGCTTTGCATCCATAATATTCTAAATTCACTTAACCATGATTTACCTGTTCTAGGATCACCCTACTCTAAAAAGAGGATGATTGGACAATTGATAGCTGAATGATTTGGATGTTAAATATGTGAAAAATGATTAATTTCAAAAAATTCTTATTCCAAATCTTTAGCTGTTCTTCTAGAATTTGCTCCTTGTTCAGAAATTTGTTCTTCTTGAGCTGATCAGTAGTATTTGTGTGGGCAAACTTTGATGATGCTCAAATTTCCATGTTTTATTTGATTGCCATATTATTCATGTTGTATATATTGGATGTTTAGTTTTCTTTTCCTTCAACAAAAAGGTGGAATCCGCTTACTATCATTTATGAGGAGGTAAATCGAGAAGCTGCAGTTGGCCACGACGGAGGAGGGTATTACCTCGGCTTCGCCGAGATTCAACCTTTGCCCACTTCAACAATTATATTCCATTGTAACCAACTCAACTATGCCCCAGGAGCTAGTTTTCTTTTCCTGAACTATATGTTCAGATTACAATGAGTTTCATGTTTTACTCTAGTTGCTTATTATGTTGATCTTTGCCCACGGCATTACTTGGATAACCATACTCAAATTACTCTGGGTAGATGACTAGGAGGGAAGAGGGGAGGAGAAGGATGAGGGATAGCATAAGTTTTGCACATGAGAAAGATAACCACTAATATGTTTTTCCCCTCTTTTCCATCCCCTCTACTCTTCCATTGTATTCATACACACTTGTTTTATCCCAAGTAAACAAACTGTTCATGATTTCCCAAGGCATTCTAATTTTTACTGTGTTTCTTCTTCTATTTCAGTGATACAATGGCTATTTCAGTGATACAATGTTAATATGTTATTAGAATTATCTCAGGTTTTACAGGCCTATCGAGGGTGTTGAGTATGGAATCATTTTGTTATCGATCGAGACTCTATCACACCGGTGCAAGTGAAGTCTAGATTCGACTACGAGAGGAAATGTATAAAGATCCTGATAAAATTTTGACACCAGAAACTGCTATTTGATTCAAGTTCACAATCAGCAGACACTGTTTCAGCATTTCACTCCTCAAATTTCTATAAACACTGTAATTTCATGCTGTTCGTTTGAAGCTTGATATCTAACTGAGTTTTTGAAATGCAGAGATTACAACCCAATTTACAATCTTTGGTGTTGATCCAGTCAGTGGTGCCAGTGGATGAACTCTCTATCTAGGAAGGATATCGTCAGTGTTTTCCAATCAACATTACGACTGCTTGAAAAGAAATTATGCAAGATGGAATCCGACCAGGTATGACATTGATATAGTTATTCTTTTCTAAATCGATGTTGTTTGGAGTTCTACAGGTACTGTGCTTGAATTCTCTCTCTGTTGGCCTCCCACCACAGCTTGGCGTGCACCTCCCCGAACGTCTCCCGGCTGCCGGACCACCGCCGAACCATGGCTCAGAGAAACGAATAAGAGTTGCAGAAGTTTAGCATGGACAGGAAGCTACCTGAACCGCACTCGGCGGAGCTCCCGGGTGCCGTCGGCGAGCTCCCGGATGGTGATGTAGACGCCGGGTTCATCCTGCTCCACCCACTCGGTTGCCTCGAGGTCGCTCGCGTTGCTGGCCGAGATGGACGCTTCGTCCCTCGACGAGGTGGTGGTTCGTGATGCATCCGCCAAGTTGGCGGCGGCTTCCGCCTTCGCACCGGAGGTTCCTGCCCCCGCCGCGGTAGCAGGCGAGTGCAGGCGATGCGGAAGAATGTTGGGGGAGGGAGTTTGAGCTCCTTTGCCGTCGGCGGTGGACGGCGGTTTGTTGGCGTCTCCGATGGGGCTCTCCTTCGTCGAGCCCACCCTCGACCATGAGGATTCCCTCTGAATAGGAGAGAAACAATTCAATGCAGAAATCTACTGAATCTGAGAGTGTGTTCGTCACTGACCTCGCCGTCGTCGGATCTCGCCGGAGTCTGGAGAGCCTGGCGGTTGTACCGCTGCACATTGTAGAGCTCCATGATCCTGTCGTAGTTCTCCCCCCACCATCTCTGTGCTTGCCATTTGTTGAACATCTCCCGGCTACAACGCCAATCAGGTACGAATTAAGCATCATCGAACCTAGAGATTTTGTAGCTGTTAAGAGCAGGACCTGAATCGAATCCGCTTGAGATCGTTGCCGGCGCCGTCGGGGAGCGAGACAAAGGTAATGTGCACGCCGGGCTCCACCTGAGCCACCCACTCCTTGGGCTCATCGTGATCGTGATCCTCCAGCACCACGTCCTGCTCCGCCGCGCCACTCCAGTCGCCGCCGTGCCGCCGCCGCCGCCGCCGCCGCCGTCGACCCACTAGTCGCCGCCGCGTAATGCGCAGCGTCTTCGTAAGTATAGGCGCCGCGGCTCTGCTGCCGACGACGAGGATCCCCGCGGAAACTCTTGCTCCTGAACGACGACGCGGAAGAGAACGAGGAGGAGGAGCTTCCTCTTCCTTTGCTCTGCCGAGCTGAACCGGAAATCTTCAACACCATGTCCTTTATCTGCGCACATCCAGTTCGTGATCAGCATGCAGGTTTCCTCAAATCTTCATCTAAATCTGTTTTCGACATTGTTAACTTGCATGAACTTGCAGATGATCAAATCAAACAAGCAAAAGCTTCAGCTTCCTGTTCCTACCGCCCGTGAATCGATCAGGTTCTTAATTCTCTTCTTCTTCTTCTGGCTACTGCATCGATCATCCTCCATTACTTGATTCCTACTCAAGCATGCATACAATAATATTTGTGTAAACTGACGCCAAAGTAGAACACAGACAAAGGACCACCACTGCATGCATGCATGCATGCATGCATGCATGCATGCAGCAGCTGCACCACCCTCCCCTTTATTCCTTCCATGGCCCCTCTTCCATCCTTGTCATATCCAAAACCTTGCTTTTTCTCAGGCTCTCCTTTCACGAAAGTCTGAAACACGAGGGCCCTGCCCTCCCTTCCTACAATTTTGCTACAGGAGCTTCCCCTCTCCTCTCGCTATCGCTCTCTAGATTAAGGTGTATAGTCTAATTTGCATGATTAAACTGCATATTATATTAAAGGAGTTAGGAGGGAGTGACCTGAGTCGAGAGGCTCTTGACGGCCTCTTTGCCTGCTCCGGGCGGCGCCGCCGCCGTCCTCGCCGCCGTCGTCCGGGTCTTGCTTTGCGCACGCAATGCAGGCCAGCATCTTCCTCTCGTCTCGCTTTGCCTCCTCCTCCTCCTCCTACTCCTATTAGTACTCCTGCAACACCAGAGCTTGCATATCATTAAAGACGATTTTAACAGCTACGTTAACAGACTGTATCCATCTTTTGCTTTGCTTGTCAGTGTGGAATGGAATGGAAAGCAGCTCCGAAATGGGAATCAATATTAAATAAAGACACCACTGGTCGCCGCTAGTGGTTTCACTTCACATCACGTTTACTTTTTTGTATGCGCGCAGGGACGACGATCAAGACTACTGCGGCCCTTCCTTGTCGCGTTCTGAAGACAAGAACACCACTGCGGGGGAGGAACTGGTACGAATAGCAAAGAAAATTAATCTATGAAACTGATGAAACCATTGGCGACGCACCTGAGAGTCTCTCCTTCTACTGCTGCAATGCCTTCTCCTGTTCTGCATCAACATTTATATGCATACTTCCGACAGCACAGAGGAAGAGATGCGGTGCACGCACGGAATTCTGCTGACGGTGTCGCCCCTTTCTCCGGACGGGGGACGCCGTGGGGATGCTCTGCCTGTGTCTGGGACCGCGAGCGGGCAGGTGAGTGGACTTGTCATGTCCCCTGCTGAGAGGTCCCCTTTATATACGCAGGGGAGCACTAAACACTGAGCTCTCCTGTTCTTGCTTTCTTTTCTGGTTGCCTCCTCTCTGATTACTGTTGCAGAATCTAGAATTGCCTCCGATGTGATACTGTGCGATGAACAGCATGCAGTTCTACTGTTCCTTTGCCAGCCTTATCGTTGTTTGTGGCATGCTTTGGCGCTCCGTCGATGATTCAGTTCAGTCTTCATGGCTCGTAGGGCTGGGCTCTCTCCTATATCTTCTGCCTCCCTCTGCACTTGTCAGCCATGAGAGAGTTTGACTGCTGACCCAGAGGCAATTAATGAATGCGTGGTACAAATGGAGAATCCACAGCACTGAAAAGAAAAGTCTAATTTGACCATGGCAACAACGTATTGAATTGATCACCAGAAATTGCTCCGGCCTTGTTTAGAGCCGGCGAGTACCGGCGTGGGCAGGTGCCGTACGCGGCGGCAGCCTTGCCTTTGCACGCAGGCCTCTCCGGCTTCAGTATCATCAGCAGGAGGAGCAGCAGCAGCTCCACTCCCCATTTGATGTGCCTTTGCTTTTGCTTTTGCTTGCATGGATATAGCCAAAAGGATTGATTTGTGGAGTGAGTGAGCAGAAGGAGCATTTCCATAGGAGTCTGGTTGAACTGAGAGGAGATGGATGTTCGAGGAGAACTTGCTTCTTTGCCGTGGAGAGAGTTTCAGTCCGGAATCTGACATGAAGTGATGGTTTGAACGCGAAGGATTACTTGCATGCAAACTGCTTTGTGGGATGCGTGCATGGATAGGAAGAATGCAGTGTTGTTCTGTGCAGCACTTGGAGATATCATCCAAAATTTTCAAAATTGGAATTTGATTCGTTTTGTGTTGTCTTAGGATCTTACACTTTTCCTATTCCTGTGATACTGATTAAATCTCATTTATATTTGTCATATACTGAGGAGAAGGTGATATGTAGAGATCCATCACAGAGTTGATTGGTGTTGGTTGCGAAGGACAATCTTTGTTTCTGGTAGTTCTCTTTTGTTTTATGTTGTTGAAGATTGTTAGATTATGTAATCTAGATGGTTGTTTAAGTCTGAATTATTTTCTTTTGGATGATGTTGTTGAACCTTTTTGTTGAAGTTTAAAGTTTTTATCAAATTGAATATTAATTTTGCTCAGGAAAATTTAATTTATTTACAATCTTAAACCTAAGTAATTCCTTTGAGCATGCGTATTCGAGTAGTTTTTACGAGAGAAATGATACTTACCATGAAATGGTAGTATGAAATTGTAGTATGACACTCACAATTGCATGCAGTGGATCCCATTGTATGCCAGTGGGACCCACTGCCAATGTGAGTGTTATGTTACGATAAAACATTGTGTATCACCACTCCTTTTACGAGGTCACTCGATAAAACATTGTGTTCTTGTAGCTTCTCTCCGAGGTCTTACACGTCATGATAACCTTTATTTATTTATTTTAAAGGAGTTCTCAAAAAATAAACTACGCAAATTCCATTTAAAATTTAAGAAATTATAAAAATAGTATTTAAAGCATAGTTTGCATAATGGCGATCCGGATGTTAGGATAGTACAATTTTAGATTTGGAAGCACCAAATCGCTCCTAGATTATGTAGAATCATTTTTTACAATAAAATCGGAGCAGGATTGGTGGAAATGATGGAATTGAAGTAGGATCAGTACAATTCTACATTACAAACGATTCTATGCATTTTTTATTGAGAGCTGCTTCGTTGGTAGAAATTTTATGAATAAAGAAATATTTTAAAGATTGAATGTGATTATTATTATTATTGTGTTAGTAGAAATTTTATAATTTTTTATTTTTTATATACAAATATAAATATTATTAAGTATTACTGTGCTAGAATGGTAGTTATATATATATATATATATTATTAATTTATTTATATATAAATGATTTTTTAAATATTTTTTTTATTTTTAATCATATACTATAAAATTTTAGTAGGATATATGATCTTGATCATAAATAGTTCACTTCAATAAAAAGATAGAATTTATCACCCAATGATCACATAGTGAGTATCATGACCATTTGTGAGGAGGTAAATCGAGAAATTACAATTGACCACGATATAGGAGGGCATTGCCTCGGCTTCGTCGAGATTCGACCTTTGTCCATTTCAACAATTTTACTCTATTGTAACCAACTCAATTATGTTCCGAAGGCAATGTTGCATAGTTTACCATCCTATAAACTATGATTTAAGTTTAAATTCATTATTAACATCATCTAATAGATTCTAATAATCTAAATTGAAAGATTAATCTATTGCACCAAGGAAAACTAAATTGATGAACTAAAATTAAATCACAATTTCGGATTAAAATTTAAGTTTTTCATAGTTGCTCCAATAAATTCAAGGACTTTTATTTGATTATTTAAAAATTATGAGAGTACATTGAAAAGAAGAGCAAACTATGAAGGGTGAAATTGAAAGTTTTCTGAATACAAACCCTAAAGCCCTAATCGCATTTTCCCTCCCGTAAGAGCTCCAGCCTTCGTCCCTGGTTGTCTTTTACTTCGATAGATCAATGGCGGATTCTTCGTCGAGATCTTCGCCTTCCAAGAACAACTCCGCCGCCGAGGAGGAGCCCAAGCTGGAGATCCTCAAGAAGGTCGTGTTTTTGATTAATTTTCTCGTCTCTTCTGCCGCACTCCGCTTCCTACTACTTGTTGATGAGCAATTTTTTTTTCCCGATCGCAGATTCGAAGGCACGAGGTCGCCATCTCTGAGCTGAACCATCTCCAGCCCTCCCGAGTACTTCTCTTCTCTCCCTCAAGTTTTCTGTTTCGTCTTTGTTTTTGAGCAAGCCAGATTTAGGGTTTTCATACTTTTTTTTTTATCGACGAGTGTTTCGACTTGCATCAATGTTTCCCTGTTTAAGAGTATTGATAGCATGCTGATTCAAATTGGTCAAAGATTGAGCAGAATTGTATTGAGGTAGCGGTCCTTGCCTCCTACTTGAGTCCTCCACAATGCTTCCTCCACAAATAGCTTGCAAGAAGACTCCACATTTGTAAAAAAATTGCCAAAACAAATTCTATTGTATCTGCCACCATACACAAATCCTAGGGTTCTCATTTTGTGCCCCCATCACAAACCTGGAGGTGTAGAGTTTGGTGATAGAAACTGTTATATTACCTTCATATGTCAAACTCGGTATATAGACTTCTAATAAAACTATAAACCTCGAAGCGTTATATTAGAACTAAGCTTAGTACATAATATATTATTAACTTGATACTCTTCACAATTCTTCTTGAGCACAGGTACCATTTATGTCTAGCTTCTTATATGAACTAGAAATGTAGACTAAGGCATGATCATAAAATGGAAAGAAAACATATAATTCACATGTTGCTAAAACAAAATTTAAGGAGTTAATGAAACACACTACCAATAATCTCTTCAATTTCAAATCAGAAAAGCTTTATAATAGTTGATGGAGCAAACAAACAATGGTTCCTTCTATGTCAAACCAGCCAACATATCAAATAGAGAGGATAAATGGAGATCTAAGAAATTAATTTGTGAAGTGAGCTTCTCGTTGAAGTGGCGATTATATCAAACACCCAATAGACCGAGGGAAAAGGAAAAGGGTTCTGGAGGAAAGATGAATAGACAAATAGTAGCACAACTTGACCTTTTGCTAGAGCAGTATAAGAATAGGATATTTTCTATCTGTAAGTCTTCACTACAGATTATACCGCACATGCAACACAAAAATAGGATAGAATAAGACATGCAAAAAAGAACGAAGAAAGTGAGAAGAAGATGCAAGAGAACAAGATGGATTTGGACCTTGATTGACCTAGGCTGAAATGAAGGAGGATAAGTTCACACATCTAGATCTGACTTTTCCTACAGATAATAGAGGAAAAGAGAATAGAAATGCATTAGGAGAACATCAAAAGGCTCAATAGAGGGCAAAGGTTGATATACGAGGAGTGATAGGATCTGAAATTTGCAGTGGGAGTTGAGTGGGTCAGTCATATAAAGGTTGTCATTTGCTTTCAAGAGATCGGTGCAACATCATCCATAGATGTGTGCCCACTTGAAAAAACCAGAAAAATGAAAAGGGAAGAGATGGGAAGAGATTTCTTAGTGTCAAAAGATGACGCTGATGCTATTGAATGGTCACATCAAAGATTTGAGAGTAGAATTGGTACATGGAACAAGTTAGACAACATATTTAACTTGCGGAATCCTCAAGGGCTAATGGGCTCTCTCAAGCAGGAGAATCCTTAGTCTTCTTGATTCCCCAACAATTGGAGACATAGATGAAGTAGAAATTGATTAAACGGAAAGGAGTTAGGAGTATGATGATAAGGGACTTAACAAGGAATTTTATGATGATTTTTTTGTTCCCGAATAGAGGACTAATTCTTGCAATGAAAAACTAAACTAAGTTTTTGTGTAGTTGCCATGTTAGTATTAATTTGAACAGTTAGTCTCAAAGAGAGAGACTCTTGAGATACTGATTATATTCATCTGCATATAACCATATTGTGTTTAATATTGTATGATTGACGTATACTTCTTTTTTTTTATGAAATTATGAATCTGATTAAATACACATGCTCATCATGTTACTTGCTTATGTTGGATATTCTTGGAAAATTAAGAAATCATCTCTTCCTTTCAATTTGATAATATTTTTTTCTTTTGCCTTTTGTTTTTCCTAGGCAGTATACCAGCAGAATTGTAATATCTTCTTCCGGAAGACTATCAAGACAGTGATAGCATCTGAACAGAGTAACTCGCCTTGCCATCCTGGTTAAGTCATACAAATCTTTTTCTCTATCTGTTGCACTAATTTTCTTAAGATATGGTGGTCAGAACATCTTGATTTAGCAAAAGCTCAGTTGCAAGAACTTGATGCTGTTTTGAAGCAACCACAAAAACAAAAATGAAGAAGGTATGCTGTTCCCAATTTTTTCCCTTTCTTTCTCATTTTCTTGTAAGTACCCTTAGATACACTGATGGTAATCGACACACAACAGCATTGATTAAGGAACAAGGGTTTAGTAGGGGGATCTTTGTTCAGAAATATGAACTTCCAATGGAAGAAACAATAGAATATAATGGACCCTATCCAATCGTATTTTGGAATCAAAGAAAATCATATCAAAATTGGAAGGAAAAAAAAATCTGAATTCATGCCTTTGTCTCAAGAGATCTCCTACAGGGATTGACATGATGGCTTAAGTTTACTTGGAAGTTGGAACTAAGCACGGTGCAAAAATTGGTGTCTAAATCAAGCTTTTCTAAAGGTCTTGTGCAAATTACCAATGTATTCAAATTTAATTATACATAGATGGAAACTGAGGCCCAGCAAAAACTTCAGACTTGAATTTTCCATTATCTTATAATTGTTCCTGCCTCTTCATGGCGCAATTTGCCCGATAATGCTGTCAATCTTGTGACGATGACTTAGGAACTACTTAAAAAGTTTTATTAATCTATTTATTGATTACTAAATGGATTGATATTTAGTCTTCTGCCTACTTCCTTTTTCTTTCCTTTGCAGATGCATGGTGGTTTGTAGTTTCTACCTTCATCAGTGTATTGGAAGTCCAGTATTTTGTAGTATTTTTTCCTTTTTTTAAAAAAATGTCTGGTGTCTAGTATAGTTGTTGAAATCTGATTCCAGTTGCGAGTAAAAATGGTTCTCATAGCTTCTGCATGACCAGCTGAAAATGTCAATTCATCCTGGTCGATGCATCACTGATTGCCATAAATTCAGATCGGCAAATTAGGACTCTTATAGAACACGAGGAAACAGCACCAACACATTTATGGATTGCCAAATCATGTTTTTTTAATCAAACTTTCAAAGATCATTATGGAATACCATTGAATCTTGTATATCATTTCTTTGAGTTTAGGTACTTGTAAAGTATATTATAATTAGGGATGATAATTTTTCTGAACTCAATAGTTTATAATTAGGGATGATAATTTTTCTGAACTCAATAGTTTATAATTAGGGATGATAATTTTTTGAACTCAATAGTTTCGATATCCTATTCGAACGGAGGATGGGATGGAGGGATTTTTTAAATTTAATTAAATAATCGGATAATTGAGTATGGAGATTTTTGAATTTTATTATGGAGGTGAGTTTGATAAAAATTTTAAAAATTAATGTAACAGTGGGTTGAATGAAATTAGTATAAAGGATATTCAATCATTTGATAACAAGATTCAAATATAATTCATTGCTATCTCTAATAATAATGTGATGTATGCTACATTCTACCATGGTAGCAATCCAATAACAATGAATCATTTCTATAATTTTCCTTTGATTTGGATGGTGGTGCAGATGTGGGCGATAAAAATAGTATTTGATTAAATTAAATTAATTAAAATAAAAAAATAAATTTTTAAATAGATGAATTTATAAATTTTTAATTAATTGATAAATTTTTTATAATATTTTAAAAATTAATTAATTTGATTTTTAATTGAATTATTTGATATTTTATAAATTTAATTTATTTAATTTTTATTTAAAAATTTGATCAATTTGATTGTTAAAAAAATTTAATTTTAATTAATTTAATTTGATTTTAAATGAATATTTCTAATGGCAGAAATATTTATATTAAAAAGAGAAAAAAAATAAGAAATTAATAGATAAATAAAAAATTATGTAAATTGAGGATGGCAATCATTTTCGTGAACCAAAAATCGAAAATGCTAAATTATATCTTTAATATAAATCAAATGACAAAACAAGAGTGACGTAAACAAAAACATCTGAAGTCTTAATAAGTATATTTTACTCCATGTGATTAATTTAAAAAAAAAAGTGACCGTAAATGCTACACCACTTTATGCTCCTTGAATTATCGGGATAACCAACGAAAGATTTCTAATCAATCATCTTTAAAATTAATCAATTCAAAAAATATATAAATTATCAAAAAAAATAATAATTAATTTATATTGCTATATAAATAGCCATTAGTTTTCTTATAAAAAAAGGCGAAATTTGAATATGAAATGTATGCATTATACTAAATAAAAATAAAATAAATTGTACTAAAAACACTCTACAAGTAATGCGAGATCCAAGTGTTAATTCTTTGATAAAACGCTGAAGACCCAAGTAGCATGTTTAGCATCAAGCAATGGTGATTGACCCAAAATAAATAAATAAAAGATTAGAAACGCAATCAAGAGGATAGAAATGTTGACATGTAATGAATGACTAGGGGCTGCAGCCAAGTTCTAAAATGACAAGTTTCCTCATTGTCTTGATCATCATTTTAACCAACATCACAAACACTAGGTAAGGAACTCAAAAGATTGAATGAATAATACATGGAAACGAATGATAAATGGTACTATGAAGATCAATTTTCACATATTTACATCGAGATAATACCGACCGAAATTTCAGTCGATGGGGTGCTTATCTGCTTTACGTGAGGTATATTGTGCAGAGAGTAAAAGTAACGAAAGAAAGGCGCTAGCCACGAATATTGCGTCGAACCAACGGTGGTAAAAATCAAACTGAATTTCGCCTCCCAGCACATCTGTGATAATCAACCTGCATCACACATCAAAATGAAGTCGCGGAGAAGAAGATAATCGATATATCAGTCGTGATTTCGAGCAACTGTCAAGCACATTCGACTAGGACTAAAAAAATAGTTTAGAAAAGAAGACTTGCGAGAGTGAGCATTATAGGGGAAACAACAAATTGTAGGAGTTTTAAAGCTAAATTTCTTCTACAAACATTCCCATGCAAATGGAGACATAAAAATTGCTAGTTGAAACGGTATTCACTGCGTAAAATCACCTATGACGGGGCGTAAAATCTACACAAGAAATGCCTAAAGTGTGACACAGATCTGGGGCTGACCGACGAAGGATGACACTACCAACTCACTGGTTCACACTTTAAAAGCAATAGCTAATGTTAATACTTCTAGCAGTGAGAAATCTAGTTTTATAAGTACTGGCGATAAAAGTAACTGATGAAAGTAAATCTTGAAGGGGGATATGCATATAATGGAAGGAAATATAGAAGGCGCTGCGAAAATGACGGTAAACATACCTGTATTCGGTTGCTAGACTTTTTCTTATCAGAAGGATAGACGAGACAAAGTACATGCCCATTATTTCAGACAGGAAAAGGACGACATTTGTAGATGATCCCCCGCTTCCAACTCTAGAAACAGCAAAGAAGAACTACAAGTAGAAGGATAATGTGAGATGCATTCATATTAAACAACCAACACAATCAACTAGCGAAACAAATGAACAACATATTCGAGTATTTGTCTTATATAGATGTTAAATCCATTTTGTGTCAGCCCTGAACAATTGTGACTAATATGACTTGATGATGATACATCCATTTTCCAAAATTTCAGAAATATATTAGCTTTTAGAAATCTATTATTGTTATCTAGCATTCTGGCTGAGATATAACTCCACGGATTGCATTTGGCAAGGACTTTGAAATATAGAGACGATGAGCACTACATGACCATGGTTTGTTCACATACAACATAATCAGTATAACGCAAAAAAGACAACATTACCTTCATGAGATTAGTGAGGAATCCTCGGACAGAAATGACAATCAACATACCGATGAATAATAAAGATATATACTGTTGAAGAAAAGACAAGATACAACATTAGTCAATGCTACAGCAAAATGCGCAAGTGAATGAGAAATACAGAATATAAATTCAAGTTCCAAATTTTAATTGATCTATTGCCTGCCTGCCCTATAAATATTTCACTAAATACTTTATCATATTTTTTTATTGCAGAAACAAGCACATTAAATAAATTTTTGTATGCCAAAAAAAGTTAAGATATACAAGAAGCCCTACAACATTAATTTTAGATATGGGATCTATTATACATAATCAAGAACTGTAGCATGATGGTAAGTTGCAGCTCATTTATTTAAACGTTATGAGTTGGAAGTTATGCAATTAAAAGAAAAAACAATAATTCAATTAGAATTAAGATAAAGATGAAATCAGTGAATATGCTTAAAATGACATTGATACATTATAATAGGAGATTAGATGTCTCAATTCTCAATTACAGCAAGTGTACTAATGCTGGAAGGAAAAGGAAAAGCGAGAAAGTAGTGGAACAAAAGTAGAATCTCTTGCATGTGATCCAGCAAGAAGAAGCAAGTGTTCAAGATATGAAGAAATTATCTTCAAAAGAAAACTGTCATTCAACATCCAACACCACCATTCATCGTTACAAGATTTGACTGATGAAGTGAGCCTAAGACTCTTACAATGGTCATCCAAGGCTCTCAGGATATAAGTAAACTATCAAATAACTAGGCAAGATCTTTGCTTCATATATCGGGTGCCCACTCAAGAACTCAAGACAACTCCTAATACATTCTTCAATCTTATGGTAACTCTCAAAAGAAGCTCCCCATCCAAAGTTAAAATATCAAATTCATAACTGGAATCAAAAATAACTTTGGCCATGTAGAGGGGGTAAAGTGTCATCTGGGTCCATGGGCACTCCAAAGTTGAGAGAACACAGCAAAGGAGATATATTATTGAAGATTTGGCTAGTGATGGGGGAAAAAAGACAACTGGTGACACTGCCCTAAATACAGTTTGGAATCCTAAAAATACAATGTCACATGCATACAGCTTCTTGTCCTTACTATGTTGCCACAAATTGCTAAATGACTACTAGTGAGCTATGCAATGCAGAGAATTCATGAATCAACAAAATAATCATTTGGTGTAATACTCAACATAATGTTCATATCATAAATTCATATATCAACTGCCCAATAAAATTCATAGAGAAGTTCTTATTCATAATATAATAGCAAAACCTGTGACAAGAGAGCAGCATTGATTCCTATGTCAAAAAATTGCAAGAATATACTGATTGTCATTGTCACTGGGTCCACAGAACCAGCCTGTAAGAATGCAGGTAAGATGAAAATAAATCAAGTAATCAACTGGAGGAAGTTCAATAAACAAGTATAAATTAGTTAAGTAATTCAAATGATATTTATTATAGTGAAAGGGTACAATAAAAAGACACAATTTGTACCTCCTTGAAAACGACACTTTGTAAAGACTGCAAAATCAAACCAAATAGTATCAATTAACAATGATGCCAGGAGCAGAAACAAAAAGTTGGAAGAAAAAAATGTTAAAAGAAAAAAACAGATGGCACTCAAGATAATAGGAAGTTAAAAATAATTCATCAAGGTGCATACATGACAGTGGGATTGGAGATATAATACAATGAGTAATAATATGTTAACTAAAGACTAAACTTATGCACTGTGATAGCCTCAAAAGTGAGGCCTGGATTTTGAATGGTGCTAATATTATTTTTTCCCCAAAATTCCAACTCTACACATGCATAACACATAATATATGGCTTTAGCCATTCTCATGTTCCTGAATGAAGCTCATTATGCATCTCTTCTCTCAGATTAGGCTACCACAAGAAGAGCAAGCTGTGTGGCAAAAAGAAAAAACAGATTCAAATAGTCTATCTACAAAAATCTATTAGGCGTATTTGACATTTTCTATGCATTTTAACGTATTCTTCCCTCATTTTCAATCTATAGGAGGTATCTACTTGCTCACAAATAATAATATTTTTATTTGATCCCTCTTAGTCCCCAGTAATCCATTGCATTCACAATTAACATTTGTTATCATTGCTATATTAAATTAGAGAATCTAAAATATTATTTATCGTTTGAAAATTGGGAAATTGTAGGTTCTCATTTAAAAAACTAAAACTTATATTGTATTATGTGTTCAATAATTTTACTGTCGATTGAATTTTTTTTTTTAATCCAGAATAAATATCAAATAAAACAACATTAGTTTATATATGTCAGCATTGTAATTAATTATCTAACATATTCATAACAATGCCATAACAAATAATCATAACTACAAACAATTTGGAAACATTAAATATAAGTTCAAAATACCTAAGATTATTTAGCGGACATAAAGTCAATACGAACTACCTATTGTTAACCAAAATGTGTGCTAATGATTAACTAATTGATAGTAGATAAAATTATACGCTTTCAGATTTTAAAACTTTCGAGGACACAAAAGAAAAAAGGTGATTTGAAAGGTGAATACATAGACCCATACAGTATGATAAGTCATACGACAACCCTATGACAATTTTCCTTTATTATAAGAGCCAGCCATACAGAACTCCAAAAGGTGGTTGTATTCAAAAAATATCTAGAATTCCATAGAGAATTTTTCATAATTCTTCCTTCACTTTTTTTTTGGTTTAGATAAAGTTACATTCTAATATTCAGTAAATTTTACTTAATCTAAAATCTTAATTTCTAAAGTTTGTCTCCACAATTTATCTTCAAATCCAACCAAATGAACACTCATCAATCAACACAATATCATCCAACTGATAATGAATTATCATACTGATATCTTGATCACTAATAAATTCATATTAGTGCTAATCCAGTATTAAGTGTTAACGTAAAAAAATACATTCATGTTAAATAATAGTCAATCAAGGAGAGAAAACAAATCAAGACACCAATCAGAATCCTATCATTACATGAAACATTCAGCCAGTATTATGTAGGTACATCAAGTAATTTCACGTTACCCCTTCAATTAAGGTGCTTATCAGGCCCAACATTGTCAAAGTGAGCCAGTAATATATTAATATTGCTAAGAACATATAAATAAGAGTAAGCCAAACAACTATGTGAATCGTGGTAGTGTTTGTCAATCATTGAAGAAATACATTTTAAGTATGTTGAGCTTGGGCCAATTCAATCTGGTTTGCTTGCCAACAGACGTGAAATTTTAAGAAGATATAGAATAAAAGTAGGTTCTTTCTGAAAATCTTATAGGCTTTTGGAATAAGTGGTCACCCAATAAAACTTGACTGATATTAAAAACTATAGTGCCTGCAAAATCGTAAAGCAAAAGACAGTACGAGAAAAGGAAATGATGATTTGAATTAGATGACATAAAGTTAAAATTCATATCAGTTTGAATTATATAACATAAAGTTCAAACTCATATCAGAATTCTCATCCTTAAAATTTTATATAAATCAAATAAAGTGATTGAATACCTTAATCATTTTGTAAACACAATAAACTGACAAAGCATAGCCAAGTAAATTCTGTAAGTGCCCTCTCCAAGTTCGAGAATAAGCAGCTGCTATCTGAAAATAAATTAATCATGTCCAACAAGAAGTGAAAAGGTAATAGGCATGACATCATCAGACATATTAAGATGTAAAAATAATTAGATTCAAATTATGACAATTGTAGCCAACATATGCTTTTAGAAAATTAAAGTTGCAATCACAGCAATGATATGGAAAAGTTAAGTATTATTAACAGGGCCGTTGAATTTAGGTTCGTAGCATGAATCATTTTGATAGGTTTTCAAATCATACATTTTATTGTATCATGAATTGTAAAACTCATAAAAAGCTGTGTAATGGGTTAAAACCATCCCACCTTATTTGGAATATATTTTACATCCTAAATATATAAAAATGATATTATATCCTATTTATATATAAAGTACCTATGTAATGACAACATAATTAACGAAATACACTAATATTGATTCATAACAAGAAATATAGGTACATATCTCACCAAACAAAGTATATAAAGATATTGTCTACTACATTTCATTAAGTGAACTAAAAGTGAGTAATGATCCATGCCATTAAGAAGTGAAATCTAGAGTAGTAAACAAACAGGTTTGAGATTCTACAAATCTTGAGTATGCTTAGTGCAATAAGTTTCCTTTTATTCATGTACTTGGTTTCAGTGAAAACTTATCCATGTTTAAAAGACATATTTTTGTTATGTTGAAAAACAGGCTAAGTGGGATGGGACCCTGGGGGTGGGCAGTCAAGTTCAAGATCAGACATGCAACTTGTACCATGTGTCACGGGTCAACACAACCATACCTATTCCTTGGTCCAAATTGGCATGGGGTAGTACTTTAACTCTTGGATATTAGTTTAAGCAAGATTAAATATCATTTTATGACAAATTTTTGTTGTCTGTCCAGACCAATATGTTTTTGTTATTATGTGTGCCAACACTTCGATACATTTTCACATGTTTCAAACCATGCCAAGATCAACTCAAGCAACTTTTAATCCCTTAATCTTCTTCTACTTTACTTGTTTACCTCTAAATATAAGATTATAGCAACTAAAAGGCCCATATATATATATATATATATATATATATATATATATATAACATAAATTATAAAATGCTCTGAAGAGATGTGGTAATGGAAATTGATTTCACCACACGTTGCTGAATATAATTCAGTTAACCGAGTTGAATTTGGAATACAACAATTGGAGTTGAACAAGCACTGATACATAGATACACGATATAGATGCATCTCAGTTTTTCTAAATCCAATGTCAGTCCTTTTTGTTGTTGCTAGTGCTTATGTAGATGTTTTCTCTCTTCCCCTCTCATCTCCTCCTTTTATAGTGTTTTCATCTCCTTCTCGTGACTAATAGATGGTATTGAAGGATTAGTAAAAGGAAAAGGAAAAAATCTTCCTTTTTTCAGTTTGAAACTCTCCTGCAAGCTTGGATGACACAGTGACATCTAGCTGTGCCAACATAGTGTAACTACATATATTGACCATGCCGATAAATATTGATTGGTATTTAATACCATAAGTGCTTACGTGGAAGTGCCACCTAAAACATCTAAAACTAAGAAGCCAGAGAGTAATTAGATTGATCTTTTTGGAAACTATATTGATTTCAAGAGTATCAATAATCTGTATTGTGTTCTGTCCTGCTCAACCTATTGAGTATCTAGAGAAAAAAAAGTAGATATGTGAGTCAATCTATAAAACATTAAGAATAAAAGTAAAAGTGTGAAATAGATAAAAAAATGTAATAGCACATTAGTAAAGCAGTTCTAGGAAGAAATGTATCTTAACACAAACCTTAGCTTGCCTCAGTTCATATATGTCTAGGAAAAGCTGCTTTGAAAGCTCTTCCAAAGCTTGTACTTCGGCTTCCCAAGTTTTGATATCTTAAAAAAGAAGACGAGGATTAGTGTGGAAAGATTTCTATCAAATACTAAGGACGTAATGTAAAACTTTGTTTGAAAAGCCAATATACAAAGATCAACAATTAAATTAACCAAACAGTGAGAGTGATTGCAATTATTCTCTTCCTTTAGTATGGTCAGAAACATATGCAGGCAAAAGAGAGGATTATTAAGATGTTGTCCACAAGTAATAAGTCCTCATCAAATGGAAGGTTACACAAAACCAACTCATTCATGAAAGAAGAATGCATAAGAACTGGATAAAAGCTCATTGCTGTTGTTACAATAAAAGAAACAAACAACTAAATAAAGTATAGATCTGGAACACATATCTGGTCTAAGTGTTACAGGTATTGAACTTTATACATCTAAGGGAGTCACTGGTACAGAAATTAGAATGCAAAATGGTAGATACCAGTTGAACATTTAAGCAGCCTTGCTTCAGATACTTTTTTCAATTGATTGGGTGGCCATGTATGAATATTCAAACAGAATCAAAAATTTGTTGGAAAACTCATTTGACAGTTTATTTCATAAACTACAGTTCTTGCTTATATTCAATATGCCAACTGCCACCGGTCCAACTATGATCCATCACCCAACTGTTGTGGTACTGAGCAAACTAACTGGTTAACAGACTGTTTATTTGTTTTATTGAAAAGCTTATTAGAAGGCGACATAAACAAATTTAAACCTTGCTCCTTTTGATCTTCTTGCACAGATCGAATAACTGTTCCAACTATGCGCCTGATAATAGAACTAGCTTTTAGCTTCTGCACAGAAAATTTGGAAGATATGTAAATGGGTGACAGATTACTAGAATCAAAGGGGTTAACAACTTCACGCATCATAAACAAACCAATCTGTTTCATTTTATTAACTGAAGAAAAATGTCACCACAGGCATATAAAGAAGCATAAATGAACAGCAGTTGTCACACAAGGAAAGAACAGAAGGCAGAAGCTAGAATATAGTCCAATTAGGCAATCATATTCTCAAATTATAAAACAACATTGTCAAGTCCTAGAACACTAACAAATTATGTCCTAGTTGGAGTCTGACAAATCTAACATGGAATATATGCATACAAATCTGAAGTTTTGGGATATAGAACTTCTATGGTGACAAGTGAAGCTTAAATCCATGGAATTTAACTGAAATTGACATACGAAACAGAACTTAAACATAATGAGATTTTTAAAATGGAAATTATAAGTTAGTGAAGTGTCAGGATAAAAATTACTAAATATTCTCCAGATTTTTGATGGAATTGTCAATTACATATTTTAGCAAACTGACATCATGAGATATTGAGGATGGAAATAAAGGAAAGGGATTTGAGAGTACTTTCCTTTGTAAGATTTTCAAGATGCTCAGACAAAATTCCTAAATCAACACCAGTAGTAGACGGGACTTGGTAATTTACTCCAACAAGAATGCTAAGAAAAGATAAGTAGAGAACTTAGCCTCACGCATTAGCATAGTTAAGACTAGCTACATAGATACAATGCATAAGGGAGTGTTTCATATGGTGGAATTATCTACAGTAGAATTACCTAAGCAAATAATGTTGGCAGAAGATTTTCCCAGAGCTGCCTTATCTCTTCATTTCATTGAATGGAAATGGAGGGAGAGAAGGAAAGGGTTGGGAAGACTACTTCTACTAGATTTGAGCAAGAAAACAACTATACCCATTAAATGAAGGTCAAATCCAGCAAAGAAAAAAAATCAATCTTTCAAAAACATTTTTTATGTTTTTATTGAATAAATGTTAATAATTTAAAACTCTTTATCACTCCCTTTCTACCAAGGAAATGGTGGGAAAGATTTCCCTACTGATTCCTATAACAAACTAGGAAAAATTTTCCTCACCCTTTTCCTGTAAACTTTTCCCTACCTAATTCATCTCTCTCACAACTTCTCTTTCCCAAGGAAACACACTAAAAATCAGTCACCATTAAGGATATATAAGCATAGCTTCTGTGGATGCGGAACTGGAAATGTTTGATGCATGAACCATCAAGATTCTCTTAAAGATCGATAATATATGAATGCATGTGAAATTTGTATTGTGTAATACCTCTTCTGACCCCTGAATCCGCTCCATCTCCATCTGGGATAAAATAATTTTCTTTTTCTTTGCAATACAGGTCTCTATTGATTGCATCAATTGCCTCTCTAAAGCTTTAATATCTGATTCTTCAATCTCCCTAAAACATTCAATAGATAAACACCAATTCAGTAGTCAGATTCTATGCTTTTTTTCACTTTGTTAGGCATATAGTACACCATGAACACAGGAACAGCAAACATAGTAATATGAAAATCAGAGATAAACTAGCTACAACGATATAATATAATTTGATTAATTTGTTATTAATCATGCCACCGAAAAGGAAATAAAAGAAACAAGGAAAATGATAGAATATATAAGTAGCATAGTTGGCTTGTAAATCTTAGCTCATGCATTTTTTTTTATTATCCTGACTCCAAAATTCTTTCAGATGAGTGTTCATTTTCACAAAAATTGATGAATTGGCATAACCGCAGGTCCTCAATGGGTCATTCAAATGCATAAAATGTAAGTCAAGCTGAGTACTGTTCATGGGCCAAAATGATATTTCCAGGGGAAAATGAGGAGTGTTAGCTAGGTCAATTGTAATGTAGGTACGATACTGGCTCCTTATAACTTTGTTAACCCATACTCTAGAATGTCATTACTCATCTTGGGAAATTGCACAGATAGGGGGTATTATGTCAATGGATCCTTCCCGGACTTCGACATAGGCAGAAACCACTCATGCTAGATCATTCATTCTCTGTCATCTACTGAGAAAACTTAAGTCATAGAGCAGATTAGCTCAAACTAAGAAAAAGGCAATGCCATCCAACATATGAACACAATACATTTTGAGTCTTTAGATGGAGCTGAAGTTAGGAAGTTAATAAGCATTAGACAAAGGTGCACATCGATTAGCCTAGTTAGGACAAACACCATCTCATGATGAAGCATATTGATCTATCGGTTATAAATCAAGTTTAGCAGAATGCTAGGTTATAACCTTTTGCCTATGTACATCTCTGATATTTCTAACTCTATTACATTTTTTTATAAAAAGGGCAGCCCGGTGCCAATCTCAATTACTCACAATGTCATTTTAGTAGTATATATTTCTAATATATCCCCATTACATTATGGTATTTATTGTTTGCAAGTCATTGCAGTATGTTCTGGGAATGCACCTATCTGTGAATTGCTTATATCATTGTCTATAGTAAAGTATAGCCAATTCGGCAGTCCCATTTTCTACCCCATTTAACATTCAGTTTCATATTATTTCCATTAATATACGACCATGTGAGTGAAACAATGATTATCACATGTATATCTCTTCTTTACTTGGCATCAAATATTGATGGTCAATGACATTTAGCTTGCTAATTCCTTGGTACCTCTAATATCAATATTCTTATTACTACCAATGACTAGAGGAGCCTTGGAAGGGTCAAGTAAAACTCTTCAATATGAAAGCATAAGGAACCATATTGACCTAATGACTTACTCAAACCAGCACTGGCAGGAACCATATTGACCAGATGAAAAGAAGAGTTTCACAATTGTATAAAAAATGTTGGATAAGCAATACTGGGTTGAAAACAAGTAACTGATATAATGCCGATAGTCAGTCACTTGTGAATAAGGAAAAAATCAAGGAAAAATGAAGAGACGCTGATTGAAGACACATGCAACTGCCAATTAGACAACCAACTCAGTGCTCATGTCAGCTGCTATGATTGACCATAACAACCTGCTCCATTCTCTAGTTGTTAAACAATATTGGCTAGTAAAGTTGTGCCCCAAGCAATGAACCTCGCATCTAAAACCTATAGACACAACATTAAGGTGCATCTTAACTTGTCCTCACTCCTCATATCTCAACCCTTGTCTAATGCACTAGAACAAAGAATCCTCAACCTTGGCCAAGTATTATCCCAGTGAGAATGAATCTCTGGTCCATTTTAAAACTAGTGAGTAATACAAGATCATACGTCAAGACAACTGGACCTCACCTTCCCTATATGATGATTATTGAGTAAATCAGTAACTATTATACTCAGTTTCTTGCAGAGACATCGAGTCTCAATAGATCAAAGGACCTAGTCAGATATCATTAACGATGTAACACCTAGCTAACTAATTGATACAGAAAAAGAATTTGTAAGCAGTCATAATCAGATATCAAATAAAATGAGAGACACTAGCAAAGTATACATAAAAAACATGACAAAAACCTTCACCAAACCAATTACTCAAACTCTCAAGGGTCACTAGAGTTAAACAAACAAACTGGATCACCCTCCTTCAAATTAAAAGATACTGTTCCTCCATTCTACTCATAATCAATTCAAGATGACATTTAAGAACAACCAAATCTTGCCCTTTACGGAGCCTTATTTAAAATTTCATCTTTCTGTATAATTA
Source organism: Curcuma longa (assembly GCF_044706935.1). Taxonomy (NCBI): domain Eukaryota; kingdom Viridiplantae; phylum Streptophyta; class Magnoliopsida; order Zingiberales; family Zingiberaceae; genus Curcuma; species Curcuma longa. The sequence continues at coordinate 5,055,192 of NC_133867.1, forward strand.
ACATCTCGTTCGATATGTTTAGGATAGCAGCTTGGGTAATATAATCACGTCATCATACCAAAATCAAAATGTAATATAGCACTCACAATCTAGATACCTACTCGAAATGCATGCTTAACATTCTAACTACCTTATTGGGCTTTTTTATCATCACTTGAATCTTGTGCCTATACCAGGACTATATCAAATGAACTACATTGGCTCTATAAAATTTCTCCCTAGACCAGCTAATGGTGCATAAGCAGTATACCATCATGTGTCTACAACAGGAACATGATGTATTTTGCAGCAACAAAACCTTATCAGTTCAGAAAGATACATGGAAGTCATCATCATACACAGGTATTATGCATTTCTCAAGGTTGCAGTATTACTAGTGAAAATTTGGAGCTCATGGTCCTTCAATAGAAAATGTCAGAATAGAAGTTGTGCAATCAGCCATTGTTACCTATTTTTGCAATAATTTAAATCCATATGTGCTGAAAAAAGTGAAAAAGGATCAAAGCACACTCTAATTTAATAAATTAAAAGAACCATCATAACACTAGCAGACTAATCATTAAGTGTTCATTAGCTTCAGCGAATTTGAGGGCACACAACAATAGGTTCAACTTTTAACTAATAGGTTTCTCAAGATTCAAAATAATGAATGTGTAAATGGTTTTGTAAACTGAACAAGTTTGATCATACTTCAGAAAACTACAGAAGAGAGCAGATGCCTTAAACCATCAAGATAAACATTATTTTGCAGATGTTTAAATACAAAAATAATCATATGCATCTTAAATTCAAATCTTGAAGTAGAAACTTATATCATTCTCTTGAAAATCTATTCATGTGATAGCTTATCATAAAACACAAACACAATTTTTATTGACAACCTGATGAATAAGGATAAATAACTATACGGTAGATTGACAGCTCCGAAGCCAGAGAGCACAGCCATCACAGTAACACCTATCACACCAACTCTGCTAACTAATTGAGGCATTGTAAAGAAACCTGTAAAAAAGAATCACATTACAAAACTATTTGCCATAGTTGTAACTACAATTTGAAAATACATGTCAATGTAAAAGCATATTCTAGACACACCAATCAATACAAAATCCAAAAATATTTCCAATGAAACAAATGGAACCTGTTGTTTATGATAGTTTGGCTTGGCTTGAAAATAGGTATTGGACCAAATTATGGAAACCCTTAAAGACAACTTATGATTTAATTGCCTTAGGTCATTCTTTACATGGATCAATTATTTGTTGCTGATTTGCAGATGAACCTGTGATGCAATTACTGCTATAGGGTTCGTGGAACTAGGAAAAACCTTTCCATGCCATTTTTCCCCCACAAAAGCCCCTAAAGAGATGCAACTCCAACAATAGCATAAAAATGACTTATGAATTCATGGAATTAATTTAAGGACTAGGATATAAGCAGCCCATATATGAGAGCTTGTAACCCTTCAGCCATAACTCATAAATTTGATTTGGTTTGTCTCTCTTTCCACCATAAATGTATACATCCTTTCTTCCTCCCTCACTAGCGCATTAACATCCTACCGACTTCACCTTATAAGTGGAATTTTTACTGATGAAGCTAAATTAACAATTAGTTTACAAGTTCCTGACATTACTTGCCATTAGATAATAATATTATACGAAGCTTTGGTAAGGATTACCTTCATTATAGATTAAGCATATGCCAATGCTTGGATTAAATTGTCAATTACAAGGATATAATTATTAATGTACGTGTTAGTAACTTAGTATCTTTAGAGCTTGAAAAAAAACAAAAGTTTTAGCTTTCAACTTTACATATCACATGTAAGGTCAAGATGTCATGAGCAAGGAAAACTAGCCTTGTCCAATAAATGATGGTCCTAGTTATTGGACCTATTATGAGACAATGGATTGATCCATGAAATAGAGAAGTTCTCAAATCAAACCTTTTTCTGGAGAAGGCATGGGAAAGTGGATTCCCAAACGCCAAAAACCATATAGGAATGCAAGTAAGAACAAGATAGCTCCAAATGCTGCTCGTTCTCTTCTAACCGCTGTGATAAAAACAGAAGTAAAGTTGTCTGATTTATCAATATCCTTCAACTAATTAACAGAACTAAAGATCTCCATAAAGAGAGCATGATGTTTTTAAAGATAACAAAACCTTATACACTATAGACAAAAGAAAATAATACATGTGACAACCTTTTCTTTCACCTAATTACATTTTCAAACAATCAATTTAGTGCAACAATGTAGAACTGCAATAATGATATCTGACCACTCAAAAACTTTGTTTACATAGAAAACATTCTGCCTGATCACAATAAAATATCTAGAAAGCAAAAAACGACAATGTTTCTTGCAATAGAGGCAACTAATTTCAATTTATTAGATTTCATAGACAAGATTTATCGTATGCTCTCTTCTCTTAGGTGAAAGAATAAATAGCAGCTCATTTATATCAAATATCTTTTAGCTCATATTTTACTTGTTGGCTTTATTAATGAATAAAATTCACTATAATACATAACAATCCTAGAACCCATCTGCTGCAAGCTAGAACAAGCGGGCAGCCAATTGGAGTCAGCTAAGGTGGGTTGTTTTTCAGTCCACAATGATTCCTGAATTTTGATCATAATACATACCATCATTAGGTGTAAAGACTTCCAAACTGAACAGTAAATATTGACCATGCCAATCAAAAGTCAAAACTAGGGGGTCAAATGTTAGATCAGGTCACAATATACTTTTGACTTAACCCAAACCACCCCATCCCATTTACCTCCAGGTGCAAAGCATTTGAGCAAGCAGAAAAAGTTGTGTACACGTACAAACATAATGAAATTGGACAAATCAAATCAGAAAGGGCAAGAAAAATGGGAAATGGTTCTAGGATCTTTTAAACATGTCAAAAACTGCCAATGGCAAATTTAACAATATCGAGTTGCTATCTCATAAAATTGGCTAGTTAGAGTCCAGTTAACAAAAGAGAAATTATAAAAGCAGAGAGTTAATTGCTACAAGCTAGGAAACATGTACAAAAAACAAAAATTAATGTAGTAAATATGAAAATATTATGTGGGGTTACATAGTAAAAACTGAAAAAAATAGTAGAATATGGAGAAATTAGCACAGCTCCAACAGACAATAGAAATAAAGAAAATAGAATGAAATCTATGAATATTCTTTAAGAGGATTATTAGATTCTATAGTTAAATGAGCTAAGTCAATTACAGACTCTAGTTACATTAAAACTTAGTACATATCAATTATTACTAGATCTCATTTTGCTAAAAATGAAAAAATAATTGCTACGTACATGATCATATATTTCTCTTTTAGCCAGTCAAAAACATGCTCATTCAGAATGTTCTATATTTTTTTCATTTATGAACTTAATAAACAAATGAAGGGGAGCCTTGATGCAACTGCAAAATTGTTGTCATGTGACCTTGTGGTCACGGGTTCAAGTCGTGAAAACAACCTCCTGCAATACAAGATAAGGTTGCGTACAATTGGTCTGACTCTTCCTTGGGACCCCGCATTGATGGAAGCTTCATACACCGGGTTGCTCCTTTATGAACTTTATAAACGGATAACATTGACAACTAATCTTACAAGCATATAACCAATTTACTTCTATTAAATATTACTTTTGTCTCTTCTCCCCTCAATCACCTTTTTCAAAGTTCCTTAATGTAGTTTATACTTTATTACACCATAATTATAGTTATTGTGAGTGTCTTCCTAACTCTGAACAATTTTCTATATCCATCGAGCATCTTTCTAATTCTTAATGTTTATTAAATAAATAATTTAACAAAATTAATCAATGAAGGTAAGGCTGCGTATAATAGACCTAATGTGGTCCGATCATTCCCAGGACCCCGCATTGGCGGGAGCTTCATGCACCGGACTGCCCTTTAATCAATGATCTTTAAATTCTTCCAACGTTAAATTGTGGTTCAAAAAGGGCCTATGCTCTTGCCAATTTTCATTTCTTTGAACCTTCTTCACTCAATCTAAAGTATGTCATCTTATGAACATCATTATTACAAACCACAGGCAATGAACTCTATTTGAAAAGCGCCTTAGTATGTATGAGAAAGAAACCTAATAAAACAAAATAACTCACCAATATTAGTCAGTACAACTCATTGGTTTGACCAACAGAACTGCATAAAACTGTTTAAACTAACCATTTCAACTCCACCAAGAACTTCTTAATCAAGACTATGTTTCTGAAAAGTATTCAATAGGATTTACTAGATATCAACAAAAAATATTCATAGCTAATCCAGCAAGGACTTGCAAGGACTGCATCTGAACATCACAGGTAACGAAAAGGGACAACAAAGGATGAGCGTCTATATGACATACCGCTGTTGCGAAGAATCAAATAACAATGGTAATATGGCAATACAAAGACCAGCAACATGATCAAACAAAACAGGTCGATCTTCCAATTGATCCATCTAGCCCTGCAGCGATAACCAATGTGACAAGTTTAAACCAAAATACTAAACTAACATCAGCAGAAGTTCACGAAAATCACAAATCCACACGTCGGAACTTCCGTAGTCAACTGTAACAAACTCGGTAAAACTCATTTCAGAGGAAAGCCCTGAACGCGGCAGAGTAAAAGGTAGTGAATTAACAAATTCGAAAGTAAACGGCGTAACTAATACGATCTGAATATCTCCGAGAATCCTACAAAAACTCGAATCCGAAAACGAAAATTGACAAACTTTTGGATCGAGAGACGAACCGATTCCCGAACCCTAAGCATGAGACTACGAGCGATTTCGGTAGGAAAATAAACAGGAGGACAGTGAGTAAGAGGGCAAACTTCTTAGAGAGAAAGGGGAGGATCTCGAAGAGCACGAGCTGGAAGAGGTTGCAGGAGAAGGCGAAGACGAGGCTGAAGAGGATCTGGACGAGGGCGCGCTTCTCTTCGTACTCCTTGTACAGCCGCCGGTTCAAGAACCAGAGCCCACCCCAGCCCAGCAGCGAGAGCGAGCCCGCCACCACCGCCCCCTCGTACATCATTCTCCACCCCGACTCCATCGGCGTCGCCGCCCGCCCGCCCGCCCGCCCTCGCTCTCCGGTGGATCTGCGGAGCTGAGATGTCTCCCTTCGTCGCTTCGCTTCGTTTCTCAAAATGCATTTAACCAAACTTGAACCACGTTTAAATTTAAGCCAATTATTAAAATAAAATTAGAGTTTATTTGGAAATAATAAAAGAACTAAAACGCTCAGAAAATGCTTCTAAATGAGAATTCAAATGCATAATTTATTGACATTAAATTATTTTTTAAATTATTCAGTTTTCATATATTTTTCAATTATTTACTTTTGTTCATAATTCATAATTTTCTAAATCATATTTTTTAAATCATATTTTGTATTCCATAAAATACTTTTATTCTAATATTTCTATTACAACTTATCAAAATAAAGTATTTTTCTTCTTATTTCAACTTGATAAAATATTGTTCATAAATCATAATATTTTTATATTTATCAAATCAGTTGGGATTCTTGTCACAACAAATTCCTGTCACAAATTTGTGACAGGAATCTGGACCATTAGATTTTAAAATAGAAGATTAAATCCAAACCATCACAATCACCCATTCAATCTACGGCCTGGATTTAATCTTAACTTTAAAATCAAACGGTGCAGATTCTAATCACAAATTTGTGACAGAAATTTGTTGTGACAAGAAGCTTTATTTTTATCAAATTTAATTAAAATGATCAAATCATCCAAAACCTTTTGTAGCAACAATCGATTTAGTACAATAATTTAACAACCATTTATTGATTACTACTAAAGCCCAAGTTTGTCCCCGGGGGCAATGCCGCGATTCCAAATTATCACCCAAATTTACCCTGTTGCACTTTCGATTTACCCTGGTGGTCGATGAAAAATTTCTATAGAATCGAACCAGTTACCTTCATGGATAAATCAATGAGGCTAACTGAAATTTATCATTTTTTACTAAAAGCCGAGCCTGATAATTGCTACAATGATTTTGACCGTATTAAATTAATTTTAATTAAGTTGATGATTCTTTTTTATATATAATATTTTTAATTAATTAAACTAATTTATTTTAATACATTATAATACCAATTTTTAACCTTAGATAAAATGGAACCTCCATTTTTTTGGCAAAAGTCAAAAGACAGTTTTAATTTTTTTATCAAAAAAAATATGTCATCCTCTTCAACCACATATAATTATTCGACTGTCCTCAATTATTATTCAATACTTTTATCTTCCACTTAAATATTAAACACATTATAATTATTATTATTTTGTAAGATATTATAACAACTATAAAACTACAAAACTATAACTACTACAATATAAATTTCTATCAATGAATAGATTAAGTATGCATTGTAATAGCCCCCGGGGCATAGGTGAGTTGGTTACGACGTAGCAGACTTGCAGAAGAGGGCAAGGGTTCGAATCCTGACGAAGCCAGGCAATACCTTCCTGCGTTGTAACCAACTGCACTTTCTCGATTTACCTCCTCACAGATGATCGTGGGGCCAACCGTGTGGGGCCGCTAAATGGCGGATCCACCTTTTGCATAAAAGTATGCATTGTAATATCTATAAAATCATATTTACTATAACATATGTAGCACTTGTAATTTCATAACTACTACAATGCGCTCGATCCATTTAAAAATTAAATTTTAAAAATTAAATAAGAGATAACAGAACAATATTCAAGAATAATTAAATAATTATGTACAGTTGAATAGTAAAATAGAACGTCGAAATGGAAAGTCCCTTGATGATTTGGAAGGAGAGAAAAAAAAATCTTCTTGATTTTTGGCCATTTTTTTTCTAGCACCAATTATGAGTAAAATAAAAGCACAGAGACAAAAAGGAAAAAAAAATTCATTTACTTGGCAACAAAGTAGAGACTATGTCCCCTTTGCTATCATTTTCCTTTTTCGCTGGAAACTTTGTTCTTCTTTACCTTCTCCAGGAATTGTAAGGCAGAGCTCAGATTTAGCATGGTAGTAACCCAACTGAGACCTGGTTTATCCATGCTTGAAATCAACCATTCATAATCTTCTCTTGCCTTCTCAGATAATGGTTCTAAAAACTCGCATTTGGCTAGTATTTCAGGTGTTGGTGCTCCATCGACAAGATTTGTGTCAAGTTTAGGCCTCCCTTTTATGGATTCTCGAGGTCCTGGAAAATGTTCGATAGCCAAGGGAGAAGCTCCTGGGATGACTTCCTGCTGAAATGGCAGTGCTCTAGCAATCTGCAAGCAGAACTCTATCCACTGATGGATGAGTGGAGATGGGCCTCTGACTCTCCCGCCAATTTGGCCGCTTTTGAATCTTGTAGCCGAAGGTATAACCTGAAAGGCAAGCAACAAGGTATTGGATATCGACATGTGAGAATGGAATGGAATGGAAATGGAGCTCTGCAGAATGAGAAGTTTCGACGATTGTATGAAGAAATACTAAAGTCAAGGGAACTCGAACTTGTACCCACAGATCTGCCCATATACTGCTACCCGACTTTGGAACAATCACCGCAACGTTGGACATTCGCTTCGCAACAGGAATAACATCACTGCTCCATCCAACAGCAACCCAGACATCTCCTACACTAAATGCCTTCAGGTAGTGAACACTGTCGAACACCCGAACCTACAAGAGGCAAAATATAATATCATAGTTCGAAAGCAAAGGACAACCGATGAAACACAAGCCAGTGTTCCTCAAGCAAAGGAAGGAGGAGCAGTAATTGGGAAGTAAAGAATTACACAATTTATAGTCAAATAAGACTTGCTATCAGCGATTCAGTGCGATAACAATAGAACATGCTACTGCTAATAAGAAAATGCATCTCATTGCTTTCTGTTGATCATAATTGCAGCAGATGTATAACTGTATCACATGTGCAATTTAACCAGTTTTAACCAGCTAAGTATTCCAAATGATGGTACATGTCCTCAAGGTTAAGGGTGCAGGAGAGGAATGCGATATCCAGCTTAATTTAAAATATTGCGAATGAGATATGTTAAGGAATGCAATTCTAAATCTAAAGCAGTCGATTCTGATTTCAACATGTTTTTATAATATAGCCTACCTCTTTTATATCACATGGTTAAGCTTTCAGACATATCACTTGTCCCAATATAGCGGTGGAAAGCTGCTTGGAAGGTGTAAAATCTCTTCTACTAGAATGAGACGAGAAAGAGTAAAGGATCACGAAGTTTACAAAACAACATCCAATCTGAGGACATATTATTTATCTAATTCCAAAAAAATTGATTTTTTCTGACTATTTGAACTACATTTGCACTACATAGATCTTCCATTGAGTTCTACAGATATATACCTAAATCACTAGTATTCAAGTCACAGCTGCAATAGATCACACTTGGGTCATCCCTTAGAATTAGATTTTACTATTCGACACAAGGGAAAAAACAGTCAGTGTGTTGTCAAAGGAGGCAATCTTTCAGTTCACACTGAACCATAGAGCATTTCTCGGAAGATGTGTTTGATGAATTCCTCTCTTGGCAGTATAATAGAAAGAGGGGATGCATTATGCCACACCTGAAACTAACTTAACAAACTGTTGATTGCATAACCAGTATTCTTTGATGATAAGTACTTGCTTATAAAGATGCATATAAAACCCAATTTCTTTATACACTTATTGTTTTTCCCCTAGTTACTTTTGCAAGTAACAACAGCCTCCTTTATCGAACTTATATTGTTATTAATAACAAAAGAATTTAACTTAGTGAGAGATGGTCCATGGAAGATAGGAGCAAATATTTGGGGGAAAACGTGTCACACACAACCTACAGAAATCCAGTTGTGCAAAAATCATACAATTTCTTAAGTCGAAATAAATTTTGAATGAATATCAAATACCTCAAATTCACAACCTTTACCGCATACCTGCCTCTGAAGCATTCTTAAGTAACGTAGCACTTCTTTCCTCCCTCCAGAAGCTTGTTTTTCAATGTCTTTGGTGTTGTATGAAGCCCCCATATATTTCAATACTGCACCAATGACCTCCCTAGAAGAATCTACCATTGAAATCTTGCCAGCAAGCTCATCTCTCCATAAATCACTCCAATCCTACGATAATTCAAGTATCCTAGATCATCATACAAGAAGTGAAATCGGATGCATGCAAATTTAATTTTCTTCAAAGAAGAAACATTTTTTGCTAATCTAGAGGTAAATAACCGAATGAAGCAGAACAAAAACAGAAATGTATAGCACATAATAGTACAAAGAATTTCACTTCTCCTTATGAAAAATGAATGGAAATAGTGATGCTCATGTACTTAAAACATGAATTACCTCAATTGGCTTTAAATTGTGCTTTCTAAATTTGTTTTTCTTGTATGCTATAACCATAGTTCCCCATCGATATGGTGCTCCCCATATTCGACCATTAGGATCCAACTCCCCTTTATCATTCCTGCATAAATGAATCTGAGAGACTTTGATGAAAATTAAAATACCAATTCTGTCAGAAAATTCACAGGACAGCTACAAAGCATATGAAAATTTGGCAAACTTTCAAAGGCATAGGTCGCCTTGTAGATACTTAGAATCAAGAAAAGGGGCAGTAGAAAACTATCAAGGTTCAAAAAATGAACAGACAAATCAATAGAATTCTAAGAGTAGTGTCTCACCTTCCACTTGTCACTTAAAATTTTAAACCAATCTTGCTCTTCTATGTGTTTAATGGGCTCAATTAAATCCTTGGCAATGGCAAAATTCAGCCAAGAGTCACCAATGGCAATGATGTCAGCTGCCATAGCCGACTTTGGCTGCAAATGACCTTTATCAGAAACTGATGTCAAATCAGAAAAGATTGATTCAAAACCTCCACGGTACTCAATACTCAGTTTCAATCTCCTTCCTTGGGCTTGAATGAAATCCTGTTTGCAAGAAGAAAACATAAGAGATGATTCCAGGAGTGATTACAAATACTTATATGTTTTCTCCAACCAGCTAACAAATACTATATGATTGGTTAAACAAGCTTGTACAGGAGAGTCACCCAATTTGAAGTTGGGCCTCTTTATTTTAATGCAGGAGGCTAAACATATAGCATCAATGGTCATTATTGACTTGTAGATATTATATGCTTAAAGGGAAGAATAGGAACAATGACCAAAAAATATTGCACCACCACTCCCACTCTTTACGCAAACAAACATTATCAGGCACTAACCTTAATCCATGAAGGCGGTAGGGATCCTCGGAGAGACACGATTTTTAAAGGTACAGTCAAAGCATATGTCTTCGATTTCCAAGCCTCCAATGCTGCCAACAACTCCTCATCCTCAGTTGTCTTTTCTACGATCGTGTCAGGGTTCCCCGATTCATGCACTTAAACAAAGAAAACTTTGTGATCGTTTGGTCAGGTACAGTGATCAGTTTGCATTTCCAATAAAGCATTTCTAAAACTATATAATTAGATCGAGAGACATTTCTCCTCCGCAAGAAATCAAATTCAAAATAAAGCCGGAAGCAGCAACAAGACGAGATTTTTGAGCAAGGATACAAGTTATTGATGGAAGACAATAAACCCTGCGTACCAGGCGCGGCGAGGGCAGTAGGAGGAGCCACCGAAGCGAGTGCACACGGGCGAGCGCAGAAGCCGATAAGGCAGGCAGCGGAGGCGGCGAGGTGGACGACCAGCACCGAGTGCCTCCTAAGGGTTTCGGAGAGAGGAAGTGGCAGAAGACTACGTTGGCACGGAGTGGTCCCAGATCCAGCCGGCGCGCCTGCGGCAGCGGCGGCTCGCAGAAAGCAGCCACGCCTTGCCTTCCCCGGAGCACTGAACCAGAGGGAGAGAGGTGAAGGTGCGAGATGTGGAGCGTGGGGGTGGAGGTTGGAAGGTAGAGAGGTCTGGAGCTGCTGGAAGAGAGCCATGGAACAAATTCGTCGGGGAGAGAAGCCACGAGGTCGATGGGGAAATGGATCACGCGAGAGAGAGAGAGAGAGAGAGAGAGTGTCGAAGGGCTCGTCGTCGTCTTCTTTTGGGCCGTAGATGGATCTCTACCAAGCCCAATTTGCCATGGAGGATTTCGTGGCCCAGGATTGCGGCCCGCAGAGGATCCCGGATCAAGCATTCCGTTAGAATTGAATAGATCGAACTGAACTAATTGAATTTTTTTTAGATAAATCGATCTAACCGAAGTTTTTGTCATTAAAATTGAATACATCGAAAAGATATAACTTTGATTAATTTGATAATCGACCGAATTAATTGAATTATCCACAATCGATTGTTCATTCATTATTAGTCGACTAATATGCAGACAGTCAACTACATCACTCATTACTAAATTTACAATTTATTTATCAATCTAGCAGCCAACTAATCCTAACAAGTCGGGACTTCACAATTACACAAAGTTTGATATTTTTAGAAATTTTTTTATTATTGATCTGAATCAACAATCAAGTGGTATGTTAAATCTGTTCGATTTAATACCACTTACTACTAAATTAATTAAATTATCCACAATCGATTGTTCATTTATCATCAGTCGACTAATATGCAGACAGTAAACTACGTCCCCCGACTACTAAATTTACAATTCATTTATCAATCTAGCACTCAACTAATCCTAACGAGTCGGGACTTCACGATTACACGGGTTTGAGTTTTTTAGAAATTTTTTATCATGATCTGAATCCATAGTCAACTGATACGTTAAATCTATTTGATTTACCTCCGGAACATAGTTGAGTTGGTTATGACGAAGCAAAGTTGCTGAAGTATATAAGGATCGAATCTCGACGAAGCTGAGGCAATTCTCTCATAGTCACTGGGGTTGACCGATTTATAATGGTTGTGGGACCGCTGAAATAGCGGATTCCATCTTTTTATTGAAGTTAAATCTATTCAATTTAATTAATTTAATCGAATTTTAAATTTTAAAATCGAAATCGAACCCACAGCTCACTTCCTCCTCACACAGCAAAGCTCAATCCATCTTTTAAGTCTTGAATCCGTCCATACTCCAGTGGAGCATCTTTTCCACAAAACTCAACTCCATAGTTCATTCCACTTGTAGCAAGGAACTGAAGGTAGCAAAATCTAGACAAAGCATCGTAAGTAGTCTTTTCACGATATGGTTGAACATTGACTATGAAGCAAGCCATCGTTAAGTATCAAGGTTTGGTGGCTAATGCCTTTCATGCTTTATTCCCCTTGTCCCCAACAAGAATCCAGCATTCTTTTCTCAACGAATCATATATCGATCCTTATTTCCGTTGCGATCGGCCTAAAATCTAGTCGTAAACATCTTCGAAAGCGCCCTTATAGGGCATAGTTTTCGCATGCACACCAATTTCGTCAAGGCTATTCGGTAAAAGATTCGTCTTTCTTAGTCACTTGAAGCTTCCTTTCATAGAAATCAAGCCAAAGTCACAAAGATGATAAACATGACATTCGCGAGGAATTAAGCATTTCTAAGCTTTACGGGTTGAGTCAAACTTAGAGGAGAGGCATTCAATTCCCCGCCTTTTTCCTATATGAATCAAGAAAGTTGTGGTCCATGACCAGCTCATTGTGGTTCCCCCTCTACTCTTTGCAACACAAAAACTTTTACAAGAACGACATTGGAGTTCAACCCCTCACATGATCCGACAACCGACCGTGTTGTCTTCGTCAAAGTAGTCGCCAAAAGCAGTCATTGCCTGCAATTGATGGTGGTGGTGGTGGTGGCCGATAAACTGGAGTTTCATAGTAGCGGTAGTCTTGAACATAATATGTGACCGGAGTAGGGTAAACAGTCATCGCATAATATGGTATGGCCACAATAGGCTCCACCGGGTGGTAAACTTCAGCTTGTGGTGCTACAATTGGGCATGAGTTCATTTGTGGAATTGCAGCTACAATTGTTGGATCCGCTTTGCCTTCTTTATAGTTATCATTGTCTTCCTTATTTTTACTATTCTTGCTCTCGTTCTTCTCATCGATGTCGTCGATTGAGCTCTTATCGCTCTTATCGGTGCCTTCTTTCTCTTTCTCCTTCTCTTTCTTGCTTATCCCATCCTCTCCTTGTGGCTTTTGTGCCTTTTCATCCAATACTTGAGCACATTTTCCGACCTTGGACAACTTCTTAATGAGGACTCCGACATCAACATTGCCGAAAACGGTCACTTCGGGTTGTGTCGGGTGAATCTCTACCTTCAACACACCTGAAACTATTCAAATTCTTACGAAGTCGTATATAATTTCCATTAATATAGCGACGGAAAACCATAGCACAACCATCACATACTCATCATACCTTTGATGCTTAAGGCCTTTAACACTTTTCTCTTGCAACCATCACAGCAATTAACAGAAACCTTCAAAGCAACACGCTGCACAAATGCCAAACTCTTCGCTAAACATAAAGCTACTAGATGGATCTAGCAATAAGGCGAAAGCCGCAATGCTCTAGCTCACCTTTAAATCCGCTTCCTTCGCCATAAACACGGTCTCTACTTCGAAGAACAGGGAAGTTGAGCGAGGAGAGGAGAGAAAGGGAAGCTTTTGTGTGTGTGTGTGTGTTGGTTTGTTTGCTAGGCCTGTGGAGGCTTTTTATATGCATGAAAAGAGGCTACTCTCTCTATTTTAACCTCCATAGTTGACCAATAGTTCAATGTAAGTCGCACTCGTATCTTTTGATCCAACAGTAGAAAAGAGACCTTTCGCGGGAAACTTAATGGGCAAGCGGAGATGTTATATTTTTAAGGTTTACGACTAATTGATCACCGAGATCGATTTCGATTAGTATAGTGATATGAAGTACTTTGAATTGGTATCATGTTGTGAAAAAGGTTGTAGAATAGTTTAGGGAAAGTGCAACACAGACTAGCATGAGGAAGAATAAAGGTTTGGCCAACTCAAAGAGGGTATAGTTAGTGTAAGGCTTCCACTTGCACCATCCTTTTAGTTGTAGGGTAGGGTTCAAGCTTCCTCCAATTGTCTATGAGATTAGATTATTTCCGATACTAGATTTGTCGATTAAGGCGATCTCAATCAACTATTCTCCTCATAACAAATTGATCTTGACTCTCCAATTCCTATGAATGCTAGAGTGTTGGGTCATATGTGAGCCGAATTCGATTAGCCTGTTAGATGATGTGCATAGTCGTGCTTAACACAAACTATCATGGATTGTGCCCAACATGACCCTTGATAATTGAGTCTAGCACACGCTCGTGCTAGGTTGGATCATGGCTAGGTTAGGCTCGATTGCCACTATAATCTTTCTCGATGATCTTAAAAATTAGGGAAGCCCAATGGGCCTATTGGGCTCTGCATTGAGCTGGCCTCAAACAAAAGCCCAAGGTCACTTTCTTTTTTAAGTAAAAAATGATCAGTTGGAACTATAACAGAATTATACAAAAATTTAAGAGCAAGTCGAATTAGATCACCGGCGGCAGCTGCCGGGCGGAGCTAGCTTGCCTACCGGAGCCATGGCGGGCATTTCACATTGAAAATACATAAAAAAAAGATCATGAAATTATAAAATAGAAAATATCTCATTGGTATGAGGTATTTTAGGTATAGTCTAAAAAATAAAACTATGAAGGACGGCAAAAGTGACAGATATCGTACCGTTGTGAAGATATATATAGATTCTATCAATTCTAATGCCTACCTCGGCCATGGCGTGGCAGTCGAGTCTTCGGCCGTCACCCACCGCGTTTCCCTCTCGTATTTCCCTGTAGGTACGTCCGTCCGTCGTCGTGTTACTTTCTCTTGGCCGATGATTGCAACAATGAGCAAGGAGCCGTTGTTGGTAACTATTATAAATCAGTTAATTCGATAAGCCTGCATTAATTAATTTTTTTTATCGATTTAATTGTTTTAATAAAGTTTAAATGACTGTTGCACCTCACCGTTGCCTCTCGTTTAAATGACTGTTGAATTCATTAATTATAAATTAATTTATTAAAAATCGATCTTAAACCTGTTTTGTTATAATATAATTAGTTAATTAATAAAAGATTATGGTTTGTGCTACTGCTGGTTCAACACCGTCTGCTTCGTCCTCTGCGTCCGCAACTTCGCCGTCGACCGCCCGCTGGCCTTGTCCCTCACCATCAGCTTCAATAGCCTCAGCGCCTCCCTCTACGCTCTTGCCGTTGGCGCCGTCTCCACTTTGGTGTTTAGTATCGAAGCAGTTCTGTATCTCAGCATCTCATGAGTATCTAAATAGCTCATCACTCAACAGTTCAGTATCTCAATTTGCTACCCACGACTTTATTAGTCCCTCGCTGAGGCTTGATTTTGTGACAGGTTTGGTTTTTTATCAAAGGTTTGATTTTTTATCTCAGTGTTAACAGCATGAACCTTCTTTCCAACATCACAAGCGATATATGATTTTACGTATCGAGTTCATTAAATGTCATACCTTACCTCTTCAATAATAAAGATTTGACCAACTATCTCAATAAAATGCCGACATCTCATTCTCGTAGTCCCTTCAGTCGAAATTATGGGATTGTATATAACTCAACACGGTCTAATCAGTTGGTCTACGCCTTCTTTGACTAGACTTAAAGGGGAGACTTGTGATATAACAAAATCATGTTGCTACTACGCGACACTTGTAGTCCAAGGGATAAGCTGATGTGTCAAGTCAAAAGTCAAGAGTCAAGCTAAGACAGCAAGACAATAAACGTCAACAGAACATGGGGAAGGGGGGGGGGGGGGGGGGAATAGTTCTGTTCGAGAGGAAGTCAAGTTCAAGTAGTCCCGAGTTATATCTCGGCCAAACAATCCCGAGTCACGTCTCGGTCAAACAGTTCTGAGTTACATCTCGACCAAGTAGTCTTGAATCACATCCTCGCCAAACAATCTCGAGCTACATCTCAACCAAGTAGTATCGAACTAAATCTCGATCAAACAATCTTGAGTCACATCATAAACCCCACACTCTGTCTTACACAAAAACTATTAAAATTTCTCAAACGCGTGATGCTTGCAAAGGGGTCAGGGCGGTACGAGATTGCCAGATATGATTCCTTAGATACCCTCGGGCCCGCATGTGAAATCAAAAAGTAAGAATAATCAACGACTGTCGTATTGTCAGGGCGGTTACAAGATTGATAGATTTGGTGCCCTAGATGCCTCATGTCGGAATCTCATGTCGGTAATTGTCAGAGTTAATCTCTTCGAGCCCCGACCAGTGATCTCTCTCGGGTTGACGTGGAAAGGCGTTTTCCGTGAGTACATAAACCCTTCGTAAAGTATGAATAACTCTCTGTGCAATTTCAGCAACTACATATACTCGTTATCTTTTTTTTTTTTTTGCACGTTCGTCTTCTTCCACTGATATTAACTTGAGTATCGGAGTGATCTGTCATATTAATTTGAGTATCGGAGTGATCTGTCATAATTTCTCGGTACCAATCTAACCCTTTCGTTCAGTTTACTTTCAGATCTCTTTGTTGATAGAAATAAAATATTGCATGAATTAAATATTTTATTTTATTGATTGATGGCTTGATTGTCCATGACATTCTATCGGAACAATCCCAACCAATTCTCAAAGCTGACATTATTGTCGATTAATTAGCAAAGATTCTGGTGGCAGGCGGGTCTACTTCTCAAGAACAGGGTGGCTGGCCATAGCGGTGGTGCCGCTGCCGGTGGCGTTCTTCCTCCTAGCTGAGTCCGGCGACATGGACGCGTTGTTGGCTGGCACGGCCCTGGTCGGGCTCAGCTCGGGCTTCATCTTCTCCACGGCCGTCAGCGTCACCTCGGAGCTCTTCGGCGCCGACGGCCTCGGTGTTTACCACAACATCCTCATCACCAACATCCCCCTGGGCTCGCTCCTCTACGGCCTTCTCGTCGCGCTCATCTACGACGCCAACGCCAAGGCCATGGCGCCGGTGGTGCTCCTGCGGGACGGCACGGTGGTTTGCATGGGGAGGAAGTGCTACGCCAAGACGTTCCTCTGGCGAGCAGCCATTTCCCTGGTGGGCTTCGCTTCCAGCCTGGCTTTGTACTTCCGGACAAGGGCCGTGTATCGGCGGGCGCAGACGCCGCCGGCTAATTTACAACAACAAATTCGCAGAATTGCTTAATGCTAATTAATTAACCAGAGGGAAAAAACTTCACATTCTCTGTAATTTATATCTTTTTTTCCCCCTATAAAATAGTCATACACCAATTTTTAATTGGTTCATATTTAGTTTTTATCTTTACGATTTCAATTCAAAGCACATTAAAATTTATTTATTTATTGAATTTGTTTAAGTTTATTATTTATTTTCAACCTATCACAAATAATTTAAAATATATAAAATATTATACTTTCATAGAAATGCTATGCTGCGCGACGAGGAATCCGCGATCCGTGCGCGACACCCACGACCCACCGTCGCTGCCGCCGCGCTGTTCGGCCACCACCGACTGTCGCCTCCGGCGCGATCGACGCGCCGCTAGCGAGTGCTCCGTCCGGCGTCGGATTTCGACGGGATAGTGGTTGGAATCCGATGGAATTCGGTCGGAAACAGGGTCGGCAGTGGCCACGTTGTTTCCGCCCGCGATTTGGCCGGAATCCGATTGCGATTTGGCCGGCACGGCCCTGATCGGGCTCAGCTCGGGCTTCATCTTCTCCACGGCCGTCAGCGTCACCTCGGAGCTCTTTGGCGCCGACGGCCTCGGCGTCAACCACAACATCCTCATCACCAACATCCCCCTGGGCTCGCTCCTCTACGGCCTGCTCGCCGCGCTCATCTACGACGCCAACGCCAAGGCCATGGCGCCGGCGGTGCTCCTGCGGGACGGCACGGTGGTTTGCATGGGGAGGAAGTGCTACGCCAAGACGTTCCTCTGGTGGGCTTCTCTTCCAGCCTGACTTTGTACTTCGGGACAAGGGCCGTGTATCGGCGGGCGGCGCGACGGCGGGCGCAGACGCCAGCGCCGGCAGGCGAGCAAGAAGTTGATTCCGAGATAGGCGCCGCCGGCTAATTGCAACAACAAATTCGCAGAATTGCTTAATGCTAATTAATTAACCAGAGGGAAAACTTCACATTCTCTGTAATTTATATCTTTTTTTTCCCTATAAAATAGTCATACACCAATTTTTAATTGGTTCATATTTAGTTTTTATCTTTACGATTTCAATTCAAAGCACATTAAAATTGATTTATTTATTGAATTTGTTTAAGTTTATTATTTATTTTCAACCTATCACAAATAATTTAAAATATATAAAATATTATACTTTCAGAGAAATGCTATGCTGCGCGATGAGGAATCTGCGATCCGTGCGCGGCACTCGCGACCCACCATCGCTGTCTGACCACTGCCGGCTGTCGCTTCGGGCGCGATCGACGCGTCGCTCGCGAGCGCTCCCGACATCGGATTTCGGTCGGATAGTGGTCGGAATCTGACAGAATTCGGTCGGAAACAGGGTCGACAGTGGTCACGCTGTTTCCAACCGCGATTTGGTCGGAATCTGATTGCAATTTGGCCAGAAACGACACGACCACTGTCGACGACGATCAAGCTAGATTCCGACCAAATCGCGGGCGGAATCTGACCCGATCGACGTCGATAGTGGGCGTACAGTGGGGGCGGTTGTTTCCGATTAAATTCGTTGGATTCCGACCACTATTCGATCAGAATCCGACGTCGACCGAAGTGCCGACGAGTGGCACGTCAATCGCGGCCGAAGCGACGACCGGACGACACGGCGAGGGTGGCGGCAGCGGCAGTGGATTAGGGAGTCGTGCACGATCGCGCACGGGTTGTCGCGCAGCATAGCAATTTCGTATACTTTCATATATTTAAATAAAAATAAGAAATACATTTATAATTAAATATTTTAAAAAAATTGTTAACAAACCAAGCTTTATGTTCAGCCGCAGGATCAGGAGGACATAATCCCGACCGTTCGTTCAATCTTGAACGTTCCAGGTTAGATCCATCCAAAGCCGCTTCCTCTTCCTACGACGCTGCTCTCTAACCTCTCGTCGCATGGGCAAGCAAGGGAAGCTCCGAGCGAAAGAGAGGCGCGAGCAGAGGCGTCTCGAGATCGCGCATCTTCGCGAGCTGCCCTATTCTCCGGCCGACAGGTACCAACCGCCGACCCCCCTGCTTCGCCGCCTTCCCTACCGCTCCCTCACTCCTTTGTCTTCTCCTTAGGTGGTGGTCGTCGGAGACGGTGGCCGTGGTGACCGGTGCTAGCCGGGGGATCGGATACGAGATAGCGCGGCAGCTCGCCGTGCAGGGCCTGTGCGTCGTCCTCGCCGCGAGGGACCTCGATCGAGGCTGTGCCGCTGTGGACGGTCTCCGGGCGGAAGGCCTGAATGTGCAGTTTCGGAAGCTTGATGTTACGCATGCCGATTCGGTGCAAGATTTTGCCAAGTGGATCGGTGGCGAGTATGGCGGACTTGACATCCTGGTACGGCGTTTCTCACTTAGGCTCCGATTTTTGGGATTTTTGGTCTGTTCTTACTAGAATGAACGCCTTGATGCTGTACCGCTTTTTGATCGATAATTTAGTGCCTGCATCACTCGAAGGCTTTACAATCTTGTCTAGGGTCATATAGAATAAACATTGCGGGTTTGGTTAAGGGTTTTGATCCAAGGAATCCTTTACCTTAGTTTTTATGAATTAGAATTCAAGTTCTACATGAAATTACCTATTATTGTCTTTTTTGAACACTATGTATGTCAGTCACATAACCAGTTAATCTTAGTATCCTTATCTAGACCAACTATCTTACTATCTCTTGTTTTCTTTTAAACACCCATGAAACTGTGGGAAATGGTGGTTTGCCTTTGAAGCATCATCAAGGCATGCCTAAGTGCAGCTCTTTTAGTGGAGCCAATTCTGCTCTTTGATCGTGAGTTTTACATTTTTACTCAATGGAAAGTTGAGTCGGACTTCATGTATTGCAATAAGGTTAATGGTGGCAAGGATTGTTGGCAAGTCAAATTGCTGTAAGAAGTTCGCTTCAGCACAAGTCAATGGATAATCCAGAGATTAACATGCCACTGCTAGCATCAAAGGAAATGTAGTTTGGGTGTATCTATAGGAAATGCACTACAATGGATGAGTCTTTTGGAGAGCATTGTTACTAAGTAAACTTCATCGCGGGAAAGGGACATCACATAGGATTTGGTTGCAGTTATTCTCAACGAAGAGATTGAGGTTCTCTGGCTGATGAGCAGATGGTAATGAGGTGATATTTTGGCTCTTCAGGCCAAGCATCTTGAGAGATGTGTGTATGTTGGCGATGGCACAAAATCAAGACTATCCTGAGCCTAATGGTACTATGCACATTAATGTAGATAATGTGGAATTGATGATGATATGATGGGTGCATGTTCACAGAAAGTATTAAGTTTAGTACACTATTAATATCCTTTTTCAATTCATAAGTGGCACATAATATTTAGTTCATATGTTTTCCTCCATTGTTTAAGAAATCTCTTAATGGAAATGCTGGTCAGACTGACATGAATAACTTATTGAGGTGGTCAGCATAGGGTTTAAAGAATTGACTTAGTTAAGGATCAATCATCATGTCTTTCAATAGATAACAAGTTGATTTTCTCTCCCTTTGTTTAACCATCTTGTTTTAGTGGGCAGTGGTGATTTACATGTATAAACTAACCTTGAGGGAAATTATGGTACTTTTATTTGTTGATTTGTGTCACAGCTAAAGCATAATCATCATTAAGAGAATGCCTGCGATATTGATTCAAACATTGTTTTTAAAATAGCATATTCTCTTCTCTTTCCCTCCCTTTCATTCTACATCCTTATCTCCCTTCCTTCTTTCATTCTCTATCCTCCTTCAAGGTGAAACAACCATGGAATATAACCTTACACTTTTAGTATATGCTCAATCAAATCTAGTTGGACTGGTGAAAAGAAATCTAGTTTTGGCCGAGCTATTCACCAAAACTGAATGCTCATTTTTGGCTAACCATATTGCAAGAGCAAATGTATAGTAATTTAACATCACCTACATATATGACCTGCCAAATTATCCTTTGGTTTAAATAAAAGTCCAAAGACCAAAAGCCTACCAGTTTATTGATATGAGAAATACCTGCAAAAGTACCTTATCTTATAATAACTCATTCTGCAAGGAGTTGAGCATGGAACCCTGTTTCTTCTGTCAGATCTTTGTAATATAAATGGTTTCTGAACTTGAATTAAATTGCTTTCAAAGATTAGTACAATTCACTGAGTTGCAGGTTATGTGGGTTTATTATTTTGCAATTCTGGATCATGAATTTATCCATGGCTACCTCAGCCTTTAGGTGGCTTTGTGAGAATTATTTACAACACAATTCTTAGAACATGAATCCATCAGATGAATCGATATTGAATTGTCTTCAAAGTTCATTTTATCTTATAGTTGAGCTTCCGGAATCGTTAATCATTTCTGGTTTAAACATTCTTCTTCGACCACCTTCGGTTTTTAGATCTCGCATAAACTCACTCATTCCTGTTGCAGGTAAATAATGCAGGCGTCAACTTCAACACAGGTGCTAACAATTCTGTTGCATTTGCTGAAGAGGTTATTGCAACAAATTATTTGGGAACTAAACTAATGATTGAAACCTTGATTCCAATGATGCGCCCTTCGTCTTATGGTGCTCGAATATTGAATACTAGCTCAAGGCTTGGTAGAGCAAATGGCAGGCGAAATGTAAGTGACATAAACTTCCTGGCTTCAGTATCCTCATTTGCTTCTCAGAATTTACAACTGCATTATCACATAACTGGTGTTCCAAGCACAGTCATTTATATCATATGCATACTGTTTTACCTGTCAATGTAGTCTTTTGAAATAAAATTCAAGGGAAATCCCTTTGACTTGTGTTTCCTGACTATGAAAATGCTATTTCTGTCAGAGAGTGGGCGATGTGGCTCTGCGAGAGAATCTAATGAACGCTGACTGCCTTTCTGAGGAGCTTATTGATGGCATGGTCGCTAATTTCCTACGCCAAGTGAAGGAGGGAACTTGGGCATCAAATGGCTGGCCTCAAGTGTTCACAGATTACTCCATATCGAAACTGGCAGTCAATGCCTACACTCAGCTCATGGCAAGGAAGCTCGCTGAGCAATCAGGTGATCATAAAATCTACATAAACTGCTATTGTCCAGGGTGGGTGAAGACTGCCATGACAGGTTGGGAAGGAAATTCTACTGCAGAAGAAGGTGCTGATACTGCCGTGTGGGCAGTTTTGTTGCCCAGCCAGCTAGTTAGCACTGGGAAGTTTTTCGCCGAGAGGCGCGAGATCAGCTTCTGAATTCATTCCTGTTTTATCCAACAAGCCAGTTCACTAACCGGGCTATCAGGTATCAATGGAAACTCATCTTTCCTCACTATTTGTGATACCAGAGATATCATATTCACTGAGGTGCTTACGGCAGAGATTTCAGTACCAATTGGTTCATGGAGATAATGATGATACACATGGTGCACGTACTCGTGAAGCTGTATTACTGGTAAGAGATTCTGGATCTTCTTTAGGATTCATTTGTTCCAGGTTATAAGTATTTAAAGGCGATGTCCATGAAAATAATCTTGAGAAGGAGAGAAGATGAGCAATTATAAGTTGATCTGCTTTTGATGATTCAAAAAAAAAATGGTAATATACTGAACCATCTATCTAATTTTTATTAATACTCAAATTCTGCATCATATTTTCATATTTACTGAACACCACGTCTCTTTTCAAAAATACTCTTTCTACACACGTTTATTCTAACAATCCGCTCATGCACCAAAGTACATTAAAATTTTAAAAAATGAATAAGCTTTATAGGGGTTTCAAAGTACTATATTTCTTTGAAAAAAGGTAAATGTTTTTAAAACTTCATGGTGGGTTAAATATAAGTAGAATCAAGATTGAAGAGTACGGTTCAACAGAGGTCCAAGAATATAATGGTATTGATTTGTATTGAATCAATGAGCTTTAGTTAAAATTCATTGATTCATTGATAGTCTTGACCACATTCGCACTGACACAAATCAGGCTCTTGAGTTGCATCAAGTCCTTCAATTTTGATTTTATATCGTTGTTTTGCTTTTTAAAGATCTATATAATTTTGTATAAATTTGCTACAACTTTAGACTTAGGCATGTTATATTCACTTAACAACAATATGAATGTGTTCCTCTTGACTCTAATCATATTCAAAATTTTAAAATCTAAATACTGTACATCCATAAGTGAATTTTGATCAAAATTCACTGATGATCTTAGGAATATCAGAATCAATCCAAAGCAGGGTTAATGCATTCCTATAAGCCTCTTGAGTCTCACTTATTATGCCTTTAAATCTTAATTCCATAGCTTAGATAACATGTAGTAGGTTTTTAAAATTTTGATAAATTTTATGTAATTTTGATACAAAGTCACTGATGGTCATATAATGTTCAGATTTAAAAATTTTGAACTTAGGAGAGTTCCAAAAACACATTGGTAGTGTTGTTGAGAGAATATAATAGATTTAAGTCTAATAATGAGTTATGTTTTCTGTAAGTCTGTTCCGTCGTAACCAACTCAGCTAGTTCTGGGAACTAATAATGAGTTATGTCAAAATTATATTGAGTTGCCTGAATTCATAAACTCTCATCATGTTATTTAGTTTGTGAAATTATGATTTGAAAGTATGGTGAGACTCAAGAAATTTTTAAGAGTGCATTGATTCTGATTTTAATTGATTCGAATGTCTAAGGTCATCAGTGAGTTTTAATCGCTTATCAAATTTTATGTAAATCAAAATTATTATATTTTTGAGATTCTCCTTAGTGCAATTATATCGTCCAATCTTTAATTCCACTAGCTATGGCGTATGTTCCGATTTAGGTGTATGGGACCGGGTCGGCCACCCCCAGGGATTGAGTTCACGAGACTGATTGGGATTTATCATTTTTTTTAATTCCACTCCATGTTCTGGTATATCAGATAAGATGAGAGATGTATGGTTGGATAAAAATGAAAAATGTGATGCTCCATTTGAGGATGGGTCAAAGTAAGTACTAAAACGCCGAAAAAATATCAATGCACCTTAAATGCACCGAACCATCAAAAAGTTGACATGCAAATGAAGCCAAAGAGTAATTATGATTTCATTCCCTATATATTGAATAATATTTAAGGCGAAGAGCTTTCCCACACCAGCCCGCCTTGCCTTCCAGCTGAATATTCGCTGTTATTTTTTGTTCTTCCTTTTTTCTCAAGGGTTTCTTTTTTTTTTCCTCTCTTTTTTTTGCATGAATTTGGTCTGCATTTATTTCCCATATACAAATGTGTCATTATCTTTGTCTTTTTCTCTTCTTTCTTCATGAGTTTTTTTTGGATATCTTTTTCCTGACGTGAATTTGTTTGCTGCTTATTGACTCAACACCCCTCTTGTTCATGAGCCTTGATCCATCTTCTTTTCTTCCACTGCATTCATTGTTCCTTGGGACCTTCCTTGAGACCGTGATGGAGTCGCCGGGAGTTTACGAGGGGAAGGTGGAGGCCAAGGAGCCAGCCGACAACCAAGACGCGAGGAACCGATGTGCAGAGGAAGAGGAGAAGAAGAAAGTGCTTCTGATGAAATCATTAGTTGAGGCACAAGATCCAGCTGCTAAGGTGATTTATCTTATTTTATGTTCTCAAAGTTGGTAAGTTTGCAATACTTTGGAAGAAAAATAAACATCATTCTGAAACTACTTTTGTTTAGTAGTACTGTTATAGCACTCGATTTAGCAACTGATATACGAGTCCATTGGATCTTGGAGTGACAAATGCAGGAAGTAGACAGTTTGACACTGAGAAGATTTCTCAAGGCCCGCGATTTGGATATCGAAAAGGCTTCTTCCCAATTCCTCAAATACCTCAAGTGGAAGAGAACAGCAGTGCCAAATGGGTTCATCTCAAAGGAACAAGTCGAGAACGAGCTTTCTCAGAAGAAGATTTACGTGCAGGGAGTCGATAAGGCTGGCCGTCCGATAGCCGTCTTCTTTGCTGCCAGACACTTCTACTCCATGAGGCACATGGATGAGTTCAAACGTAAGTAACTCTCTTCCATTTCTTTCATCAGTGAGCAAACAGTCATACTGACATTGGTGATTACTTGGAGTGACAGGTTTTGTTGTATATACTCTTGACGGAATATGTTCCAGGTAAACAAGTTAACCTAATATGCCGAGACAAGATTGTCGTCTTCTCGCCTAATACTAGAAATGTGTTCCTGTAGAATGCCGGCAGGTCAGGAGACGTTTACTTGCATTGGAGATCTTAAAGGTTGGGGCTATTCGAATAGCGATATCAGAGCGTACCTAGCAGCTCTAGACATCATGCAGGTTTATATCTTATTCGCGCATTGTGGCGAGACATGATTGTAGTAGTGATTGTCTTATGCAATGAACCACTCTTGATGAAGTTTGGCAATAACATCTATTGACTGATGCAAATGCAGAACTACTACCCTGAGAGACTGGGCAAAGTCTTTTTGATCCATGTGCCTTATGTTTTCATGACGGTCTGGAAGATCATATACCCGTTTATCGATCAGAAAACCAAGAAGAAGGTTTGCTCACAACACCACCCTAATTGTTCTCCTTTTTCGTCTCGCTTAGACCCTTGTCTGGTTTTTGCAATGCCGCTATGCAGTTCATCTTTGTTGAGGATAAGAACTTGAAAGCCACACTGTTGGAGGACATTGATGAAGGCCAACTCCCCGAGATATACGGCGGAAAGTTGCAGTTGGTCCCTATCGATGAATCCACCGAATCGTAAACTGTAAAACAAGGAGAAGATATTAAGATGCAGATGTTGCCTTGTTCTGTATTTGAACTGCTAGTGCTAAAAACTGGGAAGAAAACCATTCAACTAGGCTGATTATGCATTTTCAGACTTTTACCTCATACAATCTTTGCGGCATTTGTATTTTCGGGAACTTCAAGAGCTTTGGAGCACCACTTGATCTGATATGAACCTGATTGATCTGGCCATTCTCCCTATCGAACATCGACTTGAGAGAGTTCAGGGATACCCTATGACATAGTGACGGTTATCGACTGCATGAGAAGTAGTTCCTGAATTACCCAATCTGACTAAGAGCATCAGAGAAGAAATAGCATATGCATACAGATTACCGAGTCATCCGAAACAATGTTTGTAAATCACATAGTAAGATCGAGCAATGAGCATGACACATCGCGATTACAGAAACCTACCTGCAAAGCCTTTGCGAAGTACAAAGATTCATTCATCCATCTCAACACAAGAACACCATGAGAAGCATCAAAGAGTGCCTTTTTAAGCACCTGCCAAACCGGAACCACAAGTCTAGTTATTTCCAAAGGCATTGTTATAGCCATGATCCCTTCCGTTCGACTCCCCCAGTCCAGCAGCCAAAGCCAGAACATCGGGTGTCATCTCCCAGCTTCCACTGCGACGACCCCTGCTCGAGTGCCTTGGATGGTGAATGGTTCGCGGAAAATTCTCCTTGCTTGAGCCTGGAGAATCAACACTGCCAACTGCACCATCCTTCTCGTCCACCATCTTTGAGTCGGTCGTTAGTCCTTCCAAGTCATCTAGATGTGCAAACGATCTAGCTTCCTCCCACGATATGGGTTTCCTACCCATTTCAATGTCGTCCATCGCTTTGCCCATGTTTGAGCTTAGAAAACTTTGAGCCACCGATTGTGATGGTAGTCCTTGTTCTCGTGATGCCCGTGCTCTATATCTGTTCTTTGAAGGTGGAATGCTTGTGAAAAAAACCTCCATAATATTCGTCACCATTCCTCTATCGTATGGATTAGCCCACATGTCGTAGCGGTACCTGAAGTTCTCGTAAGTCGTCTACAAAAGAATAGATTCAATCACTAATATGTACAACAAAGGATTTCTAACATGTATGAAACTTTCCACTGAGAAAGATGCAGTTTACCTGGTTGGTGCTCATGAGATAGAAATGGAAGCCCGATAAGCCACCGACAAACCATACCGATACAAAAGTATAAATGATCAAAACTATCGAAGCTGGAGTTTTGATCATTGCCCTCCAAATAGATATCTGCTCAGCATCTCTTGTTTTTATGATATACACCCAGCAAAAACCGAACACGTAGAGGCAGAGCAAAGTCGTTGAGACGATAAACATATAGAAGAACTGATAGTTGCGCTGTACCACAGACAAATTAAAATTGTTGGAAAAAAACAATAATATACTAAAACATATATAAAACCTAAAAACATATCGAGAAATACAGCATACCTTCCCTATGCATTGCCCCACCCATGGGCAGTGATGATCGAACCGTTCCACACAGTTGTTGCAGATGGAGCAATGTGAGCAACGAGGAGGTCGATAAAGCATGCAGGTGTCACAATATTTGCTTTTCACAGTCACCCCATTCACAATGACATCCCTAGTTCGAGGAATAAGTATTCGTGGAGTTTGTACGCCGCCCATTGTGTTGTTCCCGCCATAAGTTTCAGGTTCTGGTGGACGTGCATTTCGGGGGATTATACCTGGATCCCTACCAGAGGTAATTAGCAGAAGACATAGATCCTGGAAACAAGAGTAATACTTCCATTTAAGGAGCATTTGACGAAGCATTTCAACTTGAATAAATAACATATAATTTAATGTCGAGCATGAACACAAATGTAATCAAGAGATAGAAAAAGTTTGGCTAATTAAACAAGAACATCTAAACCAAAAATTAAAGTTTATGTTGAAAGAAAACATCCCGATGATCGTAAGATACCTCTAAACCTACTATGTTATATGGAATTGAATGTTGAGAACACAAACGGAAGATGAGAGTCACAAGTGGAGATAGAGAAGAACACACAGAGACCGATAGAACTTTCCACCCTTGTATCACAGTGCCTGCTACTGCACTTCTTGCTACAACTTCAGTACCCTCCTCCTCCTTTAGTGTCACATTGTGTCGCATATGTGCCACATACGACTCATTTGCAACTTTATGTAAGAAATTCTCCTTCCAAATAATAGATATAGGACTAAAGTTCCCCATGAGCATCCCTAAAGCTCTCTTTCTTCTTCATTCTCCACATTTTAAAATTCCTTTTGAAAACAATTTTTGTTACGGAAAATTCCAAGAGATACAACATATCTGCTAAAAGTTCAATTTATATAATAATTATTTATGCGAAATGTCTGAAGTCAAAGAACCCAGTAAGATATACTTTTAGCATGGTTAACATAATACAAAGACGAAACAAATAACCAAATCCAAGTAAGCATGCTCGACTAAAGACTTATCTTTACTATAATAAGATTTATACGCATCCTTACTGCAAGAGGACAAACGATAAGTTCCTTGGCTGCCAATAAAGAGGGTGACAATATATTTGACACTACAAACAGGAATTTCATCACAAATTATAATGTCATTCTTTTCATTATATCCTATGCAAATATAGTCTTGTTCTTCACAATCAACATAAACATAGCATTCTTTGCATTCTATTCAACGTAAGCAACTACTTGAAAATCGAATAAAAGGAGTTATTGGCACTCACATATAACGTGAAAGCAACAGCCACTATCATTACCGATATTCCCAAGTTATGTGAGAAATCATCCATCAGTTTTCTAGCAACAAATGCACAGAACATGGAGACAGGTGCCACAATGAGGAAAATGGTGAGAAATAGTGACCTTGCATCAGGTCCAAAAATAACCCTTCCTTCTAGAAGAAATATCTGCAATGAGTATAAAAATAGTAAATCAATCAAAAGAAAATAAAAGCAAAAGATAATTTTTACAACAATATTTATCGGTAGATTGTTAGGGAATTAGGTATGAATATGTGAAGGCTAAGTAAGAGTTAAGGCATTAGTATGAAGGTAGAGAGGGCTACCTAGGGTTTATTGAAGAGGAAATCTAATCTAATTTTTCCCTCGACATAGTATTAGAGTCACTTCCTCTCTCCATTGTGTAACTTGTCACCCATTCATGCAAGTCCCATCCACGTGACAATCATCCATGGCGCCTCATCACTCGTGACCGTTGTTGCCTCAAAATCGCACGATTGGAAGCTCCAATGATCAATAGCGAGAGAGGAAGCCCTAACTAGAGTTACATTGTTTGAAGGGAATCAAACAATTTGAGCTTGGAAGAGAAGATGAAGGACATACAAGCGATGTTTGGATGCCCGGTGGCATCATGTTGCATTCAAAAGAAAATTATTGTAAATTTAGGAATAATAAACTTCTTCATAACATTTGATCAAATGAGGGTAAATAAACTTCAAAAGAAAATCTACATACATAAAATCATAAATTTCAACAATGCCCCCATTAAAAATTTTGGGAAAAAAACATATTTTGGTTAACTAACTTATTAGATAGGTTAATGACTAAGAAGACATTAAATGATCGGCAAGAAAATTTGGTAGATGAGTCATGTCATGAACTATAAGGAAGGATGGTCGATAGAGCAATAACAAGTGAAACACAAATATCTAAATCAATTTGGTCATATGCTAAAAAAAAGTACTATAAATGATATTTATTAAACAAGTTAACTAGTGGGAAATGACCAAAAAAAAGAGAAAGAAAGATGACTATGAATTATGATAAAGTTCCAAGACAACCATTGTAATGGGTTTTAGGAGGAATATCTATTAATTCTATAGGCGTGATAATAGATTTGTCCTGTAATAACAAAGCTAACAACCTTAGAGCTATATCTTTTACATCAGTACTAGAGAAACTTGAGAGATCAAAGGTTTTAAAGTAGAACTCAAAGTGAATATATGGAATAAAATTTCAATAGTAAGAAAAAGAATGAGATGATGATTAAGTTGTTTAGATACTTGGATCACTTATCGAACAAGAACAAGCTATTCACATCTTACATCCAATGAAAATAAAGGATGCATCAATCTCTATGAGAAGATAAAACTATGTGGTACTGTAAAGTCACTCCCTATTAGCACTACCAGTCCTCTCGTCTCTAAGGGCCAATTTGATGGGACCTTAGGAGGTCACTGCTTTCATTAACTACGAGAACCCCTTCCAAACACCAGTTCATTGATGAGAAGAAGAACAGAAATCAGGGAAACCCTAAACAAAAAATCCCCCAATTTTCCATTAGATAAGGCGAGAATTGCACGACAAAATAAAAAGAAAAGGAAAAAAAAAACTGATCTTGGAACTTAGTGAGACATGGCCAACTATTACTGATAGATAGAGAAGGGTCCACTTACGTTGTTGCCCTTCCAGACCTGGTAAACCCTGGGAGCATCTGGGTCGTCGACTTCGGCGGAGGCCACGTGTCGGAGCGCTGAGAAGAGGTGCCGGCGTGCATCATTGGCCGTCGCCGCCCTCACCTCCAAGCGGAACAACGCGGATCTGCAGGGCAATCGCCACGGGAGGCCGGATGCGGAAGAAAACAAGGGGGCCCCTGCTAGGGCTCGGGCTTCCACTTCGCCATCGCCGGCAGCCACCACCCGGCTCGCATCAGATCTCCCCGCCCGTCGCCCCGCCGTCGCCCCCGACGGCGAATTCCAACCTTTCAAATTTTTGATAAGGCAATGGGTGGGATGGCGACTTGTTTCGGAAGAACAGATTGATTGGTTTCCACCCAGTGATCTACTCGGCCGATCAATGGCCAGAACTTGGTGGTGCCCAGCATCCATGCGACAGCGGTTCGTGCCAGAACATGGGTGAGAAATTACGATCTGTCGCTGAGTTGTTGGATTCGCTTCTCGCATTAACCGTCCGATCAAGAACATAACGTATCTAGACCGTTCATCCATATTAATTAGATCTAGCAAAATAATGGAAAACCCCTCCTTTTTTCCAAAACTATCGCCGCATGCTCTATTCGGTTACGCCCCTTTCAATTTTAATTTTTCTGAAATAGCCCTTTGGTTATTGATTACATGATTAATCACACCATTGACATGCACTTAGTTAGTATCCATGTATTGTGTGATAAGGTGTTCATTAGATTAACTAAATATCTATAGTTAAAATACTTATTATGGCATATTGCAGTGAATTTTTTCTGAGTAAGATAAAAAATTTAGGATATTAGTTGTTGGTAGTTATTCCGATCAAATATCATGAATGGTCAATCCATTAGTCAAAGAATGATCCGATGTACATGTCCTCAAGACTCTCACTGAAGAAAATAAAAAGGACCTAAAATACACTTTAGAAAGAGATTAGACTGGCACGGAAAGTCCTGACAGACCACTCTGACGTTCATGTTATGATTTTTTAGAAGAAGAAACGACTATCAAAGAAGGAGAAACAGAAGAAGAGAATAAACCTACCTTGGATGTGCCTTTTCTAGAGTTTATATAACCATCTGGAAAGCATCTTCACCTCGACCAGAGTGACATCATTATGAGAGTGTGCTAGGAGACCAGATCTGACAACCATTGATTGCTTCCATTTCTTTTTGACATGTGTGTGGATAGGAGGGTATCCAAGGCAACTAGATTTGATAACCTCGTAACTTCTTTTTTTCTTAAACTGTCGTGTGTTTCAAGAATATTCATAGCCCCTGTTTATGAGTCCACAAAGGGTAATGGCTCATACTTAGAATATGAGGGGTTTAGAGGTGCGTGGAATTAGGACTTGAGTAATAGTAAGGATGACATCTAACATCAAGATAGCGTCTGAGACTGAGATGATATCTGAGTCCGAGATGACATCTGAGGTTGAGATGACGTTTAAGACCAAGGTGGCATCTAATGCTAAGATGATATATGAGACCAAGATGATGTTTGCGGCCGAGTTGGCATCTTAGATCAAGATGGCGTCTGAGGCTGAGATAGTATTTGAGGCCGCAATGACATATGAAGTAGCATCTCAGATCAAGATGACGTCTGAGGCCGAGATGATATCTCAAACCGAGGTGGCATCAGGTCTCATCCAAACTCCATCGGACGGAGTTTCTTAATTACCTTACATTGGATAGATAAGAATTGATTAAGTGCCATATTCATGGATTTTGTAAAGCAAAAAACTCCAAAAAAAAATTAAAAAAAAACGTTTCTAATTATACATGATCCTTAATTACTTAATAAATGTGTAAAATTATTAAATCTTATGTATTTAAATGCATTTATTGCATTTTGTAAGAAGTAAAAATAAGGTTAAAATTATATATATATATATATATATATATATTATGATTATTAAAAAATTGTTTTTTAAAAAAAAGTTAAAATAACTCAATATATTTTCCATTAACAAATATCTTTATTTTATTGCTATTAATAATGTAACATTTATATAACAACTTGTTAAAATAAACTAACTCAATTTAATTAAAAATAATATATAATTTTTTTATTAATTTAATTAAAAATACTTAAGTATGATAAAAAATATCTTAAAATTATTATAACAACAACTATTAAATAGCTATTATGATATTTGTAGCAATGTCATAGAATAATTTTAAATATATTTAAATGATTTTGATATAAGTTTAAATATTTTTAGTAAAAAAATATATAAAAATTATCTATACATAATATTCTATATATTATGAAAGTAATAGTTCCTAGTGGTACAATAATATTAAAATAAAAGTAGTTTTTAATGAAAACTATGAGGGAGTGTTATTTTATTTTATTTTTATATATATATATTTTTAAAATAAGTGATCCCTTTTTAATTTTTACCCTATATTAACTAGCCAAGTCAAAAAAAACACATCGAAGCCATGAATAAATGAGCAACTAAAAGCTTCGCTTAGCTTATTCAGAGGAGACAGAAAAGAAAGAGTTGAAATAACAAGAAGAAGGAAGGCTATCAATTAATTCAATTAATGAATGAGAAGAAATACATATAGATTTGTTAAAGTGGAGAGATCGAATTTTTATAAAGTAAAAAATAATGTCTTCCTCTATAGTGATCAACTACAATTTCTCAATTTATCTCCTTATAAATGATCGTGAGATCATGACATAGTTAAATGACAGATTCTTTTCTTTTTTATTGAAGAGAAGAAATACACTCAGAACATTAACCATAATCTTCATCCTTTCTCCTCTCTCTTTATATCTGCACAGAGAGCTCTTTTGAACCATGAATGATCCTCCTCCTCCTCCTCTTTAATCTCTTGATGTAATTCATCTTCTTGATCTTTCTCAGAGATTCCAGGAGCAAAGGGCGTCTGTTACCGAGTCTACGACAGAGGTTGACGGCGTGCAGCGGTGGAGATTCACCTCTCTGTTCTGCTCCTTTTTGTTTTGTTTTGATGTGCGTGATATGATGGGGAAGGTGGAGAGCAAGGCGAAGGGGGTCGTACGGAAGACGCTGGAGCGGTGGCGGAGCAAGAGCTGGAGGCGGGGGACTTCGGCGGAGCTGCCGCGGGAGGGGTGGTTGGCAGTGCGCGTGGGCGCGGCGAAGGAGCGGTTTGTGGTGCGCGCTGAGTGGCTGAACCACCCGCTGTTCGGGGGGCTGCTGGCGGAGGCGGAGACGGAGTTCGGGTACGCCGCCGCGGGGCCGCTGGAGCTCCCCTGCGGCGTCGAGCTGTTTCGGGAGGTGGAGCGGGAGGAGGCGGAGGAGTGGCTGCTCTCGCCCCGGTGCAGCTTCGCCGTCGGCCACGCGGCCGCCGAATACTTCTTCCTGAACCCGGCCCGTGAACCGGATAGTTTGAATTATGTGATGTATTTTCTCTTTTTTTTTTCTTTAAGGATCATAAATGAAAGCTAATTTAAAGGTGGAATCCACGCATCTCAACGGTTTCACACATCTCAACGGTTTCACATGATCAATTTCACGACCATCTAAGAGGAAGTAATCAAAAAATTACAATTGACCACAACGAAGAGGATATTACCTCAGCTTCGTCAAGATTCGACCTCACTTCAACTAGATTACTCCATCATAATCAACTCAACTTTGAAAGAATAGGGAAATCCATTTATTTTCAAAATTAATAAGATGAAATCGGGACATTTGAATTATAAAATAAATTTAAAAAAATGTCCTTTATTTTTGTTATCAATTAAAACTATTTTTTCTACTATTTTTTATTTTAAAAATATCTTTAATTTTATTATTAAAACTACTATAAGATATAATAATTTTAACTAAAATTGTTAAATTAGTATTGAAATGATTTTAGGTAGGTTAAGAGGATTTTAATCAAGTTTTTTTTTTAAATTAGTCTTAATGTAGTAATATTTTATGTGTAATAATTTTGAAGTAAATTTAATGACAGTTGTAAAAATAGTATTAAAATAAAAAAATATTTTTGAATGAAAAATAATATCGAACATTGTTTTAATACTTTTTCATCTAGGAGTGTTCTTTTGACAATAATTAAAATTAGATCGTTAAACAGAGTTAAATCTTATATTGTTCAAGTTTATTTAATTAGATATATAATTAAGTTAAATCAAGTTAAGTTTAAAATGAATCGAATTTTTGAAATAGTTCAAGTTTTATTTGATTTTTTTATAAGTTTAATTTGTTTAGATGTTATAGAACTTTAATTTAAATTTATTTGATTGTTTGAAATATTTTATATTTTTAATATTTAATTGTTGAGTAAGTTTGATATTATAAATTAATTAATTAATTTATTTATCATATTGATATATTGATAAGAATTTATAAATATAATTATAAATTTTATTTATAAATATTATTCATAAATAATTTATAATCTTTGTAATGAATACCTATTCATATTTATTTATTTAATTTAATAAATTATTTAAGTTTATATATTTAATTAACTTTATGTATATTAAACATAAATAAATCATTAATTATGAGCACTAAACTTGTTAATAAAGATTTAGTTCATTTGCGACACTACGTGAAATGACCCTTTTAATTTTGGGAAAAAAATAATTTTTTTTTCAAATCATTAAAGAAGAGATGTCCCATTTTGATTTTATTTATCAATAGGATGCCTCATCCACCAACAACCCATTTACAATTATCTAACTATATATTCTTATATACTGTTCTTATTATTATCTCTCGTTTAAATCCTGAATTATTAAGACACGTTATAACAATTATGAAAAATATCATACATAACAACTACGATTTCGTAGTAATTGATACAATTATAAATATTAATTAAGTAGGTTGAATCTGTATTATAGTAGTTATGATTTCATAATTGATATATTGTGAATGATAGGTGAACAAGGTTGAATCCACATTGTAGCAGTTATAAAATTATAATTGCTACAACGTGAATAATTTTGAACAAGTTAAATATGCATTGTAATAACTACGAAATAATAGTTGTTGTTACAACATGCCAAGTCGGTTTAGTGAAATTTAGACGAAAGATTTAGATGAGAGATAATAATTTTTATTAAAAAATGACAATTGTAAGAGAAGAATGATTTGATAAACTTTAAGCCGACAAAGTGAAATTATCTATCGATGAAAAGGTGAGTAAAAATTTGATTTTAATTCTTTATTTGATTAAATCGAATAAATTAAATTAATCAAAATAAAAAATAATTGATAAATTTTCAAATAAGTGAATTCATAAATCCTAAATCTAATTGATAAATATTAAAAAAATTAATTATTTCGGTTAATTTAATTTTTAACTGAATTAATTAATATTTTATTAGTTTGATTTATTTAATTTTTTATTTAAAATTTTGATTTGATTCAATTTTGATTAATTCAATTTGATTCGATTTTAATTAATTCAGTTTAATTTTAAATCAATAATCATGCCTAGCGTCAGGGTGAATACAATGACACTGATCTAATGATCGTAAAAATTGAACGCACTTTCGCACGTGGAGCCCACTTGCCATCAAAGTCACTTGTCATCATGAGGCTCCAAAATCCTAGAATAAGCCCCATTGGATTATGAGGATTATTAGGTGTAATAATTTGATAAACTTTAGAGGGGCGAAATTATCTAACGACGAGGTAAATTGAATTGAATTGAATTAATTGAAATTGAATTGAATCAAATTTTTTAAAACTAATCGATCGATAAATTTTCTAAATAAAAATCGAACAAATTGAATTGATAAAATATTAATTAATTTAATTTTAACTGAAATAATAAAATTTTTTAAATAATTAAAAAATTTATTAATTAGTTAGGAATTTATAAATTTATTTACTTAAGAATTTATAAATTATTTTTTTATTTTGATTAATTTAGTTTATTTAATTTAATTAAATAAAAAATTTTAAAATCAAAATCAAATTAATCAAATTAACTATTTTTTTAAAAAAATAAAATTTTAGAATAATCAAATTAAATTTTTAAATATAATTGATTCGATCTATTTATTTAATTTACACTAAAACCCTTGAAAAAACTCCATTGGATTATGAGGTGTGTGATAATTTGATAAACTTTAGAGGGTCTAGGGAAATTATCTAGCGGCGAGGCGAACACCCGACACACGGACCGCATAAATCGGAGGCACTTCCGCACGTGGCCCCACTTCCATAAGAGCCACGTCCTCCGACGCTCCAAAACCCTAGAAAAAACCCCGATACTCCTTTCTTTTCTTTTCCTCCTGTTCTCCGCTCTCCCTTCCGGCCTTCCCCCTCTCGATCCCTACGACGATGGCGGCGGCGACCCCTTTGGACGAGGCCAAGGCGAAGAACGTCCTACGACAGGTTGGTGGCTTGGCTTATTCCTTTCCTCTCTCGACTCCTCTGATCGTTTTGCCTTTCATTTTCGTAGGTGGAGTTCTATTTCAGCGACAGCAACCTGCCCCGTGACAAGTTTCTTAAGAAATCGGTGCAGGAGAATGAGGATGGACGTATCCTTTGCTAAAAATATTTCTTTGTTTCTTCCTTTGATTTATGTCTTTCCCCCTTCAATCGCCATTATGTTGCTACTTGGTTTGCCGATCTTAACTGTGGAAATAGTGGTGAGCTTGTCGTTAATATGCTCATTCACTCGTATGAAAAACCATCTGGGCTTGGATGCGGCGCTGAAGCCCGAAGATATCCCAGAGGAGACAGTGCTAGCGGTGGCGGATGTTCTAAGGCGCTCAACATCCCTTCGAATCTCAGAAGATGGTAAATTTCTGTTGATATTTATCGTTGTTTGGTTGGTTGAGCAGTCGAGGAATCTCTACTACTGTGTCAGCCGCAGTTGCTTTTCTCGCTGCCATTGATTTTTTTTTTATCGAGTACACCATTTTAAGAGTTTTTCTCTCCCATACGGCTATACAATTTTGTATCCTGCGTTACCTATTACTATTCTTTTTTGGGTACTCTTCTATAACATTTTCCCTCTTCCAGACAAGATATATGTTTTCTTTAAAAAAAGTCTTTTTGTTCTAGTTTTGCACCGTTTGTGGTCATTGATTGGTTTTATGGACTGTGGTTTCTTCCTTCTGTTTGGTCTTGAGTTCCTTACTGAGATATATTTTCTTACACTGGCCAATTTTCTTTTTCCCCAGGAAAGAAAGTTGGAAGGAGTACTAACCTTGTGGCACCTGAAGAAATTCTAGAACTTGTGGATTCAAAGACTGTTGCTGCATCACCATTGCCTTATGATGTTAAGATTGAAGACATTGAGTCCTTCTTTGCTCAGCATGGAAAGGTATAATCATTGTATGATTGCTCTGCACTATTATTTTGCACGTTATGACAATATTTTGCTAATTGATTGGTTTCACAACCCTTAAGAGAGTTTATAATCAATACCCTCTTTTGCTCATATCGAACAACTTACATTAGGAATTGTACGGTTGCCTTCCCTGCTTATTTTGATTGAAAATTGCTCAATCCTCCTGTATGCATGATATTGAAAAGACAAAGGAGCCATTGTGTTGTGATATCTATAGCATGCAACTGATTCTTAGATATATCATCTGTATGGTATTAGATTTTTGTCCCCAGACCTAATAACTTTTGCCTTGATTCTCTATTGATAACCATTGTCGAACTGAATAATGGCAATAACCTTTGACTAGCAAAACTGACTATGGGTGTAGATAATGATTGACAAGAACAAACAGATTTACGACCTATTATGCTAGGTCAAATTTTCTATCTTTATTTTCAAGCCTTACCATGCCTAAAGCAGTACCTCACAAAACTAAAGTTGTGATGTCAAGTAGCTTATATCCCTAAAATATTCAAATGTTAGATGCTGAATTTAATCATATTGATCTACAAGGAGTTTGGCCTGAAGATTTTGGTGTTCTAAGCTATTAGAAGGAGGGACTTAGTGACCTTTTTTCTTAAGCAAAAAAAAAAAAAACAATAACAAGGAGTTTGTTGCTTCTGATTTATTTTCAAGATGACTGCGCATACTTAAAAAAAAAACAGGAGACTGAGAGGAAGAGAGAACAACTGAAAAGTGATGGAAGAGTATAAAAGCAGTAGAGAACCATTAACCATACCAGTTGAAAGAAAACCATTTTTTTTCGTGAGATACTTAAGTAAATATTTTGACTCCGCCAATACATTTCAAGTTATGAAACTGAACTCCTATAACATTAATACTTTTGACTTTAATTTAATAGTTTATTTAGATCTTCTGTAGAAATAATGCATGACTAGATTAAACTTCCAGAATGTTGTCTGCATTGTCAACCACAGTGGTTCCACTTTTCTGCTTTTATGACAATTTAAGCTGAAACATTATTACTTTGCTAGTGTCTATTTGTTTACTTACTACAGCCTTTTGACTGTTCTGTTTTAAGAATATCATATTTGAGTTTTTGTTATTTGAATGGTGAAGATTTTTAAATGTTCAAAATTTGATAATCATAGCAGAGAATGTAAGATCTTATTTGCTGAAGTTTGTAAACTCCAACAGTTAATTATACATCTATATTTAGATCACTTCATACAATCTATCATCAACAATATTGGACCAGAAAGGTGGCTGTAAATTTTACTGATGTCAAGGTTTCATCTTATGTTTAGGATTGTACATTAAAATTCATTCATTACTTGCTGGTCAGTTATTTTCAAAAGTTATCCTTTTTTGCCATTAATTACTTTTCTATGTTTTGATGCATCCACACAGGTAAATAGTGTTAGGCTTCCTCGTCATGTTTTTGACAAAAGACACATCTGTGGCACGGCTTTGATTGAATTTTCGGAAGAAGTGGATGCAAATAAAATTTTACAGGAGAAACTTGTTTTTGCTGGAGCAGAGTTAGAATTGCAACCTAAGTAAGTTTTCTTGTCTGTTTCTTGTACAGTTAGGTGACCACAAAATGTTTCCGGTTACTGTGTGGGCCATAATGGGGTCCTACATGGTAGGCTTAATTCTCAACTATCCAAACCAACTAGTTAGCCGTATCAGTCCCATGCATAGATTGACAGAGGATTCTCTGTTACCTCTGTCATGATATAAAAGTTTCTTATAATTTGTGCTTTTGGGATAGTTGATGAATGTTTGTTATTCTAAGATTATCAGAATTTCCAATGTAGCTTTTCTGTCAAAATTGACAAACTGGTTTTCTGCAAGATTTTGAATTTTGCATGACATGGCATGTCAGCATGATATACCAATAGGAGATCCATCACATTACTTTTTATGTGAACTCTTTTTGGATACTTCTAGTGTTCATTCGAAACCTAGTGGTTTGCTGGTGCTCAGTCAATTTTCTCCAGGTCCCTGTGTGGTTCAGGCACTATTTGATGTCAAATATCATTCAACCATCTAAGGCGCAAAGAAAAACATATAATTGATTGGTAAAATGTCTATCATATTCGATAAGCTTAAAACCATTTAGGTCAAATCAATCTAGTAGATAACATAAAAGACATATGCTGCATACTTCATTGTTTTTCCTATTTAACATCATAGTGTTTGGTTTTTTCCCTAACTCCATCTATGAAACTATGGTTTTCGATTACTATTTTAAAATTTAAATGCAGAAAGGATTTTGATCTTCAAAGAGAGAAGAATAGGGAAGAAGCTGAAAAGTCTTATAACAGAAGTTCAC
Organism: Curcuma longa; assembly: GCF_044706935.1. Taxonomy (NCBI): domain Eukaryota; kingdom Viridiplantae; phylum Streptophyta; class Magnoliopsida; order Zingiberales; family Zingiberaceae; genus Curcuma; species Curcuma longa. The sequence continues at coordinate 5,095,138 of NC_133867.1, forward strand.
CAGATGAAAGGTTATATCTATTAACTTATGCATTCTTTGGTGACTTGTCATTTCTTGCACTTAAAGTTCTTTTGATGAAAGATTCTCCAACTGCTTTCTATATTTTTTAAGTCTTTATTTTTCATCCAAATATTTATCTTTTTTCTGACTAATATTTTGTATCTGGTTCATGATAGCTATCCTAAAGGGTTAATTGTTGCATTTAAGTTGAAGAAAAAGCAAGAGGATAAACCTCTTGAACAGAATAGTGAAGACATAGGGAATGAGGAGAATAAAGATAAGGGAGAAGAGGCTGGCAAGCTGTCAGATGTTACTACAGAAAATGATGAAAATATGACTGAAGGTCTCTCAGAGAAAATTGAAGAAGAGGCTACTGATGAGGCTAAACATGACACTGAAGATAAAGAAGATGAATCTCTGCCAGTGGATAAAAGCAAGAACAGGAATGATGCTAGTATAGTGGCAAGGGAGGACATTAAGAAACTTCTCGAGAAATTTGGTGCTGTTAAGGTATTTCACATATCAAACCATGATTTTCTCATATTTTCCTCTCACTAAAATGCAACTTCAGTGTACCACTTTCGTCAAGTGTCAATTCTGACCACCGTTTGACATTGTCCAAACACACCAACTTGATACTCCTAAAACCGAAGGCAACTACATAAATAAGCATAACCACACATTTAACAATTGCATGTATAAAACCAAACATAAAAAATTTCATGTATATTCAAGTAATGGCCACAACAAGAAGCTAAAACATGATATGATCCGACTGACCCATGCTTTAGGAAGAGTGATGGGATCCTACATTTGAGTGTGATACTTCCACTGAAGTTGAATCAGCTGAAACCCTGAATGGCACAAACAAATAGAAAAATACTTCCAATTAATCAACATCATGATTAAATCATGACCAATCACTAGAACATTGGAAAGAGAAAAATCCCACCAAAGTTCCAATCTCATTTGATTCTCTGATTCCAGCACTGTTGCCTCCTTTCAATATGAAAATTTTGGTCTAATTTAAGTTCAATTCTATTCAATCAAATCCTAATTAAGTTTAGATACAGTATCCCTTGCTCCTACTATTGTTTATGTTGCATGATATTTTGCAAGTTAGATCATGATGTCACTCTCAAACTCCTAGTTTTTTTCTTACCATGGTGACTTTCTTGGTATATTTTTTGATGTTATTGAATGTATTTTTGGCAAATTCGCAAAAGAGGCATGATTTTTGTATAAGCCTCTATTGCAATCTTTTAAGAACTGCAAAAGTTCATCCTGCATCAGAATTGATCTCTCCTTTTCTTTTGAAAATCTCATCAGCAAATGACTCTGTTTTTTTTTGAAGTATGTTGATTTCAGAATAGGTGAGGAATCTGGATATGTTCGTTTCGAGGACCCTGAATCCGCTACAAAAGCTCGTGCTGCAGCAGTCCTTGTTGAAGGTGGCTTCATCGTGAAGGATCATGTTGCTACCCTGGAAGCTTTGACTGGTATAATTTGCTACGCTAACTTAATATATTCTTTTTAGTCGACCTTAATTTTACTTGTTAAAATAACAGCGAGAGTTATCATTATCAATCTTGTATCATGTGGAGCTGTAAAGTAATATCTATATGCTTTTGCCAAATGGCCTTCTGTCAATCATCTGGGTTCAAGTTCAAGCGTTCAACAGATGGATGCCATATTTCTTAATTGTTCTTTGTTTGATTTGTATTATATGCTTGGCTTTTACAATTGTCTTTAAACTTGTATCTGAAAGGGCACTCACTGATTACATAAAACTCTACATTCCTCTTCAAAGCTTCTTATGAGCCCAACTTTATCTACACTATCTTCATAAAGTTCTCCTTGTTGAATGATAATGGGATATCTCGTGAATTCCTATATTTCGGGCTTTATATATATATATATATATTTGATTCCTTGTAGACCCTGATAGGTCCTTGTAGACCATGGGTATGCTGATATCTAGTTGCTTTCTCAGGTGATGCAGAGAAGGAATACTGGAGTTTCCTTCGCGGTAATCAGGAGAGGCATAAAGAAAACAAATCAAACAGAGGAAGGTATGTATTTCACTTCATCATGTTAAATTCAAAACTCTTTTCATCACCACCATCACTCCAGTTATCATCATGCTCATCATTTTTCTGATACATTGGCTCCTTCCTAGGGGTGGTAGATTTAATAGGGGAGGAAGAGGGCACGGCGGCAAGCGTCCTCACCAGACAAATCCAGGTGAAAGGCATCCGAAAAAGGCTCAGAAAATTGAGGCTTCCGCATGACCGGGCTCTCCGAGTTTCGCGGTGTGGTGAGCCAAATTCGCTAAACTCGCCTGCACGCCTGAGATTTTTCCCCATATGGAGTAAGTTATAGAGCAAACTTACTAGCTTAGTAGTCTTGATAGTATGTGATATGCCAACTTCTAATGTTATTCTAGTAATGTTTCTAGTATTCCAACTTCACAAACTTGAGGTTTCAAGTTGTGGGTCTCGATCAGACTGTGGTGACAAGTCTATTTTTAGAATGTGATCTAGTAGTATTTAAGTTTGAAGCAACAATTGGAATGACTATTTTTTCTTCTTTTCTGTTAGTTTGAAACAAAATTTGGAGGTGGCTCGCAATAGTTTTCTTTAGAATCGAGTGATGTATTAAGAACAATTTCATGAGTTAGCTTTGGCAATTAGCCAAAGCTAATTCAAGATGGATGGTAATCTAGAAGGATATCTCATGTGATGGGCATAATGAACAAATTTGGTTGTTCATATAATTATACAAGAGTTGTATTAGATGTAATTGGTACAATGTACCTACTTAACTTATACAAGTCTTGGACGATTAGTTAGATGCGGTATAATATGGATTTTGTCCCACTTTGTGATAAGTGGAAGATTCATTTAGTTAAAGGTCTAATTAAATAAAAAATATAATCTAACCTTTTTAAAAAAATAGAGTAGTCAAACAATAGATCATTGTCTTATAATCTAACCCTAATTTAACCCTTAAATTTTAAAGAAAAAATATTAAATGATTTAATTATAAGTTAAAAAAATAAATAAAAAATAATTTTTATTTTTATTTTTTTTGTTTAACACTATAATCTAACTCTTAAATTCTAAAAGAAAATTATAGTTTATATCTCATAAGCATCCAATATATATGGGATTTGATATAGTACACATCCCATAAGCATCCAATATATTTTTTTCAAAATAAAAATTCACTTCTTTTAATCTAAATTCTAAATTAAAAAATTTTTACTAATGCCCACGGAGTGTACAATATATCATTTGACCACATACATATAAAAGAAAAAGAAGATGATATGTTACACGCTCGTCCGTGAATATCTAATATTATTTTTAATTTTTTTAAAATTTAAGATTTTGAATATAATATTTAAGTTAAAGAAAATAAAAATTAAAGAAAAAAATTAACACTAGATATTTCCGAATGGGTGTACAATAAGGCTGAGTTCATGCCGAACTCAACACAATTTGAGATCGAGTTATGCCTGCCCTAACCTATAGATGTTATTAGTTGATTGTGACCTAAACTTGATTTCACAGCAAAGCTACATAAAACAAGAATAGAAACCAATAGACCCAACTTAACCACTAAGAGAGTGAAAACAAGAAACTTCTTAGGCAAAGACAATGGATTTGGACCCCGGGTGTTCCATGCCGGACGCAAGTCAACTTGAGCCGGGGCCGAACGCAAGTCAACTTGAGCTGCGGCCGAAAGACTTATTATCTACAGTTCACAAAAGACACATACGTGAATCAATTTGCGTTTTTATAAACCTGTTTGCAGATATCTTTGTTATCGAAAGCATGGGCTCCAAAAGTATTGTGAAGTAGCAAGAAGCACATGGCATTATCAAAATCACAAACCCTCTTATGATCCTTTTTTTGATGTGCTAATGCTCATCACTGATTGCAAAACTAATGCAAAGCACAATCATGTGTCTTAAATATTCGTAGATTGCGATAAACCGGTAAAGAAAACACAACGGTTCTATTATTAATACACACCTTTCTGTTAGGGAAAGAGCTAAGAAGTTGAACAAATAGACCAGTCATCCTCCATCGTTCTAGCTTAGAGTCGGATCTTGAGAGCTCTTTCCATCTCAGACTTTTGTGTCATTAGCCGAAACTGCCTCTGATTCCTAGTTCGCGGTGAGCAGGCGTGTATTGATTGGGTTCACTCCTGTAGCTTCTGCTGTTCAAAATTGACATGGCCTGTCACAATGATTTTTGTTGTGTTAGTCTTCACCAATTTTACGGCTATGGAACCGCGATCGTATGAAGTTCATTGATAGGCGTTGAAGTTGTTCCCACCTTTGATACTCAACTGTCAGCGTGAGTCTGCAAGAGCCATTGTAGTAGAACATTCTAATTATCGTCCTGCAGCGGATGAGTCAGTCGCCACTTCAGGCGGGCACCTCCATCTTTCTTGTGATACAAAACCTGTCAACCCATAAACTGTTATTGTGGGGCAAATAAGACTATTACATAGAACAGATAAGAATCAACCTAAACCCTAAAGCTACGAGAAGTAATGTCGGAGCAAATCCACTACCCATAACCTAATATCAGTAACAAAAACCTCCACCGTCAAAATGATCCCTGGATTACTGCTAGATGAAAATTTTCTGGTGGTAGCATGAAACTCAAGAAATAAAACTCTTTCCATCCCTCATTGTCAAGGTATTAAATCTCGTGATTAGTCTTGCTTGGTTGGCCTCATACACTGTCTATAACATAAAAGGGTCCCGGAAAAAGATTTACAGTCTTATTTTGCATTGCAAAAGATTGTTTCCGTGACTCAAACTCGTGACCACAGTCACATAGTAACAACATTACCATTGTGCCAAGGCTCCCCTTCTACTATCTATAACCAATAGGATATTGAGTCATGATTTGAAGGTATGTCCTAGGTTAGATTGCCAATAGGATAAAGATACATTTGCGTAGCATCGTAAAACATAGATGTGAGGAAATAAACAAGATGATTCTAGATTGCATAGATCTTTTATGACAGAATCTGTTTATTGATTGTTCATTTGTTAAATGTCTTCTATATTAACTCGAGGCATGAAATGACTTTAAAGTTATGATAGATGATCATCAATATAACCTTATTCACCCTAAATGGAAGTAATCAACCAAATGTTTTATGGACTCCTATCGATGGTAATTAGGACATCTATTACGAATAAACAGTAAGTGACCATTATCCAAAGTAACTCACAATTTTTTGATCATCCCCTCCTGTGCACAAGTATTCATCATTTGGAGCTACAGCGACCTGTGGTCGATAACATTTTAATCAAGGTCAAATAAAAAATGTGCCATATTGCAGTAAAATCGCCATGACCATGGAACATGTCCCGAAAATGAGGATGAACATTAACTTACAGTATTAGCACATCTTTTATGACTAAACAGATGTCTGATGCAAGGTTGACCGAGGGTAACATTCCACATTGCCATGCTGTGTGTAGCAAACAACTAAGGAAACGTTCTAAGGTGGATACAGGAAATAAATAAATCAGAAGAAGATCAATGTAATCTGCTAACCTCCCGTCGCCACTGACAGTTACTAATACGGGTTCTGTCTGAAGCCACCGAGCATCATTTACTCCTTCATCACCTTTCTCAACATGGCTGTGACAATTAAAAGGTTACGATTGAGGTTTCTACATGAGATAAATGATGCATAAACCAACCACTAGGAATTGAAAATTGGAAACTAGTGTAAAATAATTACAGCATGTCAAGTCAAAATTTTCAATGGTGTGGAAACCCCCAATCACATAATCCTGGTTACAAGGTTTTCGAAATCAGTACTACCTCACTTGTATTGAGAGAGATTATGGCAAACCTTCTTCGATGACTTTCCGAGCCAATTTCAACAGCGCTAGCTCTGATGAACTACCAGATAGGCTACTAATGGCATGCAACTAGGTCCCTGCATAAGAATAGTCCTTATTCTTCTTCTTGCTGTGCAACTATGTCTTGGCACAATGAGAACCCTTATTGTTCTACTTCTTCCTCTTCTCGGTACCTCCTCTAATTAATACCAACTGGAATTACATGTCAGGAGGGCACCTGCACCATCTCATTCTGCCCAGAAACTAAAAGCCCTACAGGGAACAAAACTTTATACCTTTGTCGGCTATGCCGTAGTTTTGGTAATAAAGAATTAAACTTGTACATAGTCTGACCTCTTAAATGGACCTTGTATGCTAATCTGGTGTATTCTGAAGATATCTATGTCATAGTTATCAAAAATCATACGATTATATGATTCTAAAAATAAAAACCTCATTAAAATTTAAATTGAACAAACTAAAAAATCAATTTAACCCATCAAGAAATTATATAAAGCCCAAGATCTTACAAATTGAACTGAATTTATTATAATGAAGAAACAATTGATAAATTATATATTAGAGGATAACAATATAATAGTTGAACAAAGTGACATCTCGAAGTTAACATGGAAGAAAAAATCCTAATAAGTGGGACAGAATTGAGTGCGGCCAATATGAATTGGATACCTAACAATGATTGAGAGTAATTATCAAGTGTGAAATTGATAGTGACTTAGAAGTATGACATATCTAAGTTGTATCTTATTTGATGACAATAAATTTTCTATGCCAAAAGCAGTTGATGAGGACATTTCAATCAGTCATTTCATTTAAATTCTTAATAAATTAAAATATATAATAATTTGCACATTGTCATCAATGGAAGATGAAAACATATATTTTTGTTATGAATCTGCATTTAACTTCACCTATTATCATGCTATTAAATGAAATATTATATTATTTTATATACTTTTAAATACCAAAACTCATCTAAAGTAGAATACTTTTTTGACACAGTTTATAATTTTTTATCAAAACTATTCATGGTACAAACATCAATTTGACAACCAAGATCTATGTCAGTGGAACTTATGCAGCATCTTCCTACAACATGCATGCACTTATTGTAATGTGAATGAAATTGGACACCCGTGTATTTATTAGACATTTTAAAAATAGAAATACTACTCACAACTCTTTGACAAATGGTCAAAAATTTTAACTATGAAATTTCATGAAAGCTCTATCAGAAGTCAGAACAGTCCTTAGCCTTTTCTTTCCTAGTACTTCAAATTAAATGAACTCCCAATTTTCTAGTAGCACATCAGGGAACTCTTACCAGATTCCATACCAGATCAGTTTCCTCAGACCGAATTAAGAGTAGACTCAATATCCTAGTGATGCAGGAAAGAATAGATAAAGAACTGGGAGAAGATGGAAAGAGGAGTAATAGCATAAAAGAACATTAATTCAATTCACCACCTACACTGTTTGATTATTATTCTTTTTCTTGATGTAGCCCTCTACTGTTTCCCTATTTTTAAGCCAGTTATAGGACCTACAATCTCTCTATTGTCTATCTCATACTGCATCAGGAAAAAATTGAGATGAGGTAGAAGAGAATAGAATGAGAAAAGATAGGGAGAGATAAGAAGAGAGGACAGAGGAAATGGAAAAGTGTCAGCTTATGAAGGACAAAACAAACAGCTGTGAGACCAAGAGGAGAGTTCCAGAGCAAAAAAAAAAAAAAATTAATTCAACTCATTATATATATATATATATATATATATTTATATATATCCTAATTGCACACAAACAAAATAGCATCCACTACTGGATTAGCCAAGCCCATAAATATGGACAACTTATATTACACGATCAAAATAAACAATTTAGGAAATAAATAAAAATAAAATCTACTGTATTGCAAAGCTTTTCTAAAACCATCTATCTAGATATTGTCAAGTGTGGACAATCAGGGGGATCATAAATGAAAATGGCACAAAGCTCCAGAAACTCCATAACATAGTTACCATTTTATAGTTCTCTAAATTGCCAAGTAAATAGAAGGAATGCTTCCACTTTGTGGATAATGTTGAATTGAATTTTCATATGGTGATTGAGTTCATATACAAAATTTACATTCATCATCAAGGAAAGCAATTGAAAAGGAACAGTGAACTTCAAGTTGGATACGAACTCTAGTTATTTTTTATGCAATTTCAATTTTTAAGTACATTTGCTAACAAAATATGGATTCTCCTTTGGGTACTCACCCAGGAACTTGACCTGCGTATTCAGCAGTTGGCATTTGCTTCCCATGGCTCAAACAATGCAAAGGCCTTAAGAAACGCATATCATTGCTTTCATGGGTTAGTTGGACATAGTTCATTGGCAAAACTCGTGTATCCCATACCAAGGTATTATTTGATGTGCCAGATGCAGTAAAATAGGTTCCACAACTACTAAAAGAAACAGACGTCACCTGTGACAAAGGAAACTGAGTTAAGGACCTATGAAGTTGCCAAGAACATCATAGAAAGTACAAGCACCTTGTGAGCAGTCTAAAGTATTTAGAGAACACTTTGCAATACATAAACAAGGAGGGTTTCAAAATCTAAATGCTAACATAGAGTATAATAATATTGTACAAAAGAGGCTCTTTCTCTGCAACTTCAGATATTTCGTGCTCAAAACTTATAAGAAGGATGAACTAAACTGAAAAGCTGAATGCTGATAGTCGGCCTAAGTACTATAATCAACTAAACTAATGCATTAAAATTTGTAAAAAAAACAATCAACCAAGAAAAATGCATTGCCAATGAACTTTTGTGCTACTTTGGGCAGATTGGAAAGTCAGCTACAAGAGTCAACCACATCGCCATTTCTCCTCAGATGTTTCTGAATTCCTGATATCATATTCATTTTTATCAAGTCATCTATCATATTATTTTTGTTGAGAGGGATGGAACCCAATCCAAATTAGACTAGCTTCAGATATGCTCCCTAAGCACTTTCATTCAACCATGTAACGCTATGAGCATGTAACACTCTTGCTTCAACAAACCCCTTCATGCCTATAAAAAGGCTTTGGTACTATGTTGAGGTTGATAAGAACAGAACCCAATCCATCCCAAATGAATAATCTTGGTGGGACACACCATTCACATAATCACTAAAAGGACCCTCACACTCTCTCATGCACAACTATGAGCTTGGAGCCCCCCACTTTAATAATTTCGTTCATTTGCTAATTAACTAGTGTCTTATCTCAATACATGTCCAGATAGTACTTTTTGCTAATGATGGCACAAAGAATTTAGCTCAGTGCAACTATAATGGTTAAATTACATCAGATAGTGTGGCTGCTGACACATGGCTAGCACAGGCCATATACAGGGTCTTATTGGAGGGCAAATACTAAATGAGGTCAGGCTGAGTCGTTTGAGATTTAAATGAGGTTGACTGCATTGCCTGGCGTCTGAAATATGTTCTCATGTGAGGTTCCATTCTGGTCTTGAATAGGCTTGAAGAGATGTTGGAGTGGAAAAGTGGAAGTGGTTTATGGCTCCTTTGTTCTGCCTTTGAATGGATCCCCATGACCCTATTTATAGGCCAAGGAAGGGCACCCACTAACATGAGTATCTCCACATATTCTCGAGGACAGCTGGTATGTTTTCAATGACGCATTGCTCCTGGGATGGCCAAGGGTGTTGGCCCCTATCTCAGGCATACATTTCTGTTTTTGATGTAAGCAATCAAGATAAAAGCAAAATAGTATATCAATTTGGCCACTAAGTTGGTCGATGCAAGCAATCAATATAAAAGCAAAATGTTAATCAATTTGGGATTTTCACCATGCAAACAGATCCTACAGACTTTAATCTTGATCAATGTCTGGATGTAGGACTCACTAAAGTCAAATAGGATGTGAATCCATAAGGACTTGTTCCGACAACATCCTAGCAAAAACCAAGCACATTTTGGAACACTTTAAGGGTTCAATATAAAGTTCAACCAATCACATTTTCCTTCCATGCATATTATGCTTCTCTGGCATAACAATAATCACAGATCATCTTTTCTCTTTCTCAAGACGGAAAAAAAAGAAGCAAACATACAGTTTGCTCCTGAATACCCATACTGGCTATTATTGCAAACAATTAAATGTTCCCACCAGAGTTCACCCGGCATAAATATAGAAAAAACAGCATGTTCCCGAGCTGAAGGTATAACCTCAGTTAGTCAAGAAGTATGATCCAACTTAACAGACAAATATATTTTTAGATAACGCACAAGAAAGGAGAAAAATAAATAGTAAATAATGCATCATCTAAACCTGAAAAAACTAGTAGCAATTGTTACTACACCATATTTCCTGCAAATAAATCTAAGAGATGAATAGAAGCAGTAGCCAAAAGATCCAAGTGTGTGCTTGCAGATCAAAGTCACATAATTAATTAATAGAATGATGGTAAAAGTACAATTGTAGCAAAACAGTAATTTATCAAGCAGGTACAATGACCTCAAAACCAGGGCCCACAGAGAGATGATTGATTGTAGCACAAGTCCGGATGTCAAATAAACCAATAGTCCCATCACCTGCACCTGAAAACATAATAAGATATATAAGTTACAAAGATAGATTGTTGAACATTCAGAATTTAGACCATTATTACAAGAGAAAATAGCACCTGTGATGATAGTGTTGCCAGTTGGGTTTGTTTTCAACGAAGTAATATACTGTAAACAAAGTGTGTCATCAAAAACTGAACATACGAATTCTTAACATGCAAGCAAAAATAACCTACAGAATCATGTGCAGAAAAAGAACGACATGTCTTTGGAGACTCAATATCCCATAATTGCACTACTGCAGGACCACCATACTCACAGTCACTCCCACCCATTAACATGTTTTCGCTACAGAATTCCATTGCAATAATTGAAGGATAGGCCTGATCTTTTGGTCTGCAATTATAGGAAAAACAATGACATCAGAAGCTCATAATAAGTAGCTAAATGCTTACAGAATGAAGCAACAAAAATTGAACTGTCAGCCAAACTCCAGTGTTTTCCTCCAGTGTTTTCAAAACCAGAGCAAGCTGACTAATTGACCAGTTAGGCCTGGAAGGTTCAGATCCAGTCCGGTATGTGATAAAAACTGGAATATCAAAACTACATCAAAGTGGCTAATACTACTAAAAACAAGGAAAATTTTATACAGTTAAATAATAATTGAAGATACAAAAAGAGAAGCAGAGAAATTCAAAGAATGAAATTCATGAAAAATCATCACCACGATACGAGCAAACATGTTATAATTAAAGATATAAAAAGAGCTTTTAATCATAAAAAGTTTAAAGGATATTAAACTTCATGAAAAATTAACATGATGAGAACAAATATCTGTTAAGGAATGGTACAGGTGAGAAAAAGGAAATGCAAGACAATCATCACATGGCTCTTAGCAATATCATATCTTCTTAATGTTCGAGAACCCATATTCTAACAAGGACCCAATATTATTGAGGAAAACAGTAGATTATAATTTTCATGATAGACATGACATGAGTATTTTAATCTGTGGCTAAAAGATTTGAACTACATCTTTGCTGATGTTAAAACAGTTGAAATAAACTAGATTTAGTCCATGCCATTATCATTCAAGTTCAAACAGGAAAGAAGATTCTTCTCTTACTGCAGATATTTAGTTAATAAATGAAATTACATACAAATTGTCCTCTATGATGTATCATAATACACCATAGTTGGTCAAAATAACTTTCACACCATCTGGTACCTCCCTTGATGCACTCAAGGTCATAGAGACGCTGGCACATTCAGCTCAGTAGCATCAAGAGAAAACTAATTGAGTTCCAAGATGACCAGTGTGCTAGAGAGATGATGTGTAAAAAAATAAAGAGGCTGCAACGCAATTACCAACATCACAGCAGCCTATTTTCGCATGTGTTTGGAACCATTGTTACTTGTGGTATCAGTGGATATGTGAGAATAGCAAGAGAAGGAATGCCAAAATGATAATGCACATGGTATGCACCGGTAAAAACAATGAAGTTAAACTGTTGATGTCAATTAAAGTAGGTTGAAACAAGTGAGAATATTTTAGATTAAAACTCCAGTGTTAGGAAGATCAGACAAAGTAATGCAGGATGGTAAAGGCTGAATCATCAGAAATATTGCACATACCTTGTTCTTTATTAGTGCAACCAATTAGGAGGACAGGTTATAATATGAACCCTTTGAAGGACTAGTACCAATTATCTATTGAATTATTCTGACACTCTCTCATGTCAGAGCATAAAAGTCTGATGTAATTCTAACTTAAAGATAAATTTCACCAAATTTACCTTATATGTTGCTAAGTGGCTTATACTTTATTTATTTTAATACATATGCAAGGTCACTTCTGCTATCTGTTTTCCTCAAGAAAAGAACAAGGAGACATACAAGTGGGAAATTATTAAAAGTACAAAGACATTGTGCAAGTACTTGGAAACTCAACACAAGGTTAAATTTAACAATGTTGTAGAAAACTGAGGAAAATTTGGCCGTTGAGCAAATTTCCTGAAAATGTACTTCATTAGAAAACCACCATCAAGTCATACATAACTAATTTTGGTTGGCTGATGGATCTTTTCAAACCATATTATTACTTCGAGGGAAAAAGAAGTCACTAAATGACTTCAATTTTTCTTTTAAGTCAGTAAATTCGTAGGCATTAAACTGAAAGTGGTATCAAATTTGTTGAAGCCAATAAGATATTACCTCAAGCTTGAATTAAGATCGGCATCAAGTTCACCTCTCAAAGCATTCCATAATAGAAGTTTTCCATCTCCTTTTGCACCACTGGTGACAACAAGACCTGAATAGCTTATAGCAAATTAAAAGACAACATTGCTAACATTAATATGCTACAGCTTCTAGAAAAAACTTCCTACAGAAGTAGAAAGAGAAGACCAAAGAATGTTATCCATTTATTTAAAAATTTTGGGTATTACATTATCCACAGAAATAAAGTCCATAAACTGTTTCTGAAGCAAGTCAACCACTTAGACTAGTGTCAGACAAACTCACCAATGTCTGCTATTCGGATTGATTAAGAGTCCAACATGTTACTGGGAACAATCAAGTAAATTAACTGAATGCCAAATGACATGATTCTTGAATTTCTCTAAGTTGAATCCACTAAATGCATTAATTTGAACAAGTAGTTGGCCTATGGAAAGAAACTCTTCATCCTTAAAAAATGATCATTATTTAGTTGAGGAATAACAATATTACAACTGTTTTGACATTTTCCCAACCTCCGTATTACTTGCAAGGATAGTGGCGTATTCCTTATTGGGAAATAGCTAAAACATGGGGACCTTATATTGTGCAGCTAGTCACTTTTCAATTCAATTCAACTGCCAATTTCCACTCAGGGTGGTACCAGATCAATGGTCTTTTCTAAATTGCATTCCTTTCTTTGCTTGTCACGCTCAAGGAAGGTCATGGACAGATGATGTCATGAAATACAACCAAATTATTCACTTCCATGTCTTGACACTCTTTTCTTCCCTCCAATTATGTACTAGCCTTAATAAGCAGTTTGAATCCACAATATCTGGCTCCTTTGCATTGACTCCAATCACAGCTCAACAACTTCTTTGGATCGTTTCAAGAGTCCAACGACAATGAAAGGACTAGCAAGCTATTAAAACTATCAAAAACCAGGAATAGGCATGGAGGAGACCTCAATAAGATAATCATCTTCCTTCTCTTCTCCTTTGACTTTCTCATATCCTCCGTCCTCTTCCTTCTCCCTTCTCTTCTTCCTCTTCACTTCTATTCCTCCCTCTCCTCAAGTCAATCTTGGTCAATAACTTGTAGCTTCACAGGGAATGTTGGCATGCACCAAAACCATCTCATCAGTGCAAACCATCAAAATTCAAGATGCGAATTTAAACCTTTCAAACATATTATATCATTAAATAGAGGTTTACAAGAGATTATATGCCACCTTAGCTTTCTAGATATAAAATAGAATAAACTTGAATCTATTGAGCCTTCTTACAATCACTCAAATAATCATCGAATTTCACAAGAATGCTGGGATATAAGCAATTGGAATTAAGCTACAAATTCAATTAAGGCCAAACTCTCATAATCAATGTTATACTTTGCATTACTGCTGATTTATCATCTTGTACAGCAACTAGCTTAAAGGCTTTTAGTCAAATGAAAAGGACCTTAGTTTAGTGGCTGAAAACCCCCAAGAGAAACAAGTAAAGGAGTTCACAAAAGATATGCTACTCTTAGAAGTAGACAATACTCAAGTAAGGTGTGCTCCTTGGGTCAGCCAAGAAGGAAATTCTATAGTTGGAAGTTCAAGTATAATTAACCTAATTTAAGGGATTAGTGATCCACTACGTAGTCGTAGACAGCCAATTAGAACATTGTAACTAAACAATTATTAATATTTAAAATCTTAGTTGTGGATCCAAGGAAATGGGTGTGGTCCAAAATGGATAAAACAGACGGGCTTGTATTGCCAGGTTTTTTGTCGTGAGATACTGTTTTATTTTAACTCAAGGATAAGGAAAATAGACAATGAATGGGCTATCAAAATTTTGGCTCCTTCATTAGAACTTTAGTGTTTTCTTGGTTCTTCTAATTGATCGATAAGTCAACAATTGGTATAATCTATAAGACCATGACTGGTCATCAAGAGATGAATGAAAAAGGCAGTATGTCATAAGACATGGATTCAGAGCGTGGATTGTAAACAATTAAAATGCAATTTAGAAAAGTAAGGCATGAAAAATGAATTCCATACATGACTGCCAGCGATTGACTGTCATAGCAATGATTTTTTCCTTGTGCCCAATTGATGATCGATCACCATCTCCTGACCCCAAATTAAAGAGACAAGACCCAGTTGTACAGTCCCATACCTAATTTGCAATTTAAAGTTTCAAAAAATTAAAATACATCTGTAATGGGTGGTAAATATATTCATACATCAACCATGGACAGTTAATTCACCTTCAACAAGTTGGAACTACATGAAACTATACTAGCACCCCTTGCTGCAAATTCGACAGCTTGGATCTGTAAACAACAATAACCCATGACAAATTAATTATATCCATAGCAATCAAAATGTCGCAAGAAAACACCACCAATAATGATAATAATATATTCCTAGAAGTTAGTATTACAAGTTGCTACTATCAGTTAAGCTGAAATTCGAAGTATAATGAAGCTAGATGGCCAAAAACAACAGATGCACTGATTTAACTAGCAATGTATATTCTTTAAATATAAACATTTGTAGGATTTGAACACAGAACTCCAACCCTCATATCTATCTTAATTTTTTATTGTGGCAAAATATGTTAATCTAGAATTCTGTACTCTTAACTTACAAACACAAGGAATGGAATATTACTTAAAGCAAACAGAATCACATGGCACTAGCAAGTGGTTATTGTGCTGCCAAGTCGAACTGCCTTGACAGTTGAACAAAAGGACCCTATCTGCATTTATATAAAGAGTTTTCCTTTTTCCTATACTACATGAAACAGTTGACAGAACCACATGGAATATTCCTTTGTTCCTTTTTTTTTCAAAATTCCAATATTGGAGCTCCTACTGTTATATCTGGGCAAAGCCTTATCCCAAAACCTTAAGCTGTTAAACAAAAGGACCCTATCTGCATTTATATAATACAAAGAAAATCAAAATAATTCTAGCAAATAGAATCACATAATACCCGACAATTGTGACCATTAAGTTGAGCTGCCTTGCCAGAAAGAAGATTATAGAGTAGTAATTCATTAGGAGCCTGTGGCACAAATCAAGAAAAGCAAAGAATAAACAATTAATTTTGATACATGGAATGGAACTAATCTAAAACTAATAATAAACCAATATAACAAACAACTAAAGTATATAGGGTAGGACAAAATAAGTATGAACTTAACACAGTCAACAAGGAACTTGCACTTACAAGCATCCCAAACATATAAAGTAAAGATCACTAACCTGATTCGAACTACAAACCAGTTGAGGCAGCCCATCAGGGTGAAATCTGACATTAAGAACCTTTTGAACTCCTTGCTAAAAAAGTGAAAATTTTGTTCAGATCCCAAATTAACCTCTTGACATCAAACAACAAAATAATAAACTTAAAAAGACTCCGGAATAAATCCTAAATTTTAAGATGTGACATCATGTAGTATTTGAGATGAATACAAGAAAATTTGAGGAAAGTCAAGTGGAACTGGTGAGAGAGGACATTGGACTGGTTGACACAGCCCTTCTGGGTGAAATCTGAAATCAAGAACCATTTAAGTTTTAAAGGTCATGCAAGAAACTGTATAAATATAAATTAAGTTTAATCACAGGGAAATAATTTTTTGAAATTACTAAAGTAAAGAGACCAAACATTTTCATAATCATAATAAAAGCAACTAATCAACTTAAGAATATTCCAGAACCAATGATGCATGAATTCCATCGACCAATGGGTAACCAAGTTGGGCAGGGCTCTCTTCCACATACAAGGACCTTTTTCCTTAGGGTCCTAACAACAAGGGGCAAAAGCATCATGCCTGCCTCCCTCTCCATGTCTAGCAATGCGGGGTAAAAGGGTCGTGCCTGCCTCAGTGACAAATGGAATGCACCATAAACAAGAGCCCACATAATTCTTCTTGCTCAAATCATAGCCCATCCTAGGGCTGCACCTGGATCATCCTGACGGACTTAACTATTCCTCACTGCAGTCCTCCAAGCGTCAATAGCATTATGGTGCAGGAGGATCATCCATTAAAAAAAGGATGATGCATGAGGATCATACGTCACAAATAACTAATGGGCAAGGCTAACTCTGCAAATATAAGAACCTATCCTCATTGGGGATTTAGCAATGTAGGACTAAAAAGTGGTGTCTTCTCCTTCATCGCGTGGATTTATCCGCATTCAAGCAATAATTGGCATCATAACTCCCAGATTTTTAGATGTGAGATCATAAAGATTAGCTTCCATAGCAAAGTCAATGTTAAACAGTTAAAAGGGTACTAAGAAAAGCTCAGTACATAGTTGAAAATTAAAATACTTGCTCTTAGCAGCGTTTGTTTATCTTCCTTAACGAGATAAAGCAGCTTTACCAGCTATTTGTGAAACTAGTAACAACTAAACAGTCTTAAAAATGAAAGGACTGGACCAGGCATTGGTGCAGACTTTAAAGTACATAGAGTTGCACAGAAATATTTATATTGTCAACTAATATCTAAATGGTAGAAATTCATCCAAAGTAGATTAAGATGGTTTGTCCATGCCAATACAGCATCTGCACACAGCTCAATTCATGTTGATGAAAGTTTCACAAAACTTTTCTTGTTCTAATGGTTTACTACTAACCCTCGAATATTTTTTGCATAAAACTGTAATAAGATCCTTCAAATGTCAAAATTGTGCAGTATCATTCAATTATATAGTCAACTGAAAGACCTTTTTATTTGTCAAATGACTCCAATAAACAATATAGATATTAATTTAATTTCTCTTTCCTACTCAACAACCTTTGGAGCTTTATCTGAGAATAGTTGAAGCTCCATCTATGATGATCCAAGCTTAGTCAAAGATCACCAAGTGAGATTAAGTTCAGTGGTTGTGGATCACTTCTCATAGGAGGGACAAGAAGGCCAAATCTCTAAAAAAGAGCCTAGTTGAAACTAGAAACGTGTTTTGATTGCATGAGTTGAACCCAAAATAGTAACAAAATTCTACTTTTGTTCAGGGGGGTGCCATTTGTAACTCAGATTTCATGTACAATTCCGCAAAAGTACAAGGGAGTTATTGCAATTCATTCATTGAAGTTGTCTCTCTACTACCTGATACAAAAAGCACATCCATTCAAATTCATGCCAGAACATAATCAGTCTTGGCATAAAACCTGTTTGAGATTGTCAGACTTGATGTGCAACATAGAATGTAATGGATCCACCAAAGAGCAGCAACGGAGTGCCAGCAAACAGAGGTCATGTTCTCATGTCTCAGGCCAGGAATAGTGGACTATTAAGGAAGAACAAGAGAGAAGAGGTAATGCAGAAAGGATAATATGAGCAAATGTAAGAAAAAAAGACAAGAGGGAGGGCACCCACAAAGGGAGTAGTAGGACAAGAGGAAAGAAGAATTGAAGAGGATCAAGGATAAGGTTACCATCAAGTTAGTACCCTTCTGATCATTCAGCAGAACTAGTACCCAAAACAATATTTTAGACCATGATACAATCAAGTTTTTTCAGAAACAAGTATAGCATATAGTCATATACAACAACCTCTGCTTATGTGTTCAATGACTTAAGCCTTGATTGAATAATGTAAAAGCAGGGGGGGGGGGGGGACCAAATTCAATAAGTAAAATAAACTACAAAAGATTTTTTTTCAGGTGTTTTCATTTGGAGAAAACACAGACAGCATTATACAAATGGTTACTACTAAAGTTTTTTCAAAAACATGCATAGCATATAGTCATACACAACAACCTCAGCTTATGTATTCAATGGTTTAAGCCTTGATAAATAGAATCGAAAAATAGGGGGGAAATCAAATTTAATAAGTAGATAAACTACAAAAGATATATTTTCAGGTGTTTTCATTTGGAGAAAACACAGATAGCATTATACAAAAATTTACTACTCAAAACAAAAACTCTCTACCCAAACAACTAGAAAACTAATCATGAATTAATTATATATTTGCCCACATATCAATTCAGTGAAAAATTTCACAAATAAGTTAAAATTGAAATAAGTGACAGTTAATCAACCTCATTAGATCAATGATTTAGAAATTAGAGTACCAGTCCGGTGCACGAAGCTCCCGCCATGCGGGGTCCAGCATTGTACGCAGCCTTACCTTGCCTTTGGCAAGAAATTTGAAAAAAGTGAATTCCTTTAACTTAAGGATTAACTAAGTTGATAAATTACATTTCCTGCTGTTCATAGACTGATAGAAGTAGTATTTCACTATTGCATAAATAAGCAAGGTAGCATTTTATGTATCACAAAACTTAATAAAACCAAGTTATTTTCCAGCAATATTATCTTGGAGGTTTTCTTGTGTATGAATTTGAAAAAAAAAAAGCTAGTTAAAAGCAGGTAGACATTAATAGCTAGGTTTTCCTCTGAAAAAATAAATTATTATGATACTGATATCAGTACAAGTACATAGTGATAGATTGCGCACACAGACACAAGCATAAAGACTTAAATACTCAAATGATTTTCTAGGGTGAATGACTTTCATCCACACTCAAATTTTCCTGAGGATAGCACATGGTGTTGCTAGCACATCAAGGGAACCCCACAAAACAGTTGCACCATCAGACCATTTCTTTTCGAACAGGACAAGGAAAACAAGGTCCTGTTTCAGATTGTGATGTTCCTATCATGACGACTTATAACTTCTGAGGAACCAAGATCAACCCCTCCTGATTTATATATCAATTCATTGAGTCACCTATCTTAAAGGCCTCCACATCACTATCGGCCTGCTCCATCCAATATAAAGGGGAGTCATACTATTGCTATTTCAAGCAACATGGAGTTTGTTTCACAGTTCCACGGCACTTAATCATTTCACAAATGGAGAAACTAACATACAGATGAGCAGTAATGGCATGGCACATTGATTACTACCATACTGCTGGCCATCGAATAAAGAATAAGAAAAATAAATGACCAAGACAAATTGGGGCATTAGACTTATGTAAGTTACAGGAAGAAATAAGAGAAAAAATAAATCAAAAACAGGAAACAAAGATGCGAGCATTTTTCAAGTTATTTCACAAATTAAATCATCATACTTGTGTGTTCAAATATGAATAAGTACCCTGCCAATAGGTTGCGCAACAGCCACACTTGATGTATAAGCACTCCATATAGGAACCCATGACGAATAGCTTCTATGGGTAAGCCATACAGCAGGCCCTTCAAACTGTTTACCAAGAGATCTCCAACCTTTCCATCCACAAAGAAAAGGTCCGTATATGTTTTTAAAAAGGGCACGACATCATTTTAAAATTAAGAGTTTAGAAAATTTTAATAAATAATAAGATAAGCAACCAAAAGCTTAAAGATTAAATAATTTACACAAGCCATAGACTATAATCCAAAACAATTTCACTTGACAAGACTCCCTCTCAGCCATTTGACCCAATAAAGAACATATCACCAGTTTGTCTCACCAGTCTGTCTTACATCTTGTAGGTAGAACACAATCAAACTAACAGGTTACTAGTGCTTTATGTACAGATAGCTTAGGGGGGAAACCCCAGTTATCCTACACGCTGCATACTGGCTAGCTTGTTTATGGTGTAGAGAAGTTATGGTCTAAATAAGCATGAAAACCTATTATATGCAAACGAAACTAACAAGATTCTAGTCATTGGTGGCCACAGGCATAAACATAGTGAAGGATGTAAGAAAATGATCAATAGCCCCTACCTTCAAGAAATGGAATCCATTTTTCTTGGTTTCTTCCTGGACAACCACCTAGACGATGGGCAGATCTCCAGCTAAAACCTTGTTCACGCCCCTGTAAAGACATGAGAATGTTTTGCCTTTGGAAAGAACTTCGTGAGAACGAAGAATATATATCCCCTTTCCAAATATTGGTTGTTCCTTCTTCAAAACGTGAATTGGATAGTTGATCAAGTTCAGATGCATCTGTAAGTAAGGACATTGGAAACCCAATCATGAATTAAGGATAACAATTGAACTAGCATAAACATTGTGATATATTGACAAGAAGAGTGAACAAAAAATCAAAATCATATTGAAATAACAATATACAAGAATTAATTTCAAATGAGAGCATTCTATGATTGTTGATAACATTTTTGTTACCCATAGAATCTTTCAAGATCAGCAAGAACACGACAGTAGCGAGAGTCATAGTATACTAGTGGCAACTATCATGGAGATAGACTTGCACTCTTACTTTTTGCTTTTCAAGTTGAAATTATCACACCTTACTAGTGGCACTATCAACTTGGTCACCACTTTCCTCGGTGGATGTCTAGATGATGCCTCTTTTATCATTGAGACATGTTCCTAGTATTCAATATAACGCTTGTGAATTGTGTAAGCATTATTGTGTTCCCTTTTTCCCAGGTTGTGAGCACAGGGATCCAAAATGGAGGAGGAGGGGGGTGGAAATAATGCTTCCTTAGTGCCAATGGATAGAGTGAAACTAACCAAAGAGGGATCACTAAGCCTCTCCTTTTTACTGAATTCAATTTGTCCTAAATTAGGAGGCCTAGAGGAGGGGGGAAGGGAAGAGGTAAGAGATGATCGTAGCTCTTTCCTTGATGAACATTGTTTACCACCAGTGTCAACCATTAATTGCAGTGATGAACATGATTTATCCCTACTCTTCCTCTTCTCCACCCTTTCTTTCTGTTCAATCTAAAATTTGATGTATGGATGAGTGGGTAGGTGGGTGGGGGTGGGGGAATAGAAATCTTATTTACTTAAGAGGATGGACAAAAAGAAGACAACTGAGGAGGGATCCCTTAACCTTTGTTTTCTACAAAACTTGGTCCATCCAAAATCAAATGAATTAAAGGTGGAGAGGGAAGAAAGCAGTAAAAACCATTATGCTATTTCTTCTACAAACATTGTTAGCTGCCATTATAGGCCACCAATTGTCGAACATCACTGCCAACAATCACCAGGCATCTCCATTTGCCAACCATCGTTGTCATTGCCACCTTCCCAACTTGGGATGGAAGGACCAAGGAGATAAGAGAAGAGGGTGTGAACAGAATGTATCATTCCCACTCATTGCCTCGTTCAAGTGAATATGATTTGATCTTTTCTCTCCCTTGCAATTCTCTCCCCCTCCTCCTCTTCTCCCCTTACTTTCTATTCAATCATGAGTCCTCCAAGTAACATAGCCCTAGTGTGAAGCTCGTCTCCCTTTCCCTTGTTCAGGAGATGCTTTAGTCTGATTTTAGTTTCTACTAATCTGGTAATAGATATCTCGCTGTGTCTAACATTGAGTTTTTTTATTCATGGCATGTATTACTAGATTATAAAAAGTGCATTCTAGCATCCATCATAGTTGGATTATATTATTTTCTCCTTCTCCCAATACCACAAAATGGGCAAAGCATACTTATCCATCTTGAAAATGTTCACATATGATTTACACCAACAGAAGATGAATAAATAAATTATTTGTCATTATTTCAAGCACAAATTGCAGTTTAGCCAACTACAAAATAGTTTCTTAGGTAAGATGATAAACATGTTCTGTTAGGAAGCAATAAGCTCAAGCTGATAAGCCCACAGAAGGTAAGGAGTATACCAGATGATGCCTCACTGTAACACCAAGCAGGAGTCACGATGACAGGGTTCCGCTTCCTTTTTCGCCCACTCATCATTTCAGATAGTGCCGTAGGTTTTGACACTTGCATTATATGAACGTTCACCACACCATGAGGGAGAGATGCATCTCCAGGAAAAATCTGGCTACAAGCATCTTTTTTGCCTATGTCAGATGGCTGAGTAGTAACATCTTCAGGCTTTTGTTTGTCAGATTGAAACTCCTTCAAGTCAATTGCTTGTTTTTGTTTCAACAGAACACTTGTTAGCTGGTTCTGCAAATCCGTTAAACTGAAAATATCAAAACGGTTATTTAAGGAAAGAGCCACAATATGATTGGTTATTGAGTATAGCTGGACACTTACAGTTCATATCGAAGAAAAGCTTCTTTATTCTTGTGCAGTACCATTTTGTCCTTCCTTATTGGATAGTTCAAAATTTTACCTGAAAACGAAATTAAAGTTGAAGAGACATGTGCTAGATGTGAATTATTCTGATAGATCACTTTCCATTACTACATAGCAGAATGCCAGAAATAAGTAATAAAGTATTAGTTATCAAGATAATATTGTGAAAAAGAAATTTGCATAATGCTCCATTATCTAGTGCTTAAGAATGGACTTCATCACTTCAGCTGATTATCATTGAGTAACAACGCATCAGAAATTCCCACTAACAAAGAAACCCATAGTGTTGTAACTTTTTAAGAGGCTTCAGGAATTTGACAATCTTATGTTTAACAAACGTGTTGGTGAGTATCAAAGGTTGAGAGATAGTTCATAAGTACTTGCAAATAAACAGCTGAGATATAAATCAAATTTATCACACTAGTTGTTAGGAATAAATTGAGAAAATTTATTAAATAGCATTTTTGCAGATCTTTATTTTCAGTAAAATACCAGTAAATCTAGAGCCTATTTATTTGAATGGATAAGTTGAAGGATGGATGGATGAGGGGAAGGATGGGTTCATATATTCATTTGTTTGGTTGTTCAATTGGTAGGATGGATCAATAAAAAAGGATAAGTTGAAGGGATAAAGAATGTGATTTATAGTTTGTCTTTTGCCACCCAAATTGGGTGTGCAAAGCGAGGAGTGAATGTGAACACTTAGTTAATTACTAAATTAATTATTCACTTTATAAACAATTAACCACATATTTGTTGTGGAATTCCCTCATGTTTTACTTGTTGTAGATTTGTGAGGAGTTCCCTCGTGCGTTATCACATATGCGCCAGCATTGTCTTCATAAAAGTAGCACCAATGTTCACCGTTGCAACACCAGCATCCCACGACACAGTGCCATTTGTAACCTATAGTAATATTGTTTGTCACATGCTTCATCGCATCCGCCACTCACAAGCATCAATGTCATTTGTCACCCACGTACCATAGCACTGACATTTGCCTCCCACAACACCAAAGTCATCCACTCACAAACATTATTTGCCACTCACAAGACATAGTCCACATGAACCAACGTTGCTAAGTATCACACCATCGTGAATCAACTCCCGCTACACAACTCACGGCACCTCAATAGGCAAAGCAATACATGTAAGAAAAATACATTAATTAATCACCATGGCTAATATTCTGCAAAGGAAAAAATAACATTTTATTTACATTGGTTGATTACAATTGTTCATTTCATGAATTGTTGGCTATAAATTGTTGTGCGGAAGTCATTCATGGGATGGGAGAGAAGAGATAGTAATAGTTATAAAGAAAAGGGTATTATTATCTCTTTTTTCACTGTTAGTTATTCATCCTTCCACCTATTCTTCGAACTAAATAGGTAAAGGATGGATGAATAGATTGGTCATTTCATACACATGGCCGCTCAAATGAACGTGCAAATGGATAAATTAATCCCCATTTATCCAATCATTCATCACCCATTCTTCAACTTATTTGCCCTTCCAACTGAAGAAGCTCTAAATAGATTCAGTGCAAATCTCCTAGTAAATTGCATATGCATGTACAACTATAGTGGAATAAGGAGATATGCCTCCAAAGAAAGTGAAAGCCAAACCTGGAAGATCAAGTTCTTGACTTGTCAACCCATTATTTGCAGACTTCAATGAGGCCTTTGCAACTGATAGTTGTAAACCCTGTTCACATGAAAACAAAGACTATTCTTATACACGTATACTAAAGATAGAGCTTCTAAAGTTTCAGAGAAGACAGTTTATAAAAAAAAACGTAATTGCAAAAAAAAGAATATAAAGAGAACACAGATTGCTAGAAAGTAAGGGGGTTCACCAGATTTAAATAAGTGGTTAATGAAGACAGTATCCAATTTTCTCTTTCTAGTTTTCATTTCAAGAAAAAAAGGAATTTAGAAATTGAAATGAAAAGTTAAAAAAGAAAAAGGGAAAATGTTGGTCATCAACTTAGTGACACCTTTTTCTGCTCAAAATTGTTTTCTCGCACAGAAAATACTTGATATTCCCCACAAACAAGAAAAAATACTATAGAAAAATATGGAAAATGAAAATCAGGAAATGGAAATAGAAAAGTGTTTCCAGTGAAAAGGAGATTCGTCAACCAAAACACTAAATGTAGCCAAAAGGAGTGATACCAAAGTCAGAAAGAGAAACAGAAACAATAGCATATCCTATACAGATACTTGTTCTAAATTTTAATTAGGTTAATCCAAGTCCATCTCTCAGTGGTTACCCATAGACATATTTATAGACATGTAGCGAAACTAAATCCAATATGAGATGTCCGAGCAATATTCTTTAATGACTCTTGAAACATTATGCAATGAATTTTAGCAGAATGTTAAAAGAAGCAATTCTCCAATTTGTTGTTATATTTTTGTAATTTGTTGTTCTAAAATTTAAATTTGATTGATTGCATAATTGCTATAAGTTTATATTTGGAAGTAAACAAGCGAAGTAAAAGGAGATTATAGACTAAAACTAATTTGAGTTGACTTTCAAACTCTTATAAGCGTGCTGATTATCACCACAGCAGGGTACCTAAATTGTACCATTTTGGCTGGAGGGTACCATATTTTAAGCTTGCTTGTAATACCATAAGACCTGCACCCGTGGAGGTGATTATTTGTATTTTTATTGAAGAAAACAGCTACATTACCAACGGGTATAGAATGTGAACAGATATTAGTGCGACATTCAATAATCACATTTGCTCTGGGAGTTGGGAACATAAACAAAAAATTATAGAGGAACCTTTAACTGCATTAAGTTGTTGAATTCAATACCTTTGGCAATTTTCCTTTTTTCTTGAGCAACTTCAAATGCATTCTCTGTATGTAATGCATCGTATGGTAGCGAGAATGTTTGGTAACCAACCTCTCCGCGACCTCTGGGTTCGCTGCCAACCATTCTGATACCTCTTTTGCGTTAACCAGCTCATCTCTGTCCAACGATTCCAGCCATCTGTAGGCAGGCTTCCACAGGTCGGTGCGTTGGAATCTGTACGGAAACTCCGCCAGATCGCTCACGGAGACCTACAAGGGCACTAGCTTTAAGTGCTCGCATAAAGTTGCATGCTTTTGCGAAGAATTATGTTAATGGATTCCAGTACCTGATTTAAACCCGAGGAGGCCTCGTGGAAGGAGAGAATCCAGCGGTGAAGCTGGGAACGGGGTAGGAGCTGGATGTCGACCTGAAAAGAGGCGGAATTGGCGTCGATGAAGCCGTCAATCTCGGAAGCCGAAGGGTAGTGGTCGATCGGGAGCGACGCGAGCCAAGTTCGGGCCATCGCCTCCCATGGTGGCGCCGCCAAGCATCGTGAAGTAGAAGGGAGAGGTGGCGAGTTGGGGGTGGAGTCAGGGTTTCGGTATGACCGGGAGGGAGGGAGGGCTTCTCCGGCGACAAGGCCAGGGAGGGGAACGGATTCTGCCATCTGAGCGAAGCGGATCTCACTCCGTGCTTCGCTTCCGCGACGTTGAAGAAGAGACGCAGCGCAGCAGAAGGACGATGAACTTGGGCTTGATCCATGGGGTTTAGATTACGTCATAAATAAATATATTGATTTAATAAAATGAAAAGGGCTTGATCGAAATGATATCTCATTTCGGAGTATTTTTATTCTTAAAAATATTTTTTTATTTTTTATTTTTTTATCAGGATAGCAGTTAATAAATCATAATTAATATAATAAAAAATATTAACTTATTATAATCATAATTGCTATGTAATTATAACAGTTATTATAATTGTTATAATAATATTAAAAAAAATATTTTTTTGATGATTTTAATAAAAATATATCTTTTTTTTAATTTTATCTTAAAAAATATAATATTATCCTATAAGTATCTGATCCGTCAGTCTAACTCAGATTCAACTTTAAAAGATATTAAGTTAGGGTTAAAGGTTTTCGAATTGGAGTTGGGTTCAGATTGAATTTTGAGATGAATGTTGTTTGGATTGGGTTTGGATTGACTCGAATTTAGGGTTTAATAGTTGGGGTTAAATCAATTTTTATTTCAAACTGGGTTCAAGCTAAAATTATTTATATTTTCAAATTTTGAATCGAATTCTAATATCACATATAATTTTCAAGCTCGAACTCAAATATTAATATTTTTATATTATTTAATTCGATTTAATTCATTTGTACCCTCATCGCCATAATTGAATTATCCTTCATCGCCAAGTTCTCTCTTTTATCTTCCTCCACCTCATCCATTATCCCCAATCAAGGATGGCAATGGGTCAAATTTGGGTCGGATTCCATATTCTTAGTTTTCATTTTCATTTATTATATCTATCCATATCATATATTTAACTTTCATCTCTATCCTTATATCCATCAAAATATCATATATCCATTTACATACCCATTACATACCCATCAGAGGATTTAATATCCTCTATATTAATAATCTTTTTTCATTCTATTAACTCTTAACTTGTTTCTCATTTTGTGTTAATCAAAATGCATAAATATTTTTGATTATTAAAATCGAATACTTACCATCAATAGATGTCTTGCGATTTGTTGATATTGCTTATCGTCTAGCGGATGATTACGACGAATCATCCCTATGATTTTTTTTTCCTACTAAGAATGATTCTTTTTTCATTTTTTTGCTTGGACATATTAAATAAAGTAAGAGGAAGTGAGAAGTTGCTTCTGCAAACAATGTAGTTGCAATTGCAATCCACTCCTAACATCTCTCACTCGTTCAAGTCAAATTATAAAAATCAAATAAAAATATCCAATTCATACATATGAAAAAAATAATTTATGCGACAACAAACATACTGAGAGATTAAAACTAAGAATGTTATCACACTTCAAGATAAATTGGAGACATTAATATCTTATATTTATCCCATATTAAATCATTTACATTAATATGAACATCTCTAATCCCTTATAGTAATTATTATGTCAAGAGCATATTCAGTATCTCCAATCATTATAATTATTCACGATTATGTTTTAATACTAAGTATAAAATATAATTGGTCAACCAGTGAATACATGTAAAAGATATAAAATAGTTTTAATCTTTGTGTTTAGTTATAACTCATTAATTTTAATCCGTCACTTCTTTTAATTATGTTTCATAAATCGAATCAACTATAATTATTAGGATGCATACTAAGACAAATAAAAGGTCACTAAGGATAAAATCGAGATTATCTTATAATCTTAGTCCCCAGGGTCTCACATATCCGGATTGTGAGAAGTAGAAATCCATTCTTCTACTACTCTTATTATCGCTATAGTATTTATGTGGTATGAATCACATGCATGTTATCATGTTATTCTCTTTACTATATAAAGAACATGCATATAAAGAATGCATAATTTTCATAAATTTAACATCATACAAATTTTGATTTAGACATATGTCTAATCTTAAATTCAATTCATGAGTTATAATATGTTTCCAGTAGGTTTAATAAATGATGAATACATTTACTCCGATTATTATCAATTTTCAAATGATCTTATTTTATACTACTATTAAGGCGACCCCAGCTTACATGTATGTTTCCATTTACAATTTCATTAACTGTCCCATAAGCATTAGTTTTACCCCTACTTGTATATAACAAATAAATATGATTGTCTATATAAAAGGACTAATCTTAACTTGCCAACATATTCATCGAGACTTATCCAAATATAATAATGACATTTACACTAAATAAATGATGACATTCCATAATCAAACATTTTACAATATCCATATCTGATTATCTTTACAATGTATTATATTTTATGAAGTCTCAAATACTTTATATGTTCTTAAAATGACTCTTTAGTCAATAACTTAGTAAAATGATCAACAAGCATAGCACGAGCCCAAGATTAGAGTTTCTTAATGATATCTAAGCTTGTTTGATAAGATAAGTCAAGCTAAGCCTAAATAAACCAAACTTTTGAAATGATTGTTCAAGTTTAGTTTGGTTTCTTTTTTATGAGCTTGAATTTGATTCAAGCTTAACTTGAGATTGATTTGTTTAAATGTTATCGAGCTCTCAATTCAAGCTCGTTGATTATTTGAAATTTTTATATTTGAAATTTGTTTGATTGATTATTAAAATTGATAATAAAAATTTATTTTAAATTTTTTTTTAGGTTGAAAAAAGTTTCATTGATTATTATTCAAAAATATTATTCATAAATATTAATAAATTAAATATATATTTATTTAATTATATATATATATATATATATATTATATGAATTTAAATAAATTCTTATGGAATCAAATACCAAATTAATATTTCCATAGTCGTTCAATGCTCTCGTCACCTTAAAATCTTCAAACAAATTATCCAATTTTATTTTCACATAATTGATCGCCCGAATTGAAGCCCTAAATCCTCCCCGGACGAGCGACGAGGCTTAGGCGAACACTGCGTTGTTGGCGACCGAAACCCTAGAGTTCTCATCGAGCCATGGATTTGTCGGAGACCGACTTCGATCGCATCCTCTTCTTCGAGCATGCACGCAAGACCGCCGAAGCTACCTACGCAACGAACCCTCTCGACGCTGATGTGAGCTCTCGCCTCTTTTTCTTGGTTTAGTTTCGCTTACGCTGTTAGATTTAGTGTCTTCGCTTACGCTGTTATTTACGCCGTCTCGCTCCTCTTTTGAGCGGCGGGATCTGTTTCGGACTTTACCTATTGCGTTTTGTGCCGATCTTTATGGTCTGCTTTGTTTTTTATCACCAAGAATCTGACGAAATGGGGAGGTGCACTTTTTGAGTTGGCACAGTTTCAGAGCGGGGAAGAATCGGTGAAGGCGATATCAGGTGTGCCATATATTTGAAAAAAAAAACAGATTTTTGAAACATTCCATGAAAATTTTGTCTTTGTTATAGCTTTTCTGTGGCTCCTGCCCTTTGGCTTATGGAGCTTGGGAGTTACTATTGTCTCCTGTATCCACGGGGTATTTGAAATTGTCCATTTGTCAACTATTTCTCTTCAGATGCTATATCAAAACTGGAAGAAGCCTTGGCAATCAATCCAAAGAAGCCTGAAACTAATTGGTATTTAGGAAATGCCCATTCTGCTCTAGCCTTCTGTTTTCCAGATCATGATACTGCCATGGTTCATTTTGATAAGGCAACTCAGTGTTTTCAGAAGGCTGCGGAGGAGGTATTGTTTGCTCGTTAGATGCACAAGTATTTTCTACGTGATCAATGATTGATTTGAACGGAATAATGATATGCACCTTCTGGTAGGATCCTGGAAATGAGCTTTACCAAAAATCTCTGGAAATGCTGGCCAAGGTACAGATTCTCCATTGTCAACATCTTCTGCTAGATTGATGCTCTAGTTCAATTATTTCCGATCACGTGCCTTGCAGATGCTATTCTTTTTCCAACTGATTAATCTATTTTTTTCTCCTTTGCCTCATCCTTAGAAACAAATCTTTGTTCCCTTTAAGACGTAGGTTACCAAGTATATTTCTCATCTCCTCTTCACATTCAAATATGAATTCTGATTTCTTCTATATAGGTTAGGGGATTGATTTTATTGCTTCATTTTTTCAGGTGCTAGTATTTTCACGCATTGTGTGGGACAGTGCAAATAAAGAATTTAGCCCATGGTTATAGGATTAACTTATCATCCTGAGAAAATTATTAACATAAAGATTGATGATCACAAAAAGAATAAAATATAAATGTAATGTGCAGTTCAAATATAATTAGTCAGAGAAAATGTTAACGAGTTGGATCATATAAATTGTCTGCAATCTCAATTAACATTGACCAAGAGAAATTTTTTTATTTTCATCAATGTGAACCGTCTGTATTCAATTACAGGAATGAACAAAATGGTTAAGGATACAGGCAAAAGAATAAGATCAATTAAGAACAATAAAAATCAGAAGAAATTTGAAATCAATTGGATTAACCAAATTTGAGGAAAAATATTAGCATAAGACAAATATTTTGACGAAGAAAATTGAAGAAGGTTCTTGGACTTTAAGGTGGCTTCAATAATAATCTATTGTATTTGTTATTGCAAGTTCTTGTTTAAGCCCATCCATATATAACCAAGTTGGCTTTCGGCCAACTTTTAAGTATGTACATAAAGAGAACAAAGCCCAAATTTAAGAATCCATGCTAAAGATAAAAATATATAATATTTTCTATAGAAACCTAGAAATTATAGAAGAGGAGGAATTTTATGGGATTGCTAAAGCCAGGGACACTGAATATAGTGATCTTGTTAATATTAAAGGTGTAAAGAATGATTAAAATATTATTCTTGGTAACCCAATTAAGAAAGATGGAATTTCTTTTACAAACTATTTATTGAATGATCCGTTAAGAAGTAGTCAATGTGTACATCCCTTATGGTGACACAATTATAAGCCCTTTCTGTATTACTGGAAGATAAATTAAGTTTCACTTATAAACCATGTCATCTTCACTTGCTCGACTTAATCATATTCTAAAGTATTATTTCCTAGAAAGTCTCATTTTTTTATTAATCATGATGAAGTTCCTTTTAATATAACTATGCCTCTAGATGAGGGTGCCTGTATTGAGATTTTTAAATTCTCTAAGAACAATTATAAAGTCTTTTATTATAAATTATTGTTATTGGGAAAATTAGGGTTTATCACTGACCTCTATCTATGTTTATTATTTATCAATTTGTAATTTGCAAGTAAGTCTATAGTAACGGGATTTTTTTTTCTATCCCTAGTTCATAACACTTCCCCTCACATTGATTTGAATGTAATATTAAAATGCAGCTTGTTATGAAGATATTCGATTTTAAAACCTCTTAAGGATTTAGTTAACTAATCTGCTAGCTAATTGTTGGAGTTGACAAATAAGGAGAATTCCACTGGATTACCCTCTTTTTGATGAAGTTACAATCAATCTCTATGGATTTTGTTGGAAAAATGTTGGATTATCAGCTATATGCATGACAAATCGATTGTCATGACTATGTGAGTGCATATCCTAACTTCATTGTCGACTGTTTGATCTAAATGAGCTTCCATGTTGCTAGGTCTATAGCCCTATAATCTGTTTCTGTACATGACCCGAGTCTTTTTTTTTTTTTTTGCTCTTTAAAGGAATTGAATTATCTCATAGAACATAATAGCGTAATGTGGATTATCAATCTCCAGTGAACCTGCCCAATATCATCGATGTACTCCATGATTTAAAGATAACCTCAATCCTGAAACATGTGACCTAGATGTTACGGGATTAAGGTCAGCACTCAATCAAGCAAGATAGGTTATGGGAAAAATTAAGGTTAATCGCTCAAGTAGTCCCCATTACCTATGTTTATTATTCATCAATATAAAAGTTGTAAGTCTCTAGTATTATACGGTATTTACATATAGGTCCCTAGGTTCACAAAATATATGTTGAGAGCTTTTTGCTTTGCCTATTTGGTTCAGAAGAATCTTCATTTCCAAACACTATGGTTCTAGTAAAAGACTAGAGTGCTAATCAAGCAAAACTTTATCATATACTTATTTGCCACATAATTCACCGATATTTAGGAAATTTTGTGCTAGTGTCTTTCTTTTTTACCATTTTATGTTGTGTAGGGTGGTCTGGTAGCTGGACTTTAATTTAATTGTCAGAATTCTTTGTTGCCTAACCTGAGCTGGCACATATATGAAACCAAACAATTCATGCATTCGTGAAATCTTCTACAGAATATAGTATTTTCACAATGTATAAACTGGATTTCATGGAAAACTTTCTATCCTATTTGTTCTTTTGGTTTTATTTTTCACCTTTTCAATTATAATTTAGATGATCTTTGTCATGCTTATTACTTACTGCCAATATCTTGTTAGAAGCTAAATTTTTTAGCAGACTTACAGTCACTTTTTTTTTGGTTGGATGATAGTCATGTTTAAACAAATAGAGGCATCACTAATGGTGGTACTGTTGAATTGGAGTGGAGTCTATTCTATCCTTGAATGACTAATATTCCCAAATAACTAGTCATTTATGAGCGAGTATGAAAACACAATGGATCGACCACACATTCATGTGGGATTAATGGCCGTGGAGCATTTTAGCTTCAACCCACCTCCTTATGTTCATCATGACTCGAAGGTATAGGCCTAGCTCTTAAGGCATGTTGAATTATAGTGGTTTGAGTCCATTCCATCCTTAAATGACAGTGTGACATCCTTTTAATATAAAGATATAATGCACCCACATAATTCTTAGTACGGGATTAATGGGCATTAAACATCTTAGCTTCAACAAACACTATAAATGCTACCATTTTCACTATTTTTTGTATTATCAGTAAATATACAGTGTCATTTTTATGATATCCTCTATCTATATCTAACAATTTGAAATGGAGCTTTCTCAGGCACCGGAGTTGCATCAGGAACTCCAAAAGCAGATGGCTGGCCAAAACACTGTAAATGCCACATCCTCAAATACAAGTACTAAGGTGTGCTCTTATTGTAGAATGTTGAATAAGCTTTCTTAAGCCTTAACTGGGCCATATCTACCCTTCAGCTTCTACATGCTTCACCTTATTATTTAGTGGTATTCTTTTCATGATACATTGTGAAGTGGGAAAGTTGATTGACTTGTTTAGTTCTCATTATTTTCTCTTTTTCACATGTCCTATCATCAGTTTGCAGGTTTTTATTAATCTGTTAAATTCTTATGTTTTTCCCTTAATTTTTAATGTTTTGTGGTGGTAGTCCCTGAAATATTTACTTGACATATTTTATATGCATATCTCTTTTTTGTGTATATATGCATGAGCTTTCATCTTTTTTTCGCTTCTGCTTCTGTCCAAGTAAACATGGTATCTAACAATTATTACCTGTTTTAGTTCTATTAGCTTCAGAATATCTTTGCTTTTTCATAAGAATGTATAAATATTAGACATTTATTGTTTGCTTTATAGTGCAATTTTCTTGCATCTACTTATTTTTCATTTATGTTGCTGAATAGTAATCCAATTTCTAGGGAGGATTTTCAGGAAAACATGAAAATGTGGATTGATAAAGCTATTTAGAACTTTTGATTTTGATACCTTACAAGATATTGATGTAGTAAGATTATACAGCAGTATTTTGCTTTGTTTAAAGGATGCGTGTTTATAGATTTGATCTTATATCAGTTGGATTGATATGAATCATCTATCATATGACATGTGGTACCATGGTTGGAAAATTGTGCGTTCATTGCATGCTCTTTAGTATGAGCAAGAATATTTATATGCTTTTGGTGTGACCCATTCTATATCATGCAGCAAAATGTTGAACTTTTAGGAAACACCTTTAAAAAATTAATGTAGCAGGGATGATTGCTAAGACTGATTTGTGGATTACTAGAAGTGATAAAATAAAAAAAAAATATTATCTATCGACAAGTGTAATTCTTATTGATAATTAAATGTTAGAAATAGGATGATGGCATGGATACTTGAAATGTGAGCAATAAGTTTTATAGTTAGACAAGTTGCATTGATTAGAGTGGAATGTGTAAGTAGAGCAATTCTAATTAATTAATAAAATCTGATTTAATTGCTTTGAATTTTACTTAGTGATATAAGCTTGCATATAGCTCAATGGAGTATAAGATCTGATCTCAAATAGGGCAATGACTAAAATGATGTTCAGATTCTTTTCTTTCCCAAAGAAAGTTTGCCTGATGTAGGCTGAAAATTTACTGAAGTATGAAGATGATCCTTTGATAAGAATCAAAAGAGATGCCTCAGTTACTATGCCAGTGGAATATTGGCATCTTTTATATTGACTTGTTGCTTCTGTTTACTAGTAGATGATTGTGGATGATGAAAAGATAATGGTTAACCAGATAGTTAAACTCTACTGCAAGCGAAGCGACCTTTATTTCCACATATACTTTTTGTATATTCATTAAGGCCTCAGTATATCACAAGTTGCAACTTCAATTTTTACATTACCAACCAATTCCATTTGTCATGTGGATTTTGAATTTGCCTCCAATATAAACAACATTTTATATCTCTAGTAGATGAGTGGAAGAAAATTCTTTTGAATCATCTGCAAGTGAGTAGCATATCCACCAGAACTACTCTGATAGCATGATTCATGGTTATCAATTTCTCAAGCGATACTCCCATAAGTCATAAACGATTGAATCACAAACTCAACAATAGACAAATTGTTGTCAACCCTTAAAATATGACTTGTTTCTCTCCCTGTTCCTCTTCTCCTATCTATTGCCCATACGTCTTTCTTTCTTATTTCTCACTTTTTTTTTCTCTGATAAGTTTCTCACTTCTTTCTTAGAACATTGCTTGGCTGATTACATGGTAGGTTGGCGTACTTGTTGCTTGCATCTTGTACTTTGTTTCTGTTTTGACACTAATCAAATCTACAAGCATATATTTCTTTTAGTTACCAATTCTTATTATTTTGTGGATTCTAGGTATCAAAGGAGTCGAAGAAGAAGAAGAAAAACAGCGACTTGACATACGATATACTTGGGTGGGTGATTCTTGCAGTTGGTATTGTCGCTTGGATAGGAGCGGCCAAATATCATGTCGCCGCTGCACCGCCACCCCCACGATGAAGTTCGTCGCAAACGCGGTGCATTGTAGTATTTGTGTCGGCGCAAGATGGCACATTCCAGACCAGAAAAGTTGCAATGTCATAGTGGCCCTATGATGATTCCCCTCGCCCTTGGAGATACGAAGTCACATATATCTCCAGCTGCAATTTCAATTCTGAGTTTTCTTCATTCTTGTTGGACAT
This sequence comes from Curcuma longa, assembly GCF_044706935.1. Lineage (NCBI taxonomy): Eukaryota > Viridiplantae > Streptophyta > Magnoliopsida > Zingiberales > Zingiberaceae > Curcuma > Curcuma longa. The sequence goes on from NC_133867.1 coordinate 5,130,636, forward strand.
TTCGGCATTGCCACCTTCTGAATGATCAGTAAGATTTTATGTGAAACCATACGCATCGATCATCCACCCTTTTTTACAATAAATATACTGAAATTAATAGAAGTGGCCAACTTAATTCTTTTTTGAGGAATCATTTGTCAGATATTTCTTTTTGTTTTCTATGAGATTACTCTCATGGCGAACTAATAGAAAGTATGAAAAAGCCATATGGAGCATGAGGAACTTTAAGGTAATTGGGTATTGGTGATAGGTTGATGAGGGATGATATCTCAATAGAATTTTCTTTATGGATAATTTAACTTTATGCTTCATAAATTTCATGAAAGTGCTTTATGTTTTTCACAAGCTTCAGCTCTGAACTCATCTAACGATCTATGTGATGGTGATGCAGCAGTCAATTGAATTTCGATAAATCCATTTTGAATGTATGTGCATGAAAAAGGGCCATGGGGGGGAATCAGGTCTGACAATTTTGCATTCCTCTTAACTCTATGCGCGGAAGAGGAGGTATCGGGGGAGATTGCATCTGACAATCTGATACACCCTCTGTCTTGATGCGTAGAAAAAGGATATCGGAGGGAATCGAATCTGTGACTCCTGCGAATACATTCTCCTCTGGGCGATTGTGTGTCGTGCTGGCCTGAGGTGAGGGCCCACGATAAAGCAGAACGAGGCGAAGTGATTGAGAATAGATGCTTGAGATGATCAGGATGAGGTTTGTTGAAATGAAGTTGGCCGAGACAGGGTTGGTCGAGATGAGGTTGGTCGAGACAGGGTCAGTCGAGATGAGGCTGGTCGAGACGAGGTTGGCTAAGATGAGGTTGGTTGAGACAGGGCCGTCGAGATGAGGTTGGTCGAGACAGGGTCGGTCGAGATGAGGCTGATCGAGAAGAGATTGGTCGAGATGAGGCTGGTCGAGACAGGGTCGGTCGAGATGAAGTTGGCCGAGATAGGGTTGGTTGAGATGATTATGGCCAAGATGATTACGATCGAGACTAGTTTGGTCGAGACGAGATCGGTCGAGGTGGGCCAAGACTGGGTCCATGCGACATCCCTATTACGGTTTGAGCTTGAGGCGCAAATTATTTCAATGTAATGGAGTCGGATTCATGTTGACTGGTCTTTCCACCTCAACTTAGACTTTGACCACTATCTAATCCTTAACTTTCTTTCTCGCGGGAGCCACGTCATCTATATGACCCGCATAGATGACCCGCATCATTCCTGATAGCCCATTCAAACTGCTAATATTCTTAGAATTGTCATTAGGAAAAAATTTCCACACTTAAAGGACGCTTATATGATATATAATGGAAATGACTATGTGAACTTTTTCAAAATCTTTGATATTAATAAAATATATTTTGAAATAAAGATAATAAATTATTTAATGATTTGAAATAATTACTAATAAACTATATTTTGTTATTAATAATATATAACCTGATTTGTTCACTTTAAACTATATGTTATTTTTTGATTTAAATTAAAAATAATTTTTAAAATTTTCAGTAAGCTGTGGAATCGACTCAAATTTTAGGAAAAAATTCTCACATTTATGCCAAACAAAAAAAAATATTTTATTACAAAAGATAAAAATGAATTGGTTTATTTTGGAATAAATGATCAGGATTTTATTTTATTTTTTTAATTTAAATTTTGACTGGGTATTATTTTTTTTTAATGATCGGAACCTTTTTCCAAATTAAGATAATATCAATTATTGACGCGGATAAATGGACAAATTCTCCGAACCAAACAGAAACCCGAAAGAGATTACCCAAACCGTACCCGCCCCGCTGGATCCGGAATCATCCTCGTTCGTTTCGAGATTTCTTATGGAGGGCGATTCCCAGCCTTCCGATCCGGATAAATCTTATCCCAGCCGTTAATAATGAACCGAATGTTAACGGCCAGGATCAGTTCCGTTTTGATCCGACAGCTGAGATGGTTTCCTACCTCCCTACAGTTAGCGTTCGTTCCGTGCCTATTTATAGCGTCGTCTCGAGGGAATGCGGGTGTGCTCCCTCGCTCGCGTCCGCATAGTCGGTTCGCTGTTCGTGCGCTCCCCGCTCCCCTTGCCCGCCATTTGTTCCTTCTTCCCTCATTGATCTCCGGCGATCGCAGATCGGAGCCTTCTTCGTCGCCCCGCTGGAGTCCCCCGGCATGATGGTCTTGGAGGCCCCGGTGGCGGCGCCGGAGGAAGAAGCGCTCCCCTGGCCGATCGTGGAACGGCGGGCGGAGGGCGCGGGGAGTGCTTCTGTTTCCGAGGACGAGGTTTTGGTTCCGCCTTTCAACTTCGGGGTGGTCGAACACGGCATCTACCGATCGGGGTTCCCCGCGGCGGCCAACGTCCAGTTTTTGAGGACTCTCAATTTGAAATCCATCGTGTGAGTGCCTCTGCCTTTATCTGAGTTCCTCGCATTGCGTCGGATCTGCTTTCGGTGTTGATCGGGAACGATCTTAGTTTTGATCGAGGCGTTTGCATCTTGGCAGGTGCCTCTGTTCGGAGCAATTTTCGGAGGAGGTTGCCGAGTTTATCAGGTCCGAGAGGATTCGGGTTTTCCAGTTTGGGCTCGGCGGCACCAGGGTAATTTTGTTTCCCCCCCCCCCCCCTTCCATCTGTTACTGTGTTCTTCATTGCGCAATGTTGCATAATATCGTCGCATGCATTACATGTTTTTCCCATTGTAATTGCAAACTGAGAAAAACTGAGAAGGATCAAACTATTCTGCAACTAACATGTTAGGTTTAATACAAACAAAAGATTCCTATCTGTTCTGACTAATTCGTCCTATTATTATGCTTCTCATCCTTCTCTGAAATACCAAATGAGTAAAACACACCAGAATTTCTAGTTTTGATGCACAATTCAGTCATAACCCAGATTTTATTTGGGAAAAAAGAAATATTCGATTTCCTTTAGATTCTCTCGAGGAAGAACAACAAGCTTACGGAGAACAATGTGAACATCTACTACCTAGAATATAGTTATGTACATGTACTCCATCCGTAATCCTTAGAACTTTTTTAGCAATCCTTTTTGGCCTTTGTTTGGATCATTAACACACTTAAAGCTTGCATGGACTCTGCACAAAGAAACTTTGTGAAGGTACCCTTCCTAGCCGCTAGGTATGTATCAAGAGGGTTATGTACAAGTCAATTTGGATCAATAATAAAACAATGGGAGGCCTTCACAGAGAGTTCCATGCAGGTTCTTCATCTAAGTTTTGTTCAATTCAGATATGATATTCTCAATTGCACAATAAGTTTTCATCTGTCTGATCTATGTCCATGCATTGCCTCTGTGGGTATGAACCCTGTGCATACTCACTATTCTAGGATAATGGAAGAAAGTCCTGGCATATGTAAATGGAAATCGCCATAGAAAATATTTTCTGATACAAATATGCTCTACCTACAGTGAACTATTACCGTATAGAAAACTGACGATTGCACCTTCTATATCTTTAGCTATTTTGTTTATTTTGCACCTTCTAGGCTTTGCAAATCATGCATTGCCATCGAAATTCCATGCACCAATTGTTGGAATACAATCAAAATTTCATATTAGAAATATATGAAAAAGATTTTGGATTATAAAATGGAGATATCTATATTGGTATGAGACTTTTTGGATAGTCCAAAAACAAAAACAAATTCCTTATGATAAGCAACTATGCTCCACCTATAGTGAACTATTACCGAATAGAAAACTGTGATTGCACCTTCTATATCTTTAGCTATTTTGTTTATTTTGCACCTTCTAGGCTTTGCAAATCATGCATTGCCATCGAAATTCCATGCACCCGTTGTTGGGATACAATCAAAGTTTCATGTTAAAAATATATGGAAAAATTTTTGGGATTATAAAATGGAGATATCTATATTGGTATCTTTGAAGCAGCTCCCTGATACTATATTTGAAGCATTCCTTATGATAAGCAACTGAAACAAGTTCTTGCTAATGGTAAAAAGGGGGGTTTGAATGTAGGGGCTGTTCTCATTTTACCCGACGGATTCGAATTAGCCCTCCATGATTGTATTTCTCCCAAATTGAAAGAAAAGATTGGAAATTTATCTTTTCAAAGTTATTGTTCTAATTAAAGAAATATTATTATGATAGGTCCTGTTCCTGTTCCTGTGTGTAGAACTGTAGATATATATGGATTCCATTGGATCTAACAGTGATATCTTTTGATGCTTGTATATGCAGGAAACTTTATCAACTGTTACTAGCGATATCATCACACGGGCTCTTGGAGCCATACTCGGTACTGATTTCACTATAACACGACTAATGTTTATTAATTCTGGATTTTATTATTATTATTATTATTATTCTTTCTTTTGGTGTCTCAGATATAAGGAACCATCCCATTTTAATTCATTGCAAAAGAGGGAAGGTATAAAACTTAGCTCATGCCGTGGCAGATCGATCGATGCATCAATGATACTCTTTTATGCATTGTGTTGCAGCATCGCACAGGCTGCCTCGTTGGCTGCTTCAGAAAACTGCAGAACTGGCGCATGTCCTCCGTGCACGAAGAGTACATGAAATTCGCAGCACCCAAAGTCCGGGAATCCGACATGAAATTCATGGAGGCGTTTGATGCTTCTTGTCTGATGGAATGCGTCGCCGGGATCATCTACCGCTACCATGGCTTCGGCAGCCAGTCGAGGCGCCTTGCCTACGATGAAACGCAATAGCACCAATGGATCTTCCAAGCCAGAAGAGAACACACCACCTTCTGCTCATCCAGAAGCTAGTGACCTAATTGATTAACCATTAGCTTCCCCCAGTATTTGATTTGGCATGGAGAAAGTCGAGTGGAGATCGATTCGGCTTGGTCTTGTTAGTTGTAGATTCATTCTCAGTGAATTGTTTGGTGGTTATATATGCATCATGCATTGTAAAATGTCTTATTGACTGCTGGTTAGTCTAAAATATATTAAAATACTGCTTAGATTCAACTGCTGTGAAAAGAGTCTTCACCATCAGTAACGTAGGCTCCATGCTACGTTATATATATATAATCTACCATTTTTGTTTATCAAACAAAAAATAATAAATCTTAATATTTCTATTGAACTGAATGCAGATAATATTAATATTAAGTTAATGAACCTTTCATTTCTTTCAAATAATGAAAACATAAATATTTTACTTTCCTCCCTTTTCCTTCTTTTTCTTCTCTTTCCTTTCTCTTCCGTTAACGAACCTTCATCATTGTTATTGTTCTGAGCGTTCGGAACATTTCTGAGTGTTCGAAATCTTTTGTCCCAAATGAGTTGAGCAAGATAAGACATATAGGGTATTTTGCATAGCAGAGAAATAAAATTGTTACACAGAGGAGTGAAATTGTTACGCAATTTACGACTATCTGACCACTCCAATATATGATAGGGTTGATCGACTATCCGACCGATTAATCTGACGTCATTCACGATATTGCTGAGGGATGAGCAGATCTTTCCTAGTTTTATATATATATATATTTTTATTTTATTTTATTTATTTATTTATTTATTTATTGTAAGGATATGAATAAGGATGGTGCAGACATAAAAATATTCTTAAATTTTGTTTATTTCATAGAAAATATTTCTTAAAGTTTGAGCATTCGGTTCAATTGAAATATTAGGATTCATTATTTTTTGATATATATATAATAAAATATTAATTAATTCGATCAAAAATTAAATTATAAACTTATTTATTTGAAGTTGATTGATTGGTCATAGGTTCGAATTCTATTTGAAGAGATTTGATTCTTTCTCAATTAAAGAATAAAGAATGAAATTAAAAGGCAGCTCACTTTAACCGTTAGTAGGTAACCCGTTTGTTGTCTTTATTTCTATTGCATTTTATCACATATCACATTCTATTCTATAATATTTGAGAATAACTGTCAATACCTCAACATAGATCCGAGATAATCCCTTGTAAATAGCTAATTCAGAATTCTCAAATGATGTACTAGCAGTGCATCAGTCATGATTCTCTCGATAGGCCACAATTATCGTGAGCAAACATATTAATGACGAGGAATGCATTTTTGCTATGCTACTAATACTTATACTTTACTATTCTGTCCAAGCTTGGCAAAGGAAGAGTTACATAGAGTAAAACAAAATATCTCGGCTGTGTTATTATAGACTCTGGGAAAGTCAGAATAAAAAAGCACTCATCTTGAAGTGGGCTTGCTACTTAAATGCTTTCAATAGTTATGTGCTCCATACTTGACTATCCAACATTTACTATGGGCATGATAACTGATACACCAAAGGTGCATCCTTCTCGATCCTCTTATATTAGGGAAAGGTCCTCTTAATGCTCTCGCATTAGATATGGACCGAATTGTCTTACAACATTTTGAACCTAACTCACGTACCGCTTTAATAGGCAAACAACCCAACCCTTACAACATACTACAGCCACAACTCACAAAAGCCAATATCAAAGTGCCAAGCCTTCACCACACAAGCCAATATCAAAGTGCCAAATCACCTCGATGTGAACTCTTGGAGAAGCAAAAACCCTTTCACTTACTTTGATAGCCATTGAAACCCTACCGGCCACCTCCAAAGATAGTCAATGGAGCTAACTAAAATTTATCAGGAAAGCAAAAACCCTTTCACTTAATACCATCAAAACCTTGATGTGAACGAACCCTTCCACTTAATACCATCAAACCGACTTTCATCCCTACTCAACGAATAAATCTTACAATCAAACTAAAAAATTTATCAATATATTTTTTATTTTAATTTATTCAATTCAATCAAATAAAAAATTTTAAAATAAAAATCAACCTAATTAATCAATATAATTAATTTTTTTAAAAATAAAAAATTAAAATAATTAAATTAAAATTTTAAATTCAATCAATTTAATTCAACTTTTACTCACCCCAAAAACTTACAAAACTAATAATAAAACAAATGTAAATTTATTGTTTCCATAAAGGAAAATAGACATGCCAAACAATACCTGAAACAACATCAACAGTTGATGGAAATCCTCATTTGTTTAATAGAAGCATGAAAACTCTACCATTAACAAATTTTGATTGAACCTTAAAAAACTTAATGCTACATGAAATTGAAATTATCTTAAAATCAATAGTCGATGGTTTTTCCATTTCACCAAAACATAATTGTTTGAGAAATCAAAATGCTAGACCAGTTCACTAGCTGCATGCATATAAAAGAGTTGCCATGGCAAGCATAGCTTCATAGAGAAATCCTCAGACCTCTTTCAAAAGTCATTCTGTCCTGCAGATCCACCACCATAACCGCCACCACCACCGCCATAACCACCACCGCCACGGCCATAACCGCCACCTCCATAACCGCCGCCGCCGCCACCATAACCACCTCCACCAAAATCACTCCGTGGTGGCTTTTTGTTAGCATAGCTAACACGAATGTTCCGGCCTTGAAGTTCCTGATCATTACACAGGAACGTCAAAACATTTCAAATGAATCAAACAACAATGATCTTTGCAAAGGATGCCAAAAGAAAGGTATCAGACCCGTCCATCCATGCCAGCCACGGCATTGCTTGCAGATTCATCACTATCGAAGTTGACAAACCCAAACCCTCTCGACCTTCCTGTGTCTCTATCCGTGATAACTCTTGCTGCATAAGTTATAAAGTTACTTCCCAGACTCAATCTGTTTCTTTAAGCAATCACATTCATTACATTACTAAAGAAGTTGGTTGCTTTATGAGACAGAGACACTTGTGCCTACCTTCGATCACATTCCCAAAACTGTCAAATGCCTCCTTAAGTGAGTTGTCATCAGTACTCCAAGAGAGACCTGATAGCAACATGCAAGAGTAAGAGATATTGCGAACATAGTTAAGCATCGTTTAACTTTAAGTTAGTAAATCATAACGGAGAAAGAAAAGGAAGAAATTATACTTCCAACAAAAAGTTTTGTAGACATATAGCGAAGAGAGTTAAGCATTTGGAAAGACTCATTTGATCCGCCTATTATGCTATCTTTACGAATTCCTTGCCCAACTAAGCCACAAAGTTTCCGACAAAATGCCATCTTCCTCTTCTATTCCTCTCTGTTGAAGGTGGATAATTAAAATTTTGAAGTAGATCAATTATGATATGCGGCAATAGAATTAAATATAGCAACACAATTGCAATCACAGGACCATGATTATCCAAAAAATCCAGCTGAAATGTAGAAACCTGTGCTAATTTAACAAAACAAATCAATCAAACTAGTCATTCCTAACACTTGTTTCTGCTATCAATTTAGGTTGATTTGGGCATTGTCAATCGTAAGGTATTCTCTTACTGCAAATTTAGCATAAACCATTGCAGAATTAGACTCAAGGGAAAACACATTAAAAAAAAAACTTCCAAACTTGCAAACAATCAAACAATCAACCTAAAATAGTCCTAGACAATCAAAAACATCCCCAACTCACATACAAGTATACACCATACATTAGGAAACTATTTCTATGATCAATAATCAGTCACTTTTTATCGATCTACAAAATAATCAACAACTCCTTGATTTGTTGGAATCAAATCCACATATTTTTATAATTTGATTCAATACAAAGCATAATCAAGTAAAAATTAAAATAATGAATCCCCCAAACATAAGATAGAATTAAAAATCACTAAAGTAATTCTTAACAGAAAATCATTGAAAGAATCCTATCATAGCTTGTCTTGAGACACTAATTTCGATAAATAATAATAATAACACAAGAACAAGATACAAAGAAGTTCACATATTTCTTCAAGATGCTCGCGAGAAATGTTTCAAGCAGATCTCATTTGGTAAAATTATGAATAGGTCACAATTCCAATGAGGAAACTTAAACAATCATTCTGTAACACTAAAAACAATCAATTCAGAACAAAACTAACCATTACAATCAGAAACATCTTATCCAGTATTTCGCATGGTTAAGACGACCTTCACAACTGAAACCCCATAACAGCAATATTTATGTAATTAACTATTTCAAATATAATAAAGCAAAATAATAAGAAACATTTATCTTCTACTTAGACAGTAAAGACATTTCATTCAATTGTTGAATCTACTATACAATGAACTATTGAAGGCATATTATATGACAAATCAATCCAATCCGAGACCTAGATTATTGACTTCAACCATACACAATAGATCATGCAAAAAACATGCGCTCAATGTAGAAACATCACAAAATAATCTTCATAGGCGACTGAAAGAGCAAAATAAAGAGCGTCTACATCGTGTTTTAGCAAAAGTTCCGGCCCAAAGTCAAAACTTTACTGAAGCAAAGAACCGGAACACCACCATCCAAAGAAAGACACAGATTTATGTCCAAACGCCGGATACTGCAGAGGAGAAACGCCGAAAGGAAACACAGCCAGAAGAACGAGAAGCCCAAAGAAACTAATCGATTTCCTAAACTATCGACGCCGCAATAGAGGAAGAATCGACGACAGAATAACAAAGGCGGCTAAAGAACGAACCTTGAAGATGTCTCAGATGGATCGAGAGAGGTGTTTGCAATCAGGGTTTTGGAAAGAGATTTATAGAGAAGTGGAGGCCGCCCTAGGGTTTAGTCTTGCGGCGCCGCCGCGTCACTGCAAAAATATCTTAGGCGCTTTTCATTTTGACCCTTTAAGTTATATTTTCCAATTCGATCCTCATTTGTTTTAAAATTCCCAATCGAATAATTAGACCAACAAACAAGTGTTTTGGATGATGATGAATTCAATTAGCAAATTTATTATTGAATAAAATATACCTGCATTAATTTTATTTATTTATTTTTATTAATATGCAGCGAGATGCTTAGTACGATAAGATTTGATTGTTATTATCGTTGTTGTTTAATAAGATTAACCAAGATGTTTTTCATGTTTTAGACATGACTTAGGAGAGAGTTAAAAAACAAGAGGGTCACATTTTCCCTGTGTAATTAAGAACTTATTCTAAATTAATAGCATATTCTAAAAGCTAATATTTTGAAGAACTTATTTGAATAAGTCTATCTATAAATCGTACCATAAAGCTAGTAAAATCCTTCGTCTATTCTTCTTCTCTTTTATATTCATTGTAAAGTCTCCTTCTAACTTACCTTATGAATATAAGCGTGAGTCCTAGGGATGATAATGGTCGGGTTTGAGTTGGATTTTATATCATTCGTCTCCATCCTTGTTTATTATATTCATTCTCATTCTCATACCTATCAGATGATCGAATATCCTCAATATTAATAATTTTCTTCATTCCAACCAGCACCACGTTAGTGTCAAATTTCAAAGAACAACTTATATATATATATATATATATATATATATATATATATATATATATATATATATATCAGTACTCGGGTCAGGTATGGGTAGGATTTTACTAGATCGATCATCATATCCGAATCCAAAAGTCTCCATACCTGATTACTCTATTATTTAATCGGGTCTAAAAATCGTTCTCCATTCGAGTCTGATATCAAATCTTCTATCAAATTCAAATGAAATTGTCATCCCTAATGATTCCTAGGGATGTCAATGGGTCATATTTAGGTCGGATTCCATATCTTCCGTCCCCATCCCCATTTATTATTTCCATCCTCATCTTCATTGGATATTCAACTTACATCTTCATTCTCATACCTATTGGAGGATGAATATATTCATTCTACTTACATCTTCATTCTCATACCTATTGGAGGATGAATATGTTGGCGATCGGAGAGATTTCGTATGCTATTCTTGTTCTTGTGTTGTCTCTTGGCCGCCCCCTCCCCCTTCTTTTATAGTGCACCCATGTTCCATAGGAGGATTCTATCTGCAAAGAGAATTAAAACCGAACCGAAGAGATCTCGTCCATCGGACGCAACTAGATCTCATCTAACGGTTCTAATTTAATCTCTTTTGATCCTCTTCATTTATTTCGATCCAATGGATGCAACTTGATCTAATCCCAAGGATACAAGTTGATCTCATCCACTAGCTCATCCTACGGTTGAGAACCAAACTGATCTCATCCGTTTGATTGCATCATTTCTTTAGGCTACAGCAGGGACCTCGAGGAGGTATTGGATCTGGAACCCCACAGGATAAAAATTTTATCCCACCCGGATCAATCGACAAGGTCTTCAAGAAAGAATGAGCTCTAAGTGGGACACGGATTCCTTCTATAATTAATGGCACACCATATAAATAGTAACATCCGAGAATATTTGATCTGACGGAAAGATCTCACCCTTTGGTAAATCAAAGTGATAGTTACTAAATATATGTGCTCGTTTATTACATCGGGATTAAGAGTGCATAAGTATAATAACAGAGGTCTTGTTCAATTTGCGAGTAGTGTAAATCGAACAACCTAATGGTCCTTCAATATACACAAAGTGCACTAGTGTAATTCTACAGTCAAGACAGACAGTCCGACTATGGTTTGTCCAATCTTGGTTGTGAGCCTTAATTTATAATTTACAAGGAGCTGATAATCATCTTCTGTGTCTCACAAACACCATGTTATAATCAATGTAAATTTAGGGGACATGTTACAAGTCTAAATGCAACCATTTGACCAAAACATGATTCTTTTATTTCATGAAATGTTTATATACAATAAATCTATATACTCCAACAGAATATTCATCCTTATAATCATTAGAAGATATGATATTCTCTATATTAATAATCTTCTTCGTTTCATCCGACTATCAAATTCGAGGTCAACCAATACTATATTGATGAATTTGGGTCAATATAAATAAGATTTTATTAGTCTAAATTAATAACATATTCTAAAAGCTAATATTTTGAAAAACTTATTTGAATAAGTCTATCTATAAATCGTATCATAAAGCTAGTAAAATCCTTCGTCTATTCTTCTTCTCTTCTATATTCATTGTAAAGTCTCCTTCTAACTTACCTTATAAATATAAGCGTGAGTCCTAGGGATGATAATGGTCGGGTTTGAGTTGGATTTTATATCATTCGTCTCCATCCTTGTTTATTATATACATTCTCATCCTCATAGGATATTCAACTTTCATTCACGTCTCCATACCCATCGGAGAATCATATATCTATCTTTATCCTCATATCCATCAGATGATCGAATATCCTCAATATTAATAATTTTCTTTATTCTATCTAACTACCAACTTAGTTTTGATTCAATAATCAATTTTGAGTGTCAACCAACACCACATTAGTGTCAAATTTCATAGAACAACTTCACTTATATATATTTAAACGGGTATTCGGGTCAGGTATGAGTAGGATTTTACTAGACCGTCATGATATCTGAATCTAAAAATCTCCATACATGATTACTCTATTATTTAATCATGTCTAAAAAGCTTTCCATACCCATTTGATTTCGGATATCAAATCTTCTATCAACTTCGGATGAAATTGTCATCCCTAATGAGTCCTAGGGATGACAATGGATCATATTTAGGTCGGATTCCATATCTTATGTCCTCATCCCTATTTATTATTTCCATCACCATCCTCATCTCCATTGGATATTCAACTTTCATCTTCATTCTCATACCCATTGGAGGATGAATATTCATCCTTATAATCATTAGAGGATATGATATTCTCTATACTAATAATCTTCTTCGTTTCATCCGACTATCAACTTGTTTCTCATTCGATAATCAACTTTGAGTGCCAATCAGTACTATATTGATGTTGAATTTCAAAGAGATATTTGGGTCAATATAAATAAGATTTTACTAGACCTGCTTCCATACCCAAATTTAAAAATCTCCATACTTGATTATTTAATCAGATTTTAAAAAATTCTTTTACCATTCGGATCGAGTATTAGATCTTCCATCGAATTCTGAGGAAATTGTCATCCTATCTCAGAACATTGTCTTGCATATTTATCAATCAGAGTTCTAAGAAAATTGCTTTGATATCATGATAAAAATTCAAGATTGTTTTTTAGAATCAAGATTCATAGATACACAAGACAACACTATGACATAACACTCTTCCAAAGGACTCACTTTTATATTCACAAGATATATTACAATGAGAGTTTAGGGTTTAGGGTTAAGAGAGAAAAACTTGACTTTTCTAAGTAGTGTAAGAGAGAAAAACTTCTTTTCCAAAAGGAGAAGAAGATTTTTCTTCTTATATTTCTAAAGGACAATTAGTATGTGAGAATTCATGGAAGAGCTATAAGGGTAAAGGGAATCTCCTTGACTTTCGAAGGCGCTCCAAGTTAGAAGTGTCAACGCGCATTATGCTACGTACCATTATAACACGAGCTTAAGTCGGCAAGATTTGATCAGTATTATGCATGAATAGTATTTCCAAACTATTTTATGGAATACCACTTTAAAAATATTATACAAACAAATAACAATGAAGGCCATTTTCGATATGAAAAATACTCATAAGTCCAACAATTTGTATTCCATGAAGGTGAAAGTGGTCGAGCATTATAAAAAACATATATAAAACACCAACACAACTCCTAGCAAGTTTATCTTTGAACAAGATTTAACAAAGCAAAAGAAAAAAAAAAGAGAAAACCACTTACATGTCCTAGTTAAAGGCATGCCTAAACACTGTTTAGATAGAAATCTAATTCATGTGGAAGGCATGTTGTCCATTAGCGGAGGATCATTTTCTCTATCAGATCCAATAGAGACTTGTGCTTTGCTAACATGCGTGTGGGCACTCAGCAGCCATCCCAACCCTCTGCCATGATAGTGAGTTTGATACCGCAGAAGTCCAAAACTGTCATGTGATCCTAGATTTAAATGACGTGTAAATATTAACTAAATCAAGAAAATTAGATAAAATTTGAAAGGCAGTCAGTTGGCAACTTTAGCATCGGATTTCGACCTCTATGTCTATTGGATCTGTTGCTCCACAGATGGTCGGGGAGCCGATCGTGTGGGCCGCCAGGTTGGCGGATTCCAACCTTTTGCAGCATCAATCACTGCAACTCGCGTGCCACCCATGGCCTGCCCCTCCAGCCATCACGCGAAGCTCAGACGAGGCTCTGCACTCGATCCACCTCCGCCAGCGCCCGGTGGAGCGGAACCACCTGGTGCCGGCAAACCGGGCAGTTGGAGTGCGAGCGCAGCCAAGGGTCCAGGCACGCCGTGTGGTAGCAGTGGCTGCAGCTGGGCAGCACTCGGACGGCTTCCCCGTCCTCGAACTCGCACAGGCACACCGGGCAAGTGGTGCGCTCCGCCATCTCCTTCTCCTCCTTCCCGTAGCACCACGCGGGGGAAGCATGATTTGCGCCGCCGTCTCCCAGCCGCTCGCCGTCGTCCCCTCCGTGCCCGAGCCTCCACCTGCGGGCCGCCGCGCGCAGCATGCCTCCGAGATGCAGCGGCAGATCGCCAGGAGCAGAGCGGCCGACGTCGCGACGGCGAGCAGGCCGAGCAAGATTTGGGTGATGAGGTCCCGGTCCATGAAGATGGACCTGTGCTTCCAGCAAGAGTAATAAAATCAGATATCCGCCATGAAGACTGAAGAGCCTTCTGTGCTTGTCTTTGTCTTCGTTTTGTTTCTGTTGGCGCGTTGTCTGTTGTTGATTCTTGAAAAGGTTCAACCAGAAGCTTACAGTGGAGGTCGTTTAACTTCTTTTGCTTAGCTTCACGTTGTCGGCAGAAGGTAAGTTGTACTGAATCATGGTTTGATACATTTGACCTTTTCGGAGTTTAAATTTACGGTTCCATCGGCCGACTACACACATCCTCCACTTGGGTCGTAAGTATCTTTTGTCCTCGGAGAATAGTTGAGTTGGTTACGATTAAGCAGAATTGTTGAAGTGGATAAAGATCGAATCTTAGTGAAATCGAAACAATGTCCTTCCTTGTCGTGGCTAACTGCAACTTCTCGATTTATCTTATCACAGATAATAATGGGATCGACCGTGTGAGATTGTTAGGATGACAAATTCTACCTTTTGTTGAAGCAAGTATCTTTTGCATACCTTAAGGTTTGAAGTACCAATGGAGAGATGAAGTGTCATTCCCTCGAGGCTCATAACTTCTTTCACGTGAAGTGAGGCTCAGGATGACTGTTGAAATGTCTTCTTCAACTTCAATTCATTTGCCTCTTGTGCACAGCAAGTTTTCTCCAACTCTGATGATTTCCTTAGCTCCTCTACTAAAGTCGCCACCGCCGCCGCTTCTTGCTTCCTCGATGTCTTTTCGCCCTCATGGACATGTAGTGGTAAAATACTCAAATAAATAAATAAGAAGATTAGAATTTGAATCTTAATAGGATGAGATCTAAAAGTCAGCCTGTGAATATGTATACATTGTATTCTAAGTTTATCTAATAAATATGTTTAAATTGTATTCTAAATTTATCTAATAGACGAATAAAGAGAGAAAATCATCTGGAAGCTTGAAGTAGCAGATTTTAGTACCAAACGAACTAACAAACTATGTGAGCTTTAATTCCCTGCTCTAAGTGGATACGTAAGCAACTTAAATAAGTTTAGATCTTTTTTATTTTATAATTTTTAAAACATTAAAAAAATAAAATATAAATAATAATCTTGAACCGTCATGAAACATGAATTGAACTGTAATCGATGGATCTGAACCATAGACCATAATCATCTTTGAATGTTAAGGTTAAGGATCAAGATTTTTCAAACTATCGAATCAATGATTTTGAATTGTCAAATCGTCTGTTCCACGATGCAGGTTTAGCTTGAACCAAGTTCCAGTTCATAAAAGGAAACCAAATTAAGCTTGAATAACCATTTCAATGGTTTGGTTCATTTTAGGCTCTACATGGGTTGGCTCAGCTCGTTTACAACCCTAATTATACATCTATTAGTTGGAGACATTACTACACGGAGAAATCGATATGGAATCATGTTTGGTCCTAATCAAATGTAGGATAGCGATTCTACTCAATGAGAAATTCAGCTTTTGGGTTGTTCAGTCACATTGTCTCTCTCCTGATTTCTCATAAGCTACAACAGCATAAACTGTGGTGCATTGCAGATCCTCTAGTGGGAAAGTAACTTTAGAACGCTAACCGTGAAGTGATGCGTCGTTTGTGTTTTTCGATTTATCTTGGTAGTCGGTAAGAAATTTTCATGGGACCGGATCAGTCACCTCTAGGATTAGTCAGTTCGAAGAGTTGGATGCCACTGTAGAACAATTTTTCCACCATTGAATGTCTGGGAGTGGTCTTATTTCAATTCGCATGAAGATCGACAATTTAGATGAATAGTTTGTTCGAGCAATTCCGTTTTGGAGTTGCTGCTGAGACATTGCATTGATCCCCCAAATGGACACTTGAGCATTCTATTGTATGTTTTCTTTACATACGTTGTTATTATTGCTGTTTGGTATAATGTAGAATTGAAGTGTGCCGTCTGTTCTATAACCCTGGATTATTGATCGTATAAGTTAGTTTAGTGACTTTAAAGATTCAGATTGTGTCTTGCTAGATACTCAACATTTCTCTCATTCGAGGTTTAAAATCTTAAATTGTACTAAAGTTTTGGTGTTTGATTGGAATGATATTGTTTCAGTATCGTACTAATGTTTCGATACATGATGTCGATAATAGATTAGAGTTGAAGAATAAAAAGAGATAAACATAGGAAGGAGTATGTGTTGAGTAGGTTTTAAATTGTGTACCATGTCTAGAGAAACAATCGAAAAATATCATTCTAGTGTGCCATCTGTTCTATAAATTACTAAAACTCGATACAACTCAACACACACAATGTCTCCTTCTTTTGCTTCACTCCTCCTTCCTCATTTAACCTCCATATCATCGGCACTATGCATCAGAGCGTCAACATGATACTGGAACAATATTTTTTCGGTCAAAGATTGAAATTATGAAATCTTAGTGCCTAGTGGTATCGAATTTTGATACCGGAATGATATGTTTTGACCATTTCATCTGACACGGTACGAGATTTCAAACCATTCTCTCATTAATAGTGCTAGAAAAGTTGTGCTTACAGTTAGAACTAGTATTTTTGTGCGAGTTTTGTCATCTCTGTTTACTTAAGCAAATACTTTACCCTTTTCAACTATAATAGGACGATCACGAAAATTGGGCAATCGACGGTAGGGTGCTTGCTTGAAGTATTGGAATTCAAAATGATCGAACCAATTGATTCATTGTTCTACTTGCAAGAATCATGTAATGAGCCCATTGTCAGATAGTAAAATTTGCTGATGTATATCTCACATCTCCATGCCAGGTAAAAACTCAAACGAATAAGTGCGAGCGATTCGACTATCTCTAGCAAATAATGTTTGTGTTCTACATCAAGAAGTTGACAAAGATAACTTTTATGTCTTCCTTTTATTTCTGAAATTCTCAAGACACTCTGTATATAAGAGTAAGCGCAGGCTATGGCTTGGTTATTTGTTTAGTTCTTCTTTCGATCGTCATCAAAATTGCAAATTGTCATTGTTTTTGTGTTCCATTTACAGCTTGTTCTATTTCGTAACGACTTACATAAGTCGACCAACTCAGATTTCCCGACTTTTTTTGAACAGATGTGTTTTTCTTGGAGTGATCTGTGTGGTGCAAACTTTGCTGATTTTGTTGCTCGAAAAGCAGTTGAAGTTGGAAAGCTCCTGTAAAGGTTGTTGCCCAGGTATTGTTGTATCCCTTCTTTGCCGGAACCTTTCCCGCCCATTCTGAAATGAAGCTCATAAATTCTTCAATAAAAAGGTGGAATCCACCACTTCAGCAGTTACACACGGTTGATCTCATGACTATCTATAAGGAGGTAAATCGAAAAGTTGTAATTGATCACGATAAAGAAAGACATTGGCTTGGCACAAATTTTTACATTTACAATAAGTCATCGTGTGTACTCGATTGGAAGATGTTCTTGCTCGAATTCAATATAGAATTAAGTGAAAAAAAAAAATCCAAAGAGCACTCTTAATTATCAAGATCGTCAAAAGTAGAGATTCCATCGTAATTTTTGTATTGAAAATATTTTTATTCTAACGTTAGTAGTAGTTAGTTAGTGTAGTAGTTATGAAATAATTAATGCTACTGTAGTTGTTATAATGAGTTAAAAATATTAAAATCGTACACAGTTTGTACGATTTTAATATTTTTTAAAATGATTTAGATCAGATTTAAATAATTTTAATTACATTGATAAAGATTTTTTTATATAAGAATGGTCTCTATATATTATTTTTTATAAGTTGAATTGATTTATTAAAACACATTATAAGTAATTATTCTATAGTTGACTTTAGTTAATTTCTGCAACAACTTTGAAATATGAGTATTTTCAAGATAAAAAATATAATAAAATTTTATTTAAACTTTTTTTTTAAAGAAAGATATTTTTTTAATAATTAGGATAGTTAAAGGACATTTCGTTTTTTATTTTTGCCCAAGAATCAGTAGGGTTTCCTAACAAGAAAGGATCTAATTAGGGGAATCAAAGCTCCACCTCTCTAGATTTAATCGATAGATAAATTAGAAGAGAAAGTCATTTATTTAGTAGGTGAATTGGGTGAAAAGATCATTTATCTTCAAAATCAGTTATCCTTTTTCTTTTGTAAAAATGTGGAATTCGCCACTCCATGATCCCACACAGTCGTCTACGACCATCTGTGAAGAGGTAAATCGAGAAGTTACAGTTGACTACGACAAAAAAGGATATTATCCTCTTCTGCAATGCTACTCCGTCGTAACCAATTTAACTATGCCTAAAGATCAAAATTAGTTATCCCGAACATAAATCTAGATTATTAAATAGAAAATAGGCAACTTATGAGTCTAATTATATTTAATTTTTATTAGGAAACCTAAAATTACAATAAAAAAATAATCTAGATAGATTGAGAAAGAAGTATTGACCAGTTCAATTTGGAATAATTCATATTTTCAGATCGAATCTATGGGTTTTAAAAGTTTTCATAAATTTTTTTTTAAAGACTCACATTGATACCATCCACAATCAACCGTCACGATCGACCTATCACTATAGAACATCATACTCTATCTAAATATTAGAATCGTAGAGCACAATAAGACCGCTCCGCTCCATCATATGATTATCCGACTCAATCTATCTAAATAATTATATTTGATATTATTTTTTATAATTTTTTTTATCAAATCATATTCCAGTTAAAAATCCATTATCGTGGCCCGGCATATGAATAAAATATTTTTGACCACATGTCCTTGTTTGTGCCTTTCTTGGCCACCTTGTTTGACCAGAATGATCCTCACTTTGAGTGCATGAACCTGCATCGTAACAAAATAAATATACTCGATCACCAAATCATAATAATTATTGGAGTCCTTGGTAATGGTGCAACGGTAAGATATCCAGATTATGACTCAGGGATTCACGATTCGATCTCTAGCTACGACATATTTACAAGAATTTTTTTCCAAATGGGGAACGCAATCAAAGGATGTTGGGCATCTGGATTGACCGCTGTATGCGCTTTCCGATTTACCCTGTTGGTCAGTGGGAAATTTTCGTGAGACTGGACCGATCACCCTCAGGGATTGAGTCCACAAAACTGACTGAGATTTATCATTGTGCTCAAGATCATAACCAGTCAACGATCTGAAAACAAAAAAAAAAAAAAAAAAAAACAAAGTGATAATAGTCAAAATCATGTTCTTCACCATCTCACTTTATTAAATATGATTCCGAATCTGCTCCGAAGACTATGTGATTGCTTGCTGGATACGATTTTGATTGTGACTAAAGAAAGAGTCAAATAACGTGACATTTTAGTTGGTGCTTAGGGTGGTTTAAATTTATTCGATAAACTAATCTAGTCAAATTCGTTCGAGTTCCTTCGATTATTTTTTTATGAATATGAATTTGATTGATTGAGATGTTATTGAATTCTTAATTTGAGTCGGTTTGATTGTTTAAAATTTTTATATTTTTTAATTTATTTAATTGATTATTAAATTTGGTGTTAGAAATTTATTTATTTATTTTTATCAATTTATAAATTTAATAAGAGCTTTGTTGATAGATATTATTTATGAATAATTATCTTTGTTAGTGAACGGACATGTATTGTCATTCTCTTATAATGGTGCAGGGGTAAGACCTCAACAGATCACCGTTCACCTATTGAGACATGTGGATTATCGGACTATTAGACCATTTGTGCTTCTGAAAGATTGTCCACTCTAGGATTAGTCGGGCTGTAAGACACAGGTCGATAGTATAGCCATCAATTTGGATTGGGCCCGCCAGATTGGTCCGCCTCATCAAATAATTCATCTTGATTGGGTTGAAATTTTATCAACCTATTTTAAAATGGGTTCAGATGGATTGATTCACTTAGGTCCGCGATCCGCATGGATTAGCCTGTAACGGGCATAACGGGCATGAGTTGATTCGTAGATTGAGAAAATTTATTTATTTATTTTAAATTTTAAAATTAAAATAGATTCGTCTAAATTACAATTCAAGTTTAAAAATTATAACTCAAACTTAAAAATTTCAACTGGATCAATTTAAATTATAATCCAAACTTAAAATTTTTTCATATTTCTAATATTTTTAATTTTTTAACAGGCCTGTGGGTTGCCCGCTTAACCCGCAATCTACCTTGGATTGGGTTGGAGATTTTTCAACCCGCTAAATTGATGGGTTGACCCTTCATGTTTTACGCTGCCATATGTTAGGTTTTTAGTGAGTTGATCTGCTCTGTCATGAATTGATCCATTTGACAGTTTTAGTATAATAAATGAATGAATGAATTAGAAACTCCTAGAGGTTTTGACTTTGGTGTTTGTGGTTGACTTTTTCACAATGGTCATACCAAACCCACATTCAAATTTTATAAAAGCATTATTTAGTGCATTGATTGTACCTGTGTGGTCAAATCAACTTAATTTAGCAATTTTTCTTCATTATACATTACTAAATATGTATAATACACAATCAATTATTTGTGTTCCATTTGTCTACCGCACTTATTATAATCAACTATAAGATTGCACATGGAGCTTTGGAAAATTGTAAAACTAGTTGATTAATTATTTAATTTAAAAGCTTAACTTAATTTTTTAATTTGTGTGTGTTATTATAGGGATTTTGCACAACTCTTCTGCAAAAAGGTGGATCCGCCACCTTAGCGGCCCCACACGGTCGATCCCACGACCATCTATGAAGAGGTAAATCGAGAAACTGCAGTTGGTCACGACGGATCCAAACTCATTACCATCCAAACCAGCTATCGATGATGGCTGATCCAAAAATATTTTTGGACAAAAGTAATTGATGATTATATTGTAGAAGCTAACATGTAGATGCTACACAATGTAGAAGTTATATGCTGATTTTTACACGTTTGATCATGATTAAATTATGTTTATTTGGAATGTAACGAGTGTCATAGAGTCCTTATCGTTTGTTTTGCTTGTTGAAGTATTATTTTAACTAGGTTATCACTAAAAAAAGTAAAATTAAAATGATATAAAATCATTGTCATAAAAGCTAGCAACTAATTTCTGTTAGTACCCAGTAGAATTTTGATGTGTGACCAAATAAGTCTGAAATTATGTCAGAGTTATATTTAATGTGTGTGTAAGTATACAAGGAGTTAGGAGAACACACATGTTTTAAATGGTGAACCTTGGAAAAGCTGCAAGCGAACGAGAAGGATGATATGAGAAAAGAGTCAATGGGCTCAGTGCATCCAAGGTATGAGGAGCTACGAAAGAGTACTCCGACGGAGCAAGAAGAACGTACGGGAGTGAATCGGAAGGGTTGAGTGCATCCGAAGGATAAGAAGGCGGAAGGAAGACTGTGTAAGACGATCAAGACAAAACGGGCGAAGAAAATGGTCAATCCAAGGTTGACCATTCCGACGCTTGAAGCTGTTCCAAGCGCTCTGACTCTAAGCGTTCGGATCCATTCCCGACGCCTAGACTCCAAGCGCCCGACTACCCAATCCAGCTCAGCGGCCATTACCGAGATGGATTAGGATGGAGTCCATGTTAGCAAAATCCAGACGCCCAGATCACTTCCAGGTGCCCGGATTGCAAGAAGTCATTTAGAGCCATTAGTGAATCGTTGTCTGAGTGGATTGAGTTTGACGAATCTAGACGTACGGAAGTGCTACATTAGTACAATGGTCAGATCGAGATAAAGACTATAAATAGACTGAAGCTTGAAGAAGAAAAAATACACTCAATTTACATTTTTGTTTAAGTCTATTTTTATTATTTTACGCTCAACTAATGTACCAGGTTTCTCTGCCTCCGGGTAATTTTCGACAAGGAGATTTGGTGCTTTCATAGTTCTTAGACTAACAATTTGTGGCCTATAATCAAGGTCGTGTCTCGTATTATTTTTATGTTATACTTGTCATTTTAATTAGTGTGTTCTTACTAAAACGTTAACAAGAGAAATTGAAATTATTTTTGCATGTTGCTATCTCTAGCGATCGATGAATTATTTCCATTGCACTAACAACTTTTACACATTATAGAAGCTACATGTTAGTTTTTATGCGGTCGATCGTAATTAAATAATATTCATTTAAAATGAGGTAGTGAAGTGTTATAAAATCTTCATCATTTATTTTATTCGTTAAAATATTATTTTAATAGATTATTATTTTAAAAAATTAATATTAAAATAATATAAAATTATGGTGGTCGAAGTTAGTAATTTAAAAAAAAAAGATAAATGGACCCAATCGACCACTGGTTAAAGGCGTTATAACGAGTGGCCGGTTGCGGATGCTCTAATAACGAGAGGAAGTTTCACATTATAGAAGTTACATGTTAGCTTTTACGCGGCCAATCCAGATGCAAATAAGATTCATCCTTAAAATGTAGTGAGTATTATAAAGTCTTCATCATTTATTTTATTCAAAATATTATTTTAAACTATTAAAATTATGATTGTAGAAGTTAGTAACTAGATACAATATAGAAGTTAATTATTAATTTTTATTAGGTCGAATGAGTATATTTATTTGATTTTAATTGAAAATGAGATTTAGAAAGATTTTATTGATTTTTACTTTTTTTTTATATATATATTTTTTATTTTATTATATTTTAAATTTTGACTTATTTAATATAAATATTTCACTGTTGATACGGCCGCCGAATCTGCCGCTGTGTCGGGCTCCCATTCGGCAGTCAACGTCTCCCCGTTCATCTGCACGGTGACCGGTGATAGCCGGTAGCCGGTGCTCGCCACCACGATAATAAAAAATTTAAAATTTTATATTTTTTATTGGTGTCTTTATATATATATATATATATATTTTACTTTATAATATTTTAAAATTTGTTCACTGTTGATCGAATCCTCGGCAGTCAACGTCTGTTCATCTGCACGGTGCGGTGATGGCCGGTAGCCGGTGCTCGCCACCACGGTTTGTTCACTGAAGCGGCAAGATTTTTTAGTCCCACCTCTTGCCATCATCCCCAACTCCTCACTCAGGCAGATTCTTCTCTTCCTCCTCCTCCTCTCACTATAAAATAAGTTCAACCTCACGACCTTCGGCTTACCACCATCTTCCTCTCCTCGGCTCCTGCCCTTTCCCCTTCCCTTTGACCATCGTCGAGGTATGCGCGCTCTTATCTCATAGCTTTTGTTCTTCTTCCCTTTCTGTTTTGTTTTTGTAAATTTCTGCTCTTCGAGCAAGCTCCTCGTTTTGATTTGGTGGCGGTTTCAGATCCCTCAAAAAGTTCAGCTTTTGTAGTTGTAAACCATCAAAAGATGATTTTTCTTGAGATCTGAGTTTTTTGTTTCCCCCCTTTGTTATTTAGCCATGATTTGTTTGTCGAACTTCGTTTTAATATGATGAAATCGGTGTATGTGTGCTGAGAGTTGAAGTTGTTCGATTCGCTTGTTTTGGTGTAGAAGGCGATGGAAAGCCACTGACCAGGAGCAAGATGAATCAGTTTTTCAGTTTGATGAGTTTGTCATTCATCCGAGCGATTTGGAAGATCTGAGGAGAGGAAAGTTTCCGATCGCGTCGGTTTCTGTTGCCGACGATGTAGCTACTTCATCGGTTACAGACATCCAGGACGGGCATCTCCATTACCAGATGGGAAATCACTTCTTCGATGAGAACGATTCGCCGAGCACGGATCAGACTTCCTCTCTGAGCGCGAGCAGCGAAATCGAAGTTCCTGAGTTGTCTTCGGACACGGTGTTCAGTTACATCAGCCAGATGCTGCTGGAGGAGAACATGGACGATAAGTTCGACGTGTATCCGGAAGATCCAGCTCTTCTGGCCGCCGAGAAACCCTTCTACGAGATCCTCGGCGAGAGCTTCCCGCCTTTGCAAGATCAGGACTCCAGCCATGACGCAGATAGCCCTGATGGTGGCGCCAACGACGGCGTGCTCGCCGGCGATAGCTGGCCTTATGATCCTCTCGAGTATCATCAGCTGCAGACGGATCCTGTTCCTGTTGATTACTCTGCTCTGTCTCCATTTTCCTCCGCGATAGAGGACTCGGCGTTCTCGGTTGATGATCTCCTCGCTCAGAGTGCTCCGGCTTGGCAGTTTCAGCAGGGCCTTGAAGAAGCTCGCAGGTTCCTTCCCAGTGATGAAAAGTTGGTGATCGATTCGGAGGCGAAAGGGTTTCAGCTCCCTCCAGAACCAGCAGAGGAGAGGAATTCCTCGAGGGCGGAACCAGTTCATGCGTCTCGGGGAAGAAAGATTCAGCATGACGACGACGATTTGGATTTGCAGGAGGGGAGGAGCAACAAGCAGCCAGCTTTCTCCAATGCCGGACCTGTCAATTCAAAGTTCTTCGACGACTACCTACTCTGCGGCTTGGAAAACAAGTGCGAAAGGAAGAGCGATCGGAAGCAATCTGAATCGGAGAACGACGAGGCGAGCAGAAGTTCTAATGGCGGCAGTCAAGCCAAAGCGTCGAGCGGTGCCGGAAAAGGCCGAGGGAGGAAGCAGCCCAAAGAGGAGGTGATCGATCTCAGGACACTTCTCATCCATTGCGCGCAGTCCGTGGCCATCGACGACCGGCGCAGCGCGAACGATCTTCTGAAGCAGATCAGGCAGCACGCGTCCCCCACCGGCGACGCAAACCAGAGGATGGCAATTCACTTCGCCAACGGCCTCGAAGCGCGAATGTCCGGCACGGGGAGCCAGCTCTACCGTTCCATCGTGGCCAGAGGAATCTCCAGCGTCGACATGCTGAAAGCTCACCGGTGTTACGTGTCCGCCTGCCCTACCAAGAAGGTCTGCTACTTCTTCGCCAATCGAACGATTATGAACGTCGCCAAGGACGCCGCCAGGTTGCATATAATCGACTTCGGCATCTACCACGGCTTCCAGTGGCCGTGCTTCATTCGCCGTCTCGCCGACCGGCCAGGCGGCCCTCCGAGGCTCCGGCTGACCGGCATCGACGTACCGAGGCCCGGCTTCCGGCCAACCGAGCGCGTGGACGAAACAGGACAGCGCTTAGCTGACTACGCTCGCAGGTTCGGCGTTCCGTTTGAGTTCCAAGCGATCGCGACCAAGTGGGAGACCATCCGGATCGCCGACCTCAACATCGCCGACGACGAGGTGCTCGTCGTCAACAGTCTGTTCCAGTTCAACAACCTGATGGACGAGACGGTCCTCGAGGAGAGCCCTCGAGACACGGTGCTGAGGACCATCAGAGACCTGAACCCTTCCGTCTACGTCTGCGCGATCGTGAACGGCTCCTACAATTCGCCCTTCTTCGTCACTCGGTTCCGGGAAGTCCTCTTCCACTACTCCTCCCTGTTCGACATGATCGAGACGAACGTCCCGCGCGAGGACGAGGCGCGGCTGCTGATCGAGAGCAACATCTTCGGCCGGGACGCGCTCAACATCATCGCCTGCGAGGGCGCGGAGCGCGTCGAGCGGCCGGAGACGTACAAGCAGTGGCAGGTGAGGAAGCTCCGCGCCGGCCTCAGGCCGCTGCCGCTGTCGCCGGAGATGGTGAAGACCGCGCGGGAAACGCTCAAGGACTACCACAAGGACTTCGTGATCGATGTGGACGGGCAATGGCTGCTGCAAGGGTGGAAGGGGAGGATCACCTACGCCCTCTCCTCGTGGAAATCCAACATCGCAGCTTAGCAGTAGCTTCCTTCCATGGCGTTGCGAAGAACTGCACTGTAGCATGGATCTTCATGCCGCGACTGTGGACGGTGCAGAGGTCAGCCATCCTCATAAATGGACGGTCAGATGTTTGTGGGTAGGATGATGCTTATTTTTATGAACCCTTTTATTCTCAGTTAGTCCAATATTTTTTTATTGCGCTCTTCATTTGAAAGATAATTCTTACAAATATGCTGTGGTTGGGGATCGAATCACAAGTACCTAAATGATAATCTAGATGTCCTACTATGACACTATGTCCTGGGGACTTTTATGATAAATCTCAGTCAGTCCTATGGACTCAATCCTTGGGGGTGGTCGGTCCGGTCCAGACGGAAGTTTTCCACCGACCACCATGGTAAATCGGGAAACGCATATGGCGGCCAATGCAGATGCCAGCATCCTTTGATTGCGTTCCCCATTTGGAGGAAAATTTATGTAAATACGCCGTAGCTAGGGATCGAACCGCGGGTCTCTAGGTCACAATCCGGATGTCTTATTGTTGCACCATTGCTCCGGGGACGTCTTGGGGACTTTTATGAACCTTGCTAAGAAGTAAGGCTGCCTTTAACAAATTTAATTTGTTCAAAAGGTTCTATCGAATCCCTCCTCCAACTGCTTATTTCATTCATTCGTGATTTTCAATGCATTTGTGATTTTAATTAAAAATTCATTTGTTCTTTTTATATGTGAAAAATAAATATCTCCTCCCTGCTAAGTTAAAATAATTCGTCTCTCTTATCATTTGAAATTGTAGAAGTCGAAACTATTCATATTCTTAGCTTGCGATAAATGAGTTAGGGACGAGAGATGTATTATTTTGACTAAGCAAATAAAGAAGATATTTATTTTTCTCGCATAGAGAGATGTGAATGTTGTTAGATATTGGATACTTAACTAATCAATACAGTTTTATAGAAAAATCAGAATGTCATCAATTGATGAAAGTCGTAATTGACTTCAAAATTGAAATCTACGTTTCGCGTAGATAGATTTAGACTATTAATTTGTTCAAAATCGATTAAGAGTGAATAAGAAATTAATTGTTTAAAGTCAAGTCCAGAACAACATTTATTGTTAATTAATGTTATATAAGGAAGCAGATGGAAAAATAATCCCACATCAGAATTTTTTAATGAGTTTTCTTTCTTTATTAATGATGCTGTGTTAATAGAATTAACACAAAAAGATCATGTGCTTTTTTCTCAAGGGCGAGCAGAGCTCGCCACGCGCGCACGTGCTTAATGGGTGCTTTGTCAGTGCACTTTGCATTTATGTGTCGTCGAGCATTGAGAAGCTTAAATTTATGCTCCAGATGACATTACAGTGCCTACGTGACACTCGGGTGACGTGTCAGTTGACGTGACAATGCCTATGTGGCATCCACGTGGGCAAGAAGAGATGACTGGACTGTTGATTGAGCGAACAGATGATAACTGTTGATCAAAGAGGTATGATGGATCGCATATGATGCGATTTGGAGCGTTGGATGGCGAAGAGTCACGATCTGATCACCGCTTGGGATGAGACTTGATCTGAAGTGTCAGATTGAATGGATCATTTGATCCAGATCTGACGGCTGATAATCAAAGAAGAAATCTGAGGTGAAACCCTTCAGATCTGATGGATGAGATTAAGTGAGCTATGTGAAGGGTTACAATCCTCCAAATTGGACGTTTCAGATTGATCTAGCCCAAAGGACACATCCTCTCACCCAAAGAGTATTCAACATTTTCATTTAGTATAAATAGATCCCTCCAAATGTTGGAAATTTCATCGAATTAATCGATTCTACTCTTCCTTCTACATTCATCTTCTAGTGCATTCGGAGTAAAAAAGCCTACGAGAAGGTTCGCTAGTCTCGGAGTTTGAAGTGCTACTATTCGGAGACGTTCGTCGTTGTATCTTGGAAACGAGTTGCTGTTATCCGTAAGCACCGTAGCGGAGCAATATCGTTTATAGAGATAGTGTTGAACACTAGCCTCAACAATCCGTATCAGTTTACGACATCTCTAGAAGCTATCGGTACCAACAAATGTTACGTGAATCTGAACTAACGAATGAATTTTTAATTAAAATATACTTCAGATGCATTGAGAAATTATGAATAAAGTAAATAGTTGGAGGAGGGATAAAATCGAAATCAGGTGCGTTTTTTTTTTTTAATTCTTAAACTTGAATGTATCTTTTGGACAAAATTAAATTTGAAATGTGCTCGTTAAGAATTTATCCAAAACTTCTTCACAATTTGTAGAAAACTTTTTGAAGAATAATGGTTATATATTTGTTTAGTTGTGTGAGTTTTTCTCTCTTTTTTTTTAATTTTTAAATGTTTTTTATATATTTTTTAATAACGGAAAAGATGAAGAAATAGTGTGTTTGTTTTGATATGGAGATGAGGAGCTATGATATTATATAATTAATGTTGGAACGGAGATAATTAGTATCATGTGACATGAAGTCAAAAGTCAAATTGAATGGAAAGTCAAAGTCAAGAAAAGCGCATATTCGGTCAAGGCGAGTTCAAGTCAAGTTGAGCTCGGGTCCAATCAAATCAAATTTAGGTTAAGTCAATCTTTACTAGAAGATTTTAAATCAAATTTATTTGAGTCACATCGAGTTTGGTTTATCAGAATTAGGAATTCTGATTCAATTGAAACATTGATCACTAATAGATGAATCTCTCGGTAGACAGGGAAGAAATATGTCTTTTCAATCAAGAGAAAAGAAGTATGTTGTTTGAGAATAAATATCACCATTTTACTTTCCATTTAAAGATAATTGAGTATAGCATCAAAGAGAAAAATTTTTTCTAGTATTCTCAACTTTCTTTATTGTTTATTTTCACTTTTCATTTTCTTTATCTTTTCTTTAAAGTTTGACTTGAGCATCAGAAGGGCCTTGCGAAGTCTTGATTCGCCCACCCTCCTATCATTTTCCTTGAATCTTTTCAAATCTTTGTCCGAGGATTCTTGTGGTGCTCAATAGTTGAAAGCCTATCTCTTGAGAAGTTATCCCAACAAAAGTCGACTTTTTAAGAAGTCATTCTAACTAAAGTCGATCTCCTGAGAAGTTGTCCTAATAACAATCGACCTCCTGAGAAGTGGATCTAATAAAAGTCCGACCTAACTAAGGTTGTACTTGAAGGAAGTTGACTTTTTTGAAGCACAACTCCCTTGAAGTCTGACTTAAAGAAGGTTAACCTCATTTGAAGCCTGACTTGACGAAGGTCGATCTCCCTGAAGCTCGACCTGAAGAAGGTTGACCTCATTTGAAGCCCGACCTAAAGAAGGTTGATTTCATTTGAATGCCAAGTTGACAAAGGTTGACCTCATTTAAAGCCCAACCTAACGAAGGCTGACATACCTAAAACCTGACCTGAAGATAGCTGACCTCGTTTAAAGTCTGACTTGATGAAGGTTGACTTCTTTGAAGACCGACCTAAAGGAAGCTTGACTTGATTAGTATCCAACTGGTTGAAAGTATTCGGCCGTGGTTACTTTGCTAAGTCATTTCATCCCTTCCCTTGATCTCAGATCGAATCAATTAATATAGGGCAAAATTACTAATTAAGGTTATAGTTAAAAAGATTTCATTTTCATATGTTTTTTATATAAGCATTGAGATAGTGAAATTATTTTAATTTAGTAAAAATTATTAGGGTTGTAAATGAGCCAAAATAGATTACTATTAATAAATATTATTTTAATAAAAATAATAAGGATTCCTTTTTGTTTTGACTATTAATATAAGCGCATTTACAAGTGTCTTTTATTTTTAAATGTTCCTTTCATCATTTATAAAAAATATCTAATACTGTTTTTTAGCAAAAGTAAAAAAGACGTTCTATTTTACTTATTTAATTATGTATAATTATTAAAATATTTTAAATATTATTTTATATTATTATTTTCTATTTAAATTTTAAATTAATCAGGTATATTATAATAATTAATTATAATATAAATTTTTACTCATAGTTATAAAATAGTAGTTATAAGTGTTTTTACAGTTAGGTACGATCGGTTTAAGACAAAAACGTCTTCTTAAATTTTATCCTTTATTATTTATTTTTTAAAAAAGATATTAATAACTGACCAGAACTAAAAAGCGGTAGCAGATAAAGGAGATGTTAGAATTGATTGACTTAACACGTCCCCACTGATGTCTCTCTCTATTATAGTAGTTAATTTGAATTAGATTCATCTTATTAATATATCCTATCAAATAATTTAGACAAATTAAATTAAAATTTTATCAATCTATTTTAAAATGAGTTCAGATGGATTGATCCATCTAGGCTCGCGACTCACTCGCGATCCACTTGGAGTTGGTCCGTGGGTTAAGAAAGTTTATTTATTTATTTTAAAATAAAATTAAAATCAAAATTTAACAAATTAATGGGTTTGACCTGTTTAAATTTCAATTCAAATTTAAAAATTACAATTCAAGTTTAAAAATTTCAATTTAATCAATTTAAATTTTAATCCAAACTTAAAATTTTTAATATTTTTTTACAAACTGTGGATTGATCCGTCTAACCCGTAACTCGTCTTGGGTTGGATTAGGTTGAAGATTTTCTAACCCATCAAGTTGATGGATCGGCCTATCCCGTCCTTCCATATAATAGATTTTTAATGGATTAATCCAGTCTATCATCGGTTGATCTATTTGACAGCTCTACCTTATGTAAAAGAGACGCTTGGTGATGACATTTTGTAAGAACATGGACAAAGGATAATCAAAGTCATAAAGTTGTGATTATGATAAATTAAATAGTCTATCGAATTGTCCAATTCTGTTGGGCTACAATCACTCGCCTAATTTAGTTCGATCATGTAAATTCAGAATAATAAATTTTTAAATTAATAAAATAAAAAAATTTAAAAATATATTTTTAATTTATGTTATAGATTCAAGAATATAAATATATTTAAAAAAATTTAAAAATATATAAATTTTAATTTAGAAATGATTCAGAATTTTCTACATTCACGTTCCATTAGAGCTTAAGTTTGATAGCACCGACATTAGAGTATATTTAGTTAGACAAAAACAAATCAAGCGTGGAGCACTTAGATAAAGATGGATTTAACTTTATTTGTAATGGCTGCTAAGAGAGATTCTTTGTTTTTATTTGATGTATTTAAATTTTACGATTTAATTAATTTTAAAGATCATCAATTTAATTTTATAAAAAAATTTTATTGATCATCAAATTAAATTAAAAAATATTGATAGATTTTGACTGACAAACGATTTAGTATTATAAAATTTTTAAATTTTTTAAATATAATATACTTAAAATATGAAATTTGTGTCCTTGTTATTTATGGAGTCCATGCACCAAAAATCCTTAAATATTTTAGTCTAAAGATGGATTTAACATGCACCAAAAATCCTTAAATATTTTAGTCTTCCCCGTCTATGAAGGTAGCTAGCATTTATTATATTTATTCTATTTGGAAAATTATATTATTATTTTTTTCAATACTAATATTATATTCAAATATTTTTTATTAAAATAAAATGCTATGTTTTTTATGATAATAAAAATAAATGGCGTGTTTTTTTTAAATCTAAAAATATTTACAAGTATTTGAACAAACTCACACATTATGAGAACAGTAACCGACACGCGTCTTTTGTTTTCAGCGGCTCTACGCAGAATATTCAGGGTAAGAAAGCGAAAGGACGTAGCCGCAGTACGCTGCCACGCTGGTGAAACAAATATCACATGTTGTAGGACACGTGTCCTTTCCTGTGCCCCGCTCCGCCACTTGCCGAAATAAATGCACTCGCATCGAGACATTGCTCATAAACTACCCCGCCCTCTGCAGCTCTGCCCCCCGCGGGCCGTCTCGCCGTGCTCGTGGAGGAGAAAGGAGGATCTGGCGAAGACGACGAAGATGGAGGAGCGAAGTGAGAGGTTGCTGCTATCTGATGAGAAGTGGAAGGGCGAGGAGGAGGCGGAGGAGGAGGGGCTGAGGCAGAGGATATGGAAGGAGAACAAGAAGATGTGGATCGTTGCCGGACCGGCCATTTTCACGCGCTTCTCCACCTTCGGCGTCTCCTTCATCACCCAGGCCTTCATCGGCCATGTCGGCCGCGTCGAGCTCGCCGCTTATGCGCTCGTCTTCACCGTCCTCACGCGATTTGCCAATGGCGTTCTGGTACCTACTCCCTATCTTGTCTCCGGCTGTTTCGCTCTGTGAATAGGGTTGCTTTGATTATTTAGGGATGCGCGTCGCCGAATGATGCGATATCTTACTGTATCGAGTTTAGATGAATAGAGATTGTTAGGGTAAAAAAAAAAGAAACAAAAAGAAAAAGAAAAAGAGAGAAATTTCTATTTAATTTCATAGATCTTTTTTGTAATTTAAAAATGGTCAAGCTTAGAAAATATAGGCCCCTTTTCATTGCGGCCTAGGACAATGAGGTAGGATGGAGAAGGAGATCGTAAATTGTAGGCCTCCTTGGAATGTTGGGAAAGGAAATCATAACCCTAACCATCTGAATTTGTGATATCAGCTAAAGACTGTTTGGCTAGTCAAATTGTATAACAAATATTTTTCTGCAATATGCTTCTTTAAGAAGAAATGCAAACAAGGGATATGAAATTTCTGGAAGCTGATGCTGTAATTGGAGCTAGTGGTTATGCTCACATAAAATTAGTTGAACGTGGATAAACATGATGGAATTGAAGTATAGGTTTGGATTTTTGTTTATGTCATAATAGACATGTAATTATGTGGTTATGTAATGCTTATACTTGATGATGTATGGATGACACTGCAGTTGGGAATGGCAAGTGCACTTGAAACTCTCTGTGGGCAATCTTTTGGTGCAAAAGAATATCGTATGCTTGGCATCTATCTTCAACGATCTTGGGTTATCTTGCTTTGTTGCACAATTCTTCTTCTACCCATTTATGTCTTTACAGCTCCGATCCTTAGATTCCTTGGGCAAGCTGAAGATATAGCAGCGATGGCTGGCACTATCTCACTTTGGATTATTCCAATCATCTTCTCCTTTGTCTTCTCCTTCACTTTTCAAATGTATCTGCAAAGCCAAAGCAAGAATCTCATCATTTCTTTTTTGGCTGCATTTTCACTTGGTCTTCACATCATCCTCTCTTGGCTCACGGTGTTCAAGCTATCCATGGGAGTTTCTGGTGCAATGATTTCAATGATCCTAGCAATGTGGATTCCCATATTTGGTCAGTTTGCATTCGTCTTGGGGGGTGGTTGCCCAGATACATGGAAGGGCTTCTCAACAAGTGCTTTCAGTGACCTGTGGCCAGTCATAAAACTGTCATTATCTTCTGGAGCCATGTTATGGTATCAGTCTCTTTGTATTAGCTCTCTTTGATTGTTTATTCTTCACTTAAGAATTTTATACATGCAAATCTCTTTGTCTTTCCCAGCTTGGAGCTTTGGTACAATACCATATTGGTATTATTAACAGGACATATGAAAAATGCTGAGGTTGAAATTGATGCTCTTGCTATATGGTATAAGTCTCGATGTTTAATTCTCACTCTCTCTTTGCCCCTGCTCACGGTGCATTTTGATAAACAGCTTAAACATCAATGGTTTGGAAATGATGATTTCTCTAGGTTTCTTGGCTGCAGCAGGGTAAGGTTTATATTTGATTGTTTACAAATTTTAGACATTTAGCTATGATTGGTTGGTGCACTTACATAAATACCTGCAGAGTTCGCGTGGCCAATGAACTTGGTGCTGGAAGTGCTAAAGCAGCAAAGTTTTCAATCATTGTCGTTGTAGCTACTTCGTTTTCTGTAGGATTGGTTCTGTTTTGCGTGTTCATGCTGGTTCGAGGCCGTGTTGCTTATTTGTTTACCGATAATATAGAAGTGGTTAGAGAAGTGGATCATCTTTCTCCTCTATTGTCATTTTCAATCCTACTAAACAGCATCCAGCCAGTGTTGTCTGGTGAGTTCTACTAAGCTTGTTAGCTTGCACGAAGCATTATGTTATAGCTGATCAAACCCTAAAACCTCTCCTGAAATTTTATATTGGATGATAGATTTTTTTCGAACCATGCTGCTGTATGAATAGATCATCCATATTTCCATAGATCTAAGTTGATTTCCCTTTTATGTGTGGGAATTAACATTGTCAGCATACTTGGTATTGTATTGACCAGAAAAAATATATATAATTACTAAGCCTAAAATAACATGTTAGGTTTACTTTTTTACAATGTACAGGTGGTGTTACTAAAGAAACACAGTTACTAAAATAATGACTTTCTAAGGATAAAATTGGTAAATTGCATTGGCCCTAAGATTTTTAATGGGAGGACTTTAAATTATTTAGAGATATATAAAATTTTAATCACATAATTAGTATTGTTGCAGCAGAGAAAGATTGCAATGGAGACATTGACTTTTTGTCATAGCATTGGTAGAGTGAATAAAATTCTGGAGAAGTATAACAGCTCTTGCATAAAGTCATATGTTTCAGAGTAAACCTTTGGCCTAATCAAATAGTAGTTTTTTATTTTACTCTGAGAACCATCTTTTATCAAAACATAGTTCATGTGTATTCATGTTTCGATGCAGCCTTGTTCGTGTACAACCATGCTTTGTTAAAACATAGGAAAAGCATGATCCTGAGGGGAATAATTCCATTTTTTGGGGCTTTACGACTTTTCTGAAAATTGAGAGTCACTGATATAAGACTTCTATTTATATCTTAATTGTCATTCAATCAGGTGTTGCAATTGGAGCTGGGTGGCAGAGTGTGGTGGCTTATGTCAATATCACTTGTTACTATGCCATAGGAATACCTATAGGGGTTCTTCTTGGGTATTTAATTGGATTTCAAGTGAAGGTAAAATTTTGTTCGTCCCTTTAACTGTTTTTTATATTCTAAATTAGTTTGTCTAGCATCCATAAACATGTAAAATTATGTTTCTGCCATCTCATCGTCACGACGATACCTTTTCATCGAAGGTGTTAGTTTACACTAATCGCAAGCATCTGGAGCTAAATATCACTGAAACTAGTTCATACTGTTATTTCTGATAAATTAAGCATTCCTGCATAGTTTTCTAACTACTGTTAGCATTCAGGAAAAGCATGAATTTTAAATGAAGGAAACATGATTGTTCAATTCATGCAGGGCATCTGGATTGGAATGTTGCTGGGGACGTTTGCTCAAACTGTTGTTCTTATAATAATCACTCTAAGAACAGATTGGGACAATCAGGTACTGTTTTCGACTCATGGTAGCCGTCTTGCTTGTAAGATAGCTAGCTCAGACATATGAAGATTGTTACACCCATGTGATTTATGTTTCTGACTTTTCATTATGTGTTTCTGTGCTTTAGTCCATGGCTTCCCTTTCAGATTCCATCATTTTAATCTCATTGTCCAGGTAGCTCTTGCCAAAGCTCGCGTCAAGAAGTGGACTGTTGGAACATCAGAAGATAATGATGAATCTGCATGACTTAGCTGATACCTCGAACTGTCGTCGGTTCGAAGGAGAACGACGACTCTGGTAAAATTTCGAAAACTATTTATTTTTTGCTGGTTGCTTAATAATGTGCGTCTATATCCTTCCTTCCGATTGTTGTGTGAAACTAGTCGCTAATATTTGCATTCAATGTAGTGGACAAGTGCATAAGCTCTGGGATGGTGTATGATAAATTTAGAGAATTTGATAATATAATAAGAAGTTTCCAAGTAGTTAGTATATGTATATCATTAATGATAAAATTTTAAAACTAATAAATGATCAGTTGAAAAGGTTGTGAATTGTAATTTAAACCATATAGGGTATTATGGTCTATGTAATAGATTGAAGAGAAACCAAACTGCCCCTAGAGCTACGATGCAACAGCAAAGTGTTTTCATAGTTAAATAGGCATAAATGAGTCAATTTTTAATCATAATGTATTGTTGATTAATTTTTTTCGGTAGGAAGATAAGTTTAGAATGTTAGTAGTAGAGCGATGAGCTTTTCATGCTTTTTTGATTTATTTTGGTGATTGATAGAAAATTAAGATTAATAGGTTCGAAAAAGTATTGGATATCTGAATTATAAAAAATTAAAACTTTATTAGAGTGAGAGAGCAACGCTCCGATGGGATAGGAGTTAATCAATAATTTAACTTCTCACTTTAGGAGTTACTCTAGCACGGTTATTAAGTAATAAAATAAGAGATATAATAATTATATTTAGAGTTTTGAATTTTATGTTTTAAAAGAGACAGCTTTGAATTGTGTGATTACTTATAGTCTTGAGCTAGAGTTTACTTTTTAAGAGTTTGCGTGATTACTTGTAATATAGAACGTTTGACTCTGTGTACAAAGAGGACTTTTGAGTTTTTTTTCGTGTGTTTATGCATGGACTTCGGCTAAATTGAGATGATTTTTTTCTCACAGAGTGAATTGCAGGTCGTTCACCTTATTTTTATATGAGGCACCTCACGGGATGGATTGCAGGTTGTACATTCTATTTTTATGTGAGACACTTTTCGAATGGATTGTGGGTCGTTTACCCTATATATATGTGTTTGTATATGTGCATTCACATGATGTATTTCGTATTAGGTGGTTTGCGAGCCATTCACTTCATGGACATACAATACATCTTTTTTGGGTGAATTACAGGTCGTTCACCTGATCTATGTATGTGTATGTGCATGCATACGATGCATTTCGTTAAGAGTGGATTGGAAGTCGTTTACTTTCATATCGATGCATCATTCTCGGGTGGATTGTAGGTCGCTCATCTTGAAATTTTCATTTATACATGATGTGTTCGTATTAAATGGAATGTAGGTCATTTACCTTTACTTATACGACATATCTTTGTTGAGGATGTTACATATTGTTCACCCACTCAATATGTTATGTTAAGTGTTAGATAAAATAAGACTATAATGTGAGTAATATTGGAAATAAAAAATTAAGGAGAACTGATGAATATAATTAAGAAGACAACAAAAGACGAATGTCAAGGAAATATAAATTGTAAATATATTATTGTTTTTTATTATATTTTCATGCTCATCTCGTTTATTTTCACTTTGTACTTTGTGCTCACTCTCCCTTTTCTTTGATCCCCAGGTTAATTATTGAGATATATGCATAACACTAGTGAAGTTATTTCAAAGGTATGCATGTGGTCAGGTTATTTAGTTTTGCTCTATATTTTACTCTGACATACAGTTCACGTGCGGTGAGCAAAGTTAACGTCGCAGCGAACCTAGTTCGTGCGGGGTGTGACATCTCACTTGTCAAACATTCATTCTGCTTTAATCTACCTAGACTTTACACTTACCTAGAGTTCACTCTTCTTGGATTTTTCACTTTTGTCTAACATCCGATTTCCTACAACCTATTAGCACTTTCCACTTACCAAACATCTAATTCCCTTTGACTTGTTTGAACTTTACACTTACCTAAAGTTTACTCCTCTAGGGTTTTCACTTTTACCTAACATCTAGTTTCATATGACCTACTATGACTTTTCGCTTACCTGTCAAGCCTTTGACCTACTTGGACCAACTCGTTGTCAACCCTGACCATAAATCGATTGTACATATAATCTTCCTCTCATACTGACACAATTAAACATCAAAATCCTAAACCATAGGTTGATTACACCAATAAAATGAACCAAATCATTGAAATGGTTGTTCAAACTCAGTGTCGGCTCAAGGCATAGGCCACTAAGGCCTATGCCTAGGGCCCCCAATGAACTTGGGGTCCATTGTTATTTAAAATATATATATTTTAATAATTTTTTTTTATACTAATCAAACAATATGTTCATTTCACGAGTTCACGGTGCTTCGATTTTCGTAGGGACACATCACGCCTATATGGTTACACATGAGAATTGAATGCCGTTTCATGCATTTGATGCACTACTCACGTCTGCATGCATGAGAAGTTACTGCATGCATAAAAATTAATGCATGGTTGAATTGATGAATCATTCTAAAAATAATGTCTTAATAAAGTCTTATTTACGTTCAACAATATTTTAAGAAAGATTAAATAATCTAACAATTTTACCAATTGAAAAAATTTTATTAACAAAATTTAAATATAAAAATTTAATTAATAATTTATAGAAAATTAAATTTTATATAAAAATCAAAATTTAAAATAATAGTTAAAAAACTAAATTTTATATAAAAAATTATTTTTAAATTAATATTTTATTTAAAAAATATTTTAAATCTATCATTGTCGGTCCCAACTCTGAATGAAAAAGAAAGAGAAAAAATTTTATATTTAAAAATATATATATTAAAAGTCTAAAAAAAATTTAGCCTAAGGCCCCGTAAAACCTTGAGACGACCCTGTTCAAACTTAGCTTGAGCTTGGTTCATTTAGATATTATCAAATTCTTAATTCAACTTGTTTGATTATTTAAAACTTTTATATTTTTGTTTATTTAGTTGCTTAGTATATATGCTTGTTTGTATATTTATCATATTGATAAGAGCTTTATTTATCAATATAGAGTTTGTTCATGAACATTATTTAATAGTTCATAATTTATTTATATTGATGAACATTAACCAGTTAAATAAATATATTTAAATTTATTTAATTTAATGATTTATTTAAATTTATTTATTTATTTGACCTTATATTTAATGAACATAAATAAATTTTTATTAAGCTAAACATTACATTTGTTCATGATCATTTGATTCATTTATAACTTTAAAAATTATAACATCTAGATCAGTTTCATATCAAAATATTTTTTTTATTAACTTGATCAAAATTACTTAAAATTATCGAAGTCATTCTAACTTGATTAAAATAGCCTTAATATTGTCGTAACAACTATCACTATAGTTGATAAGAGTGTTAAATAGGATCGCTAAGGTGGCGGATCCACCTTTTGCAGAAGATAAGAGTGTTAAATAAATTTTAATCAATTTGGAGTGATAAAGTTGGTGCAATTTTATTATGATAATAGAAACTATAAGCGCGCTCCACATTGTAATAATTATGTCTATAGTTGCAACAAAAAAGTGAAATTCGCCATTCCAATGGTCCTACATGGTTGGTCTCATGATCATCTATGAGGAGATAAATCGAGAAGCTGCAATTGACCATTATAGGGGAGAGCATTACCTTGGCTTCATCGAGATTAGACCTTTGCTCATTGTAACAAGTCTACTCCCGCAGTAACCAACTCATCCATGCATCAGGGGCAACAATTATGTCTATAGTCACTCATACGATGCGGTGCAATGATAAAGTACTTAGAGAAATAAATAAAAGAATCAGAGTTCAAATTTCAATTATGGACTAATATTCTAGAGGTCGACCTTTGAATGCACATAAATTGTATTTCAAATTTATCTAGTAGGCAAATTAAGAAAAAAATTATTTATCTCTAAAATTAATAGACTAAAACTTAAACACTCTTAGATTATATATATAAATTATGTCTGTAGTTACTAATAACTTCTATAATAATAATTATTATAAATTATAACATCATCGTCTCATAGCTGTGCCAATTCTATTAAAATGATTTTAACTAAATTGACTTTTTTTATTAAGTTTAAGTATTTTTAAGCAAGTTGATAAATAATATTTAATATATTAATATTTCACGTGTAATAATAATTTTAACTAAGTTTAATCAGTTCACTACTATGACAAGTTGAAAGACAAATATTTTTAAAATAAAAATATAATAAATATTATTTTAATAAAAAAAATAAGGACTCCTTTTTGTTTTGACTATTAATATAAGCGCATTTACAAGCCTTTTTTATTTTTAAATGTTCCTTTCATGATTTATAAAAAATATCTAATACTATTTTTTAGCAAAAGTAAAAAAGACGTTCTATTTTATTATTTATCCGTTAATTTAAATTTAAATTAGATCCGTCAGATTGATTCATTGTACCAAGTAATTTAAGTGAATTGAATTGAAATTTTATCAATTTATTTTAAGATAGGTTCAGATAGGTTGATCCGTTTAGGCTCGTGATTCGCATGGATTAACCTGCGACTCACGTGAGTTGATCCGTGGATTAAGAAAATTTATTTATTTATTTTAAATTTTAAAATTAAAATAAAAAACTTAATAAATTAATGGATTTGATCTATTTAAATTTCAATTTAAGCTTAAAAATTACAACTCAAGTTTAAAATTTTTAACTTTATCAATTTAAACTTTAATCTAAATTTAAAATTTTTAAAATTTTTAAAATTTTTTTATAGATCAGTGGGTTAATCCGCCTAACTTATAGTCCGTTTTGGGTTAGATTAGGTTGGAGATTTTTCAATCTGTGAAGTTGGTGGGTCGGTTTGTCTCACCCTATCATATGATGAATTTTTAATGGGTTACCTGGTCTGCCATAAATTGATCCGTTTGACAACTCTTCTTATGCAAAAAAGGTGGAATCAATCACCTTAGTGGCCCCACATGATCGGCCCTACGACCATTTGTGAGGAGGTAAATCGAGAAACTGCAGTTGGTTATGACGTAGGAGGGTATTGTCTGGCTTCACTAGGATTCGAACTCTTATTCTTTTCTACAACTCTGCTGCGTCGTAACCAACTCAGCTATGCCTCAGAAACAAGATTGCATATGAAAGAGACGCTTGATGATGACGTTTTGTTAGAACATGGACAAAGGACAATCAAAGTCATAAAAGTTGTGATTATGATAAATTAAATTGTCTATCGAATTGTCCAATTCTGTCGGGCTCGAATCACTAGCCACTAGTTCGATCAAGTAGTAAATTAAGAATAATAAAATTTTAAATTAATAAAGTAAAAACATTTAAAAAATATTTTAAATTTAATTTATTATTTTTAATTTACGTTATAGATTCGAGAATATAAATATATGTAAAAAATTAAAAATTTATAAATTTTAATTTAGAATGATTGAGAATTTTTTACATCCACATTCGATTAGAGCTTAAGTTTGATCGCACCAACTTTTGTGGGACTGGATCGGTCATCTCCAGGGATTGAGTCTATGAAATTGACTGAGATTTATTATTATTATTTTTTTAAAGTTTGATCGCACCGACATTGGAGTATATTTAGTTAGACAAAAATAAATCGTCTTATTGTGTATGTAGTCAATTTTGTCGAGCACATGCATGAGGATGGAAATTTTGTCAAAGTGTGGAGCATATGTAGATGAGGATGGATCTATGTATTTACTTTTTAGGATTGGATTAATTCTGATCAATTTGATTTTATAAAATTTTTTTATTAATCATCAAAATAAATTGAAAAATACAGTTAAATTGAACAATTTAGTATCATAAAATTTTAAAAAATTTTAAATATAATATACCTCGAATATGAAATTTAAATTCTTATTTATTTATAGAGTCCATCCCATCATGCACCAAAAATCCTCAAATATTTATGTGTTAGCTAGCATTTATTATATTTATTCTATTTGAAAAACTATATTATTTTTTCAATATTAGTATTATATTCGAATATTTTTTTATTAAAATAAAGTGCTGATAATAAAAAAATGGCATATTTTTTTTAAATCTAAAAATATTTATTAAGTATTTGATCAACTGTAATTTATTACAAGAACAAATTTTTCTTCTGCAAAAGGTAGAATTCGTTATTCTAACGACCCACAATCATTTATGAAGAGACCCCATAATTATTTATGATGAAGTAATTTGAGAAACTATAATTGATCACAATAATAAAGGATATTATTTGACTTCATCACAGTTTAAATCTTATCATTTTTATAATTTTATTTCGTCATAACCAACTCAGTTATAACTTGAAAATCCGAACAAACACTCACACATTATGAGAACCGCCAACTGACACACGTCCATTGTATTCAGGGTAAGAAATAGTTTGTAGGGAGATCCTAGAATCGTATATCCAGGACGTCTCGTGACAGGAAGAGAGATTTTAATCGGATCTTTTGAGGTGATTTTTATATAATGATAAACTCCAATAAAAAATATCTAATGATTGATGGTAACTAAAATGAGGTCCTTAACAGAGTAGCGTAACAGAGTAGAGAGGACGCAGCCGCAGTACGCTGCCACGCTGGTGAAATAAATAGCACATGTTGTAGGACACGTGTCCTTTCGTCTACCCCGCTCCGCCACCTGCCGAATTAAAAGCACGCGCATCGAGACATTGCTCATTAAATACCCCGCCCTTTGCAGCTTCGCCCCCCGCGGGCCTTCTCGCCGTGCTCGTAGAGGAGAAAGGAGGATCTGGCGAAGACGACGAAGATGGAGGAGCGAAGTGAGAGGTTGCTGCTATCTGATGAGCAGGGGAAGGGCGTGGAGGAGGCGGAGGAGGAGGGGCTGAGGCAGAGGATATGGAAGGAGAACAAGAAGCTGTGGATCGTTGCCGGCCCGGCCATTTTCTCGCGCTTCGTCACCTTCGGCGTCTCCTTCATCACCCAGGCCTTCATCGGCCATGTCGGCCGCGTCGAGCTCGCCGCTTATGCGCTCGTCTTCACCGTCCTCACTCGATTTGCCAATGGCCTTCTGGTACCTACCCCCTATCTTCTCTCCGGTTGTTTCGCTCTGTGAATAAGGGCTTTGATTATTCACGTCGCCGAATGATGTGATATCTTCGCTCTGTGAATAAGGTTGCTTTGATTATTCACGTCGCCGAATGATGTGATATCTTACTGTATCGAGTTTAGATGAATAGAGATTGTTCGTTAGGGTAAAAAAAAAAAAGAATCGATCAATTTCTGTAATAATTCAAAAAGAAAAAGAAAAAGAGAGAAATTTCTATTTAATTTCATAGATCTTTTTTGTAATTTAAAAGTGGTCGAACTTAAAAAATATAGGCCCCTTTTCATTGCGGCCTAGGACAATGAGGGAGGATGGAGAAGGAGATCGTAAATTGTAGGCCTCCTTGGAATGTTGGGAAAGGACATCATAACCCTAACCATCTGAATTTGTGATATCAGCTAAAAACTGTTTGGCTAGTCAAATTGTATAACAAATAGTTTTCTGCAATATGCTTCTTTAAGAAGAAATGCAAACAAGGGATATGAAATTTCTGGAAGCTGATGCTCTAATTGGAGCTAGTGGTTATGCTCACAGAAAATTAGTTGAACGTGGATAAACATGATGGAATTGAAGTATAGGTTTGAATTTTTGTTTATGTCATAATAGACATGTAAATATGTGGTTATGTAATGCTTATACTTGATGATGTATGGATGACACTGCAGTTGGGAATGGCAAGTGCACTTGAAACTCTCTGTGGGCAATCTTTTGGTGCAAAAGAATATCGTATGCTTGGCATCTATCTTCAACGATCTTGGGTTATCTTGCTTTGTTGCACAATTCTCCTTCTACCCATTTATGTCTTTACAGCTCCAATCCTTAGATTCCTTGGGCAAGCTGAAGATATAGCAGCGATGGCTGGCACTATCTCACTTTGGATTATTCCAATCATCTTCTCCTTTGTCTTCTCCTGCACTTTTCAAATGTATCTGCAAAGCCAAAGCAAGAATCTCATCATTTCTTTTTTGGCTGCATTTTCACTTGGTCTTCACATCATCCTCTCTTGGCTCACGGTGT
The DNA here is from genome assembly GCF_044706935.1 of Curcuma longa. Lineage (NCBI taxonomy): Eukaryota > Viridiplantae > Streptophyta > Magnoliopsida > Zingiberales > Zingiberaceae > Curcuma > Curcuma longa. The sequence goes on from NC_133867.1 coordinate 5,174,311, forward strand.
TCAAGCTATCCATGGGAGTTTCTGGTGCAATGATTTCAATGATCCTAGCAATGTGGATTCCCATATTTGGTCAGTTTGCATTCGTCTTGGGGGGTGGTTGCCCAGATACATGGAAGGGCTTCTCAACAAGTGCTTTCAGTGACCTGTGGCCAGTCATAAAACTGTCATTATCTTCTGGAGCCATGTTATGGTATCAGTCTCTTTGTATTAGCTCTCTTTGATTGTTTATTCTTCACTTAAGAATTTTATACATGCAAATCTCTTTGTCTTTCCCAGCTTGGAGCTTTGGTACAATACCATATTGGTATTATTAACAGGACATATGAAAAATGCTGAGGTTGAAATTGATGCTCTTGCTATATGGTATAAGTCTCGATGTTTAATTCTCACTCTCTCTTTGCCCCTGCTCACGGTGCATTTTGATAAACAGCTTAAACATCAATGGTTTGGAAATGATGATTTCTCTAGGTTTCTTGGCTGCAGCAGGGTAAGGTTTATATTTGATTGTTTACAAATTTCAGACATTTAGCTATGATTGGTTGGTGCACTTACATAAATACCTGCAGAGTTCGCGTGGCCAATGAACTTGGTGCTGGAAGTGCTAAAGCAGCAAAGTTTTCAATCATTGTCGTTGTAGCTACTTCGTTTTCTATAGGATTGGTTCTGTTTTGTGTGTTCATGCTGGTTCGAGGCCGTGTTACTTATTTGTTTACCGATAATATAGAAGTGGTTAGAGAAGTGGATCTTCTTTCTCCTCTATTGTCATTTTCAATCCTACTAAACAGCATCCAGCCAGTGTTGTCTGGTGAGTTCTACTAAGCTTGTTAGCTTGCACGAAGCATTATGTTATAGCTGATTAAACCATAAAACCTCTCCTGAAATTTTATATTGGATGATAGAATTTTTTTAGAACCATGAAGCTGTATGAATAGATCATCCATATTTCCATAGATCTACGTTGATTTCCCTTTTATGTGTGGGAATTAACATTGTCAGCATACTTGGTATTGTATTGACCAGAAAAAATATATATAATCACTAAGCCTAAAATAACAAGTTAGGTTTACTTTTTTACAATGTACAGGTGGTGTTACTAAAGAAACACAGTTACTAAAATAATGACTTTCTAAGGATAAAATTGGTAAATTGCATTGGCCCTAAGATTTTTAATGGGAGGACTTTAAATTATTTAGAGATATATAAAATTTTAATCACATAATTAGTATTGTTGCAGCAGAGAAAGATTGCAATGGAGACATTGACTTTTTGTCATAGCATTGGTAGAGTGAATAAAATTCTGGAGAAGTATAACAGCTCTTGCATAAAGTCATATCTTTCAGAGTAAACCTTTGGCCTAATCAAATAGTAGTTTTTTAATTTTTCTCTGAGAACCATCTTGTATCAAAACATAGTTCCATGCTTTTGCTAAAACATAGGAAAAGCATGATCCTGAGGGGAATAATTCCATTTTTTGGGGTTTTAGACTTTTCTGAAAATTGAGAGTCACTGATATAAGACTTCTATTTATATCTTAATTGTCATTCAATCAGGTGTTGCAATTGGAGCTGGGTGGCAGAGTGTGGTGGCTTATGTCAATATCACTTGTTACTATGCCATAGGAATACCTGTAGGGGTTCTTCTTGGGTATTTAATTGGATTTCAAGTGAAGGTAAAATTTTGTTCGTCCCTTTAACTGTTTTTTATATTCTAAATTAGTTTGTCTAGCATCCATAAACATGTAAAATTATGTTTTTGCCCTCTCATCGTCACGACGATACCTTTTCATGGAAGGTGTTAGTTTACACTAATCGCAAGCATCTGGAGCTAAATATCACTGAGACTAGTTCATACTATTATTTCTGATAAAGCATTCCTGCATAAGTTTCTAACTACTGTTAGCATTCAAGAAAGAAAATGAAGGAAACATGATTGTTCAATTCATGCAGGGCATCTGGATTGGAATGTTGCTGGGGACGTTTGCTCAAACTGTTGTTCTTATAATAATCACTCTAAGAACAGATTGGGACAATCAGGTACTGTTTTCGACTCATGGTAGCCGTAAGATAGCTGGCTCAGACATATGAAGATTGTTACACCCATGTGATTTATGTTTCTGACTTTTCACTATGTGTTTCTGTGCTTTAGTTCATGGCTTCCCTTTCAGATTCGATAAAATGCTATCATTTTAATCTCATTGTCCAGGTAGTTCTTGCCAAAGCTCGCGTCAAGAAGTGGACTGTTGGAACATCAGAAGAGAATGATGAATCTGCACTTAGCTGATACCTCGAACTGTCTTCGGTTCGAAGGAGGACGACGACTCTGGTAAAATTTTGAAAACTATATATTTTTTGCTGGTTGCTTAATAATGTGCGTCTATATCCTTCCTTCCGATTGTTGTGTGAAACTACTAATATTTGCATTCAATGTAGTGGACTAGTGCATAAAGCTCTGGGATGGTGTATGATAAATTTAGAGAATTTGATAATATAATAAGAAGTTTCCAAGTAGTTAGTATATGTATATCATTAATGATAAAATTTTAAAACTAATAAATGATCAATTGAAAAGATTGTGAATTGTAATTTAAATTATATATGGTATTATGGTCTATGTAATAGATTAAAGAGAAACCAAAACTGCCCCTAGAGCTATGATGCAACAGCAAAGTGTTTTCATAGTTAAATAGGCATAAATGAGTCGATTTTTAATCATGGTGTATTGTCGATTAATTTTTTTGATGGGAAGATAAGTTTAGAATGTTAGTAGTAGAGCGATGAATTATTCATGCTTTTGATTTATGATAGAAAATTGATGAATCGATATCTGAATTATATAAAAAAATTAAATTTTAAGAGAGCAACTCTGAGCTTTGTTCAGTGAAGGGAAAAAAATCTTACAAAAAGTTCGCGAAAACGAAGGGAAAAAAAAAAGAAACATATGAAAATTTTTTTTTGTAGTGGCCCAGGTAAATTTATCTTGTTGAGGGTGGAGATATGATAAAGGAAAAGTTACTTTCTATCTTATTTCTTTTTTTCTATAAAAGATGAAATTTGTCATTTCAACAGTCTCATAAGATCGGTTCTACGATTATTTATAAGGAGGTGACTACGATAGATGAGGGTATTCGAACTCTTGTTCTTCTTCTACAATTTTGTTCCGCGGTAATCAATTTAGCTATGTCTTGGGACTTTACTTTTTATCTTATTCCGATTGATACAAATATGTCTAACAATTAATCAGCGGATGGATATCATAAATTTATTTTATTATTATTTTATAATAAGTAAATAGTGGAAAAGATGAATAATTTATTTTTTTTAATGAAATAAACAGTATAAAACTTTCCGTGTGAAATTTTTTTCTTTGTTTTTAAATCCGTTCTCCCATGTAAACACGGTATAGCGACTCTTTAATAAAGAGTAGACGCCTTGCAAAGGCACCTATTAGCTATTAGTGGGGTTGGCTTGACTAATCAAATCAATTACGCTAAATTGTTGAGAGACACTTATTCCATTTCTAAGTCAAATGGCCTAACTCGCTTTACTTCCAATGATAAAAAATTTTAATAACTGAGTTAAATGAAAATTCATCAACATAAATGAATAAGTTTAAATGCTAGGCTACAATTAGGAGTTTAAGTTGGTTCAAATTTGTTTATTAAAAATTTGATCAAGATCAAATCAAATTTAAGTTTGTTCATGAACATCTATGTTTGGAATATATGTGCCTTTTAGGTGGTGCAATGGTAGAGATAAGACACAATGTAGGATCAAATTTCTTTGTGCAATTAGGATTTAAATTTCATGTCTTCGTCGTAGTCAACTATAATTTTTCGATTTACTTCCTCATAAATGATCGTGGGATCGATCGTGTGAGACCGTTGAGGTGACAGATTTCATCTTTTACATAAGAGGATTTAAATTTCACTCAAAATATATTTTATTTGTGGTATTTGCTATAACGGTTTGTCGGATCTATTTATACTTTTATTTTGGTAGTCGATAAATTTTTTTTATAGGATCAGATCAATTATCTTTTAAATTAATTGGATCGTATGAATTAAATATCTAGATTATCAACGAAAAAAAACATCATTCAAGCTGTTAATCAACTCTGACTATCAACGTTATTTTTAGACTTTATGTTAAAATTTATTTATTGATAAAATTTATATTATTTTTAATATATTATGAATATTAAATTTAGAAAGAATATAAAAAATTATAAAATTATTTATGAATATATATATATATATATATATATATATATATATATATATATATATATATATAATTTTCATAAATATAATTCACAAAATTTTTTGTTTATTTTATATTGTTTTTGTAATTAAACGATTTATTAAGCCGAACATGAAGAAGAAATCAAGCCCACGGTGGCTCTTCCCTGCGCGTCGATTATTTCCAGAAAAGGCAGTCCGCCGTCTCCGAGATCATCCATCACTGCAACTCGCGTGCCACCCATGGCCTGCCCCTCCAGCAATCACGCGAAGCTCAGACGAGGCTCTGCACTCGATCCACCTCCGCCAGCGACCGGTGGAGCGGAACCACCTGGTGCCGGCAAACCGGGCAGTTGGAATGCGAGCGCAGCCAAGGGTCCAGGCACGCCGTGTGGTAGCAGTGGCTGCAGCTGGGCAGCACTCGGACGGCCTCCCCGTCCTCGAACTCGCACAGGCACACCGGGCAAGTGGTACTGCGCTCCGCCATCACCTTCTCCTCCTCCTCCTCCTTCCCGTAGCACCGCGCGGGGGGAAGCATGATTTGCGCCGCCGTCTCCGAGCCGCTCGCCGTCGTCTCCTCCGTCTCCGTGCCCGAGCCTCCACCTGCGGGCCGCCGCGCGCAGCATGCCTCCGCGATGCAGCGGCAGATCGCCAGGAGCAGAGCGGCCGACGTCGTGACGGCGAGCAGGCCGAGCAAGATTTGGGTGATGAAGTACCGGTCCATGAAGATGGACCTGTGCTTCCAGCAAGAGTAATAAAATCAGGTATCCGCCATGAAGAGCCTTCTGTGCTTGTCTTTGTCTTCGTTTTGTTTCTGTTGGCGCGTTGTCTGTTGTTGATTCTTGAAAAGGTTCAACCAGAAGCTTACAGTGGAGGTCGTTTAACTTCTTTTGCTTAGCTTCACGTTGTTGGCAGAAGGTAAGTTGTACTGAATCATGGTTTGATACATTTGACCTTTTCCGAGTTTAAATTCACCATGTATCAAGCCATGACACACATCTCCACTTGGGTTGTATCTTTTGCATACCTCCAGGCTCGTAACTTCTTTCGCATGGTGTGAGGTTGGGACGATTCTACAATATCCTTTCCGTAGTGGTCAACTGCAACTTTCTAATTTATTTTCTCACAGATGATCATGGAATCGATTGTGTAGGATTGTGGAGATGACAGATTTCACTTTTTACTGAAGAGGTTGGGACGACTCTTGTGATGTCTTCTTCGACTTCAATTCATTTGCCTCTTGTGAAGCAAGCTTTCTCCAACTCTAATGCTCGTAACTTCTTTCACATGGTGTGAGGTTGGGACGACTTTTACCGAGGTAATGTCCTCCCCGTAGTGGTTAATTGTAACTTTCTGATTTATCTTCTCACAGATAATCGTGGAATCAACCGTGTAGAATCGTGGGAATGACGGATTTCACCTTTTACTGAAGAGCTTGGGACAAGTCTTATGATGTCTTCTTCGACTTCAATTCATTTGCCTCTTGTGAAGCAAGCTTTCTCCAACTCTGATGCTCGTAACTTCTTTCACATGGTGTGAGGTTGAGACGACTTTTACCGAAGCAATGTCCTCTCTTGTAGTGATCAACTGTAACTTTTTAATTTATCTCCTCACAGATGATCGTAAAATCGACCGTATAGGACTGTAGGGATGACAAATTCCACTCTTTATTGAAGAAGTTGGGACGATTATTATGATGTCCTTCAATTCATTTGCCTCTTGTGAAGCAAGCTTTCTCCAACTCTGATGATTTCCTCAGCTCCTCTACTAAAGCCGCCGCCGCTTCTTGCTTCCTCTGATGTCTTTTCGCCCTCATGGACATGTAGTGGTAAAACACTCAAATAAATAAATAAGAAGATCAGAATTTGAATCTTAAATAGGATGAATATCTTTAAAAGTCAGCCTGTGAATATGTATAAATTGTATTCTAGATTTATCTAATAGCCGAATAAAGAGAGAAAATCATCTGCTTCCAGAATACTTTAAATCAATGGCTTCAAACCTAAACTCAGAATGAAGATAGCATACAATCACATTCTTGTTTCCTGTAAATATATAACTATGGGGCATCATCAACAAGTCAGAAATGCATAAAAGTTAACATTCATAACCATCACTAACCAAGTTGAATTAGGCTCAACAGTCTAAGCTCCAATATCAAAAATTTGCTGGTCAAGTCACTTGGATATTTCTACCATACCATTTCAATCTTTTTGTTAGCTGTGCTTAGCCAAAATGGATTGCACCACACCTTGAGCAATTGGATGGTACGAGTCGCGTGCCTCGGCGAAAATTCTTCTAGCCAGCATTTTCTCTTCCTCCCCAGTGCCATGAACTAATGCAGTGTACAGGGGGCGTAGGTACTTCATCCTTCCCACTTGCTTTAGAGTGCTCTCCACCTCCCCATGGTACTCCTTGCAGCCAGATGACACTGCCAGCTGAAGGAACGCAACTTTGACCTCGTAGTCCCTGGATTCGGATAGCTGATAGCGAGCGTCTAAGGCAGCAACCTGCACCATGAAGTTACAGAAAGTTTTCTGAATGACAGGAAATCAATTTGGTCTGTGTTCCAGAATTATTAAGTATCGACAGTCTCGTTAGCAGGAATGATTCGAAGCACCTAAAGATCCATACAACAATCAAAGAATTCATATCAGAACTGTTATTGACTGTTATTGTCTTGCTAGATAGGAAAGACATCAATCAGCATTGTAACATTATATAATATGCTTGTGCTCTCAGATGATAAAGCTTTAAAGCACATAGATGCAGGCAATTATTAGGAAGAATATAAGAAACGAAAGGTTAAAGGCATCAACAATCATGCATTGTCAAGATTTGGATATTTATGCATTGAATATTTTCCAATTGTACAGCCTAGGATCTTGAGGTCTTGACTTCATAATCTTGTTTAAAAACAACTACTCTTCAAGATGAGCTTCCCCATAAGTGGTAAAAGTAAAGTGCAACACCCAAATTTTGATCACCATGATCAACAAAGAAACAAAAACATGTTAGAATAACAAATTGTGTTAGACCAACTATTTGGATCAGCTACATGTATAACTAATAATATCCATACCTCCTAAATCAAGATTTATCTTTGATCTCCTACTACCCTTCACACCATCAACTCTAATCAAATCAACATGTCTAGATATAAAATATTTTAATCATCTTTTAACATGTTTATGTTGTTCCTACCTATTTCTCTTATTTTATCATCTATTGGAACCCCACACACCTATTTTAGCAAATCTTATGTTGTTACACTAATTATCTGCTGTTTTAGCTGCCCAAGATTATTGTTGGCCTTGCCACAGCCTCATAAAACTTATCTCTTAGCCTAAGGGGCACATGATGAAGATCAAGAAAATCTATGATTAAAATTTTTATTTATTCAATGCTATTGATTGATACCTAATTTTAATGTTGCTCTTAGTTTACATTTGAGAAGGAAAGTATTTGTCCCTTGTTTATAATAAACACTATTAACAAAAAAATTCAAGTCAAATTGAATTAAGACACTTGACAGGAATAAACCAATATATGACTTCATGTGTATGCAAGCATGTGCAATGTGGTAAAGAATTATGCATGTCTATGTAGGTGTATAAGTCAACACGTAGAGACAGTTGATTTTCAAAATAGTTTAGGAACGATTGTGAACTTAATGTTGGGTGCAACTACACAATTGATTCAAAATTTAAACTTCATATTTGAATGGCATTGTGTAATGTCAGATTACTTTGCATATGAAGTAACTAGTCAATCTAAATTGTTACTTTTCACTTATTTTTGGTACGCTAATCAACAAACAATTTGTTGAATCCTAATATTCATTATTCTCTCATGAAGGCAATCATGCACAGTCAATGAGATTTCCATAGATAATTTCACAGAAAGGGAAAGCTCAACATTTACAAACATAGATACATACAGACAATCTGTGATGGGTATATCATGTTGTTGTACAGATGATGGACATGGTAGTCAAGATTATGAGTCGAAGCTTAGGATCCTACGATTGAAATCGCCATAAGCAATCTAGATCCCAACTAGAATCAGTATTAGGCTAGATCTTCCTAGTGTAAAATGTTCATATTAATACTAATCTTAATACATAATGACAAATTTGAAATGTCAAATACAGTTCTAACATCTACAATTCTACACTTCAATCCTACAATCTGAAGCGATGGTTCTCTTCCCATTCCTAGATAGAATCTCGATCTTGACAACCTTCTGCAACCTTCCGCATGATGAATATAAACAGACCAAGGCAATCTCAAGGTACAAGAAAACTAACATAGAACATCTACATGCAACTAAAGGAGTAAAAGAAAGAGAATTTTCTCTTTGACACCAAATTGCATACCATAATTTTTCTCTAGGAACTACAAGTATTTAGTTAGATTTCTGAACTATGCACCTGTAGAAAGTTTTATATTAAATAAACTAACTTTAAGGGTTAGCCCATCACTCTAATATGGCAATTATAACCCCTTTCACTCGCCCTATACTGAAAAGTGAACAATTACATTGAATCTATTCAATTTACCATATTGTGGAGGACTATTATAGGTGAAGTTAAGAAGGATTTTATCTCAAATTAGAAAAGGTGAACAATTTCATTGAATCTTTTCAAACATATTAGTTTGGTAATTTCATATGTAAGTTGCTATTCTACATGCTCAATTAAGGATTCAATATTCTCTTGATATCAGAAGAGAGAAAAGTATATTTGGGAACACAAATACCTGAGATGCTTCAACAGACTTGGGCAGATTTTCAATATATAGTTCCCACTCCTGCCCGCTCCAGTCTGCAACTTGTTCTTCTTTCGGAATTTTACCGAGCTTAAACTCACTGGCCAAGGACACAATTTTTGAGTAGATTGTCGACACCGGCTCCATGGCATCTGGGGGGATCCCTGTACCCTCCACCCACAGCTTCAAGTCAATCTGATTTTCAATACCAGGAACATTCGCCTTTAGAAATTCAAGAAATGTCTCTGTATCGATAGATTGGAACTTAAATGTAGCTATATATTTCTTCACAAATACATCGAAAGCGGGACGGCCAATCTGAAAAAGGAAACCATAGAAATTTTAGCAGTGCCTGATGACAGGTATACTCAATGGGGAAGTAATCAAATTGAGACCTGCCGTTCGATACGCCAGAGGAACTGGAAGCCTTTCTCATATGGAACTTGGGAGTAGACTTCATCAGGGTCGATTCCTTCAAGGTTGGGCTTCAGCTTAGTGAACTCCATGTTGTCTGCAAACCTTTCCATTTCTTCATTCAATCCCTTCCATCCAATTCCTGTGTTCAAGACTGCCCGTTCCTCCCCTTGAACCACCTCTACAATCCTCCTTTCAGCATATGTCGTAAATCCCTATACAAATACCACAAAGAAGCCAATTATTGACGTGTTGATATGGATCATAAAGGAATCGGAAGAACTTTGAGCACATAAAAATTGTAGTTTTGATGTATCATTGTATGAATTATTCAAGAAACTAAAGAACAAGAAAAAAAAATCTGTTTTTATGTTCACAATTAGGTAACCTCATTCAGCCAGAAGTGCTCGTTGGTCTTGTTGGTGATGAGGTTGCCAGTCCAACTGTGGGCGAGCTCATGGGCGACCACCTGAGCGCCGGAGGCGTCCCCCTTGATGACAGTGGGTGTCAAGAAGACCATCATGGGGTTCTCCATGCCACCGTAGGGGAAACTAGGGGGAAGCACAAGGAGGTCAAAGCGCCCCCACTCGTATGGCCCGAAGAGCGCCTCCCCAGCTCGGATCATGTCCTCAGCGCCGGCGAACTCCCTGGCAGCGGCATCGAGAAGCACCGGACCACCCTCGGCATGGACGCGAGTGCGGGGCCCGACGTCGCGGGCAGCGATGCACCCGGCTGCAAAGGCGAAAAGGTAGGGCGGGATGGGGCGATCCATCACGAACTCCTCCACGGCGCGGCCGGGAGCGCACCAGAGGGCGTCGGAGCAGGCGGGGCCGGCCTCGCCGGCGATCGGATCGCGGGGGTCAGCGGCGCGTGCCGCCGCCATAACGGCGGTGAGGGGACGGGGGAGATTGAGGCGAGCGGAGAAGGTGAGGCGAGCCGCAGGGGTGTCCTGGCAAGGGAAGATGGAGCGGGCATGGATGGACTGGCACTGGGTGTAGACGAAGGGGTGAGCCTTGGAAGCGGTCTGGGCGGGGGAGAGCCACTGGAGCGCGGAGGATGACGGGGAGGTAGAGAAGACGACGAGGGCGGCCGCCTGGGCGGAGAGGGAAAGGGAGAGGGGCCGGCCGAAGACGGGGTCGTCGGACGAAGGGAAGGAGAAGGGGATCGGGGCGCCGGAAACGGGATCGAGGACGGAATGGACAAGGAGCGAACGGGTATCGAGGAGGAGATGGCCGGTGTGGGCGGCGGAGAGGGTGAGCAAGGCGGAGCCATGGATCGTGTTAGCGGCGAAGTCGAAGTAGAGGGTGAGCGCCACGTGTTTCGCCAGCGGGTGCGAGGCGTCTGTGTAGGAGTGCGGATCCAGTCGCGCCATCTTCGTCTTCCTCCTTCCTCCAACCTCTTCTCGTCGGCGTCGGCGGCGGCGGCGGCGGCGGACTGGTTTGGCAGAAGTGCTCCGCCGATATAAACTGGGCCCTGAGTGGGCCGGACACTTCTTTTTATAGCATTGGAGTTCCAATCACACTGAAGGTACGAGATTGGGTAAATACAGTATGCGTAAGTGAAATAAAGGTTTATGCTGTCGTAGGTTCGAGTTCGAATTGCACGTCTGGTTCAGATTCGCTGAATTAGATTCGTGACAGAGACCGAGTGGTGTCAATCGGGTCGGACCGGTTATCATCCGGCTCGATTCCATATCGTATATTTTAAATATATTCAAAAATTATAATAAATCAAGGGAGACTTGCTTAAAAATCCCCAATGAAAAACTTTTCTTTGTGGTCAGTCCCTATTCATGAATTTGTTTGCATGCACTCCCCAATCTTCCCCAACTTTAGTTTCAACTCCCCCATTACATGATTTTACAAACTTACCCTCCACCTCCTGCTATGTTTTCCCCTTCGCTCTCCCTATCGCCTCCTGCTGCTCTCGCCTCCACCTCCTCTTCGTCTTCTTCCTTTCCTTGGAAGCGTAAAGGTTCACATCCGATGTTGGGCTCCCACCTCACGGTCGCGCCTCCTCAGCTTGTCGTTAGCTGCTCCTCCGGTTTGGGCTCGGATTCGCCCAATTACAACTCGAGGTTCACCCTTCACTGCTTAGGGCTTTAAACCATCAGGAGTTAACCATTGAGGCTTTGTCGAACCTTTTAGTTGTGAGATGTAAGGAAGATGCTACTTTTTAGGCAGGTTGGGTTTGACAATTCATTTCGATTCGCTCGAAGGATACCGTCAAGGGCTGTGTTGGACGAACGTAGGAGTCTTTGGTATCTTAAGGATCCATTTTTCTGTTGTGTCGTCTTGTCGTTTTCGTTCATGCTTGTGTTTTTCATTCGAGTTATTTCTTCCCTCTGATGTAAGGCATGCATTGTTTGCCAGTAGGGGGCGATCTTCATCTGCCGAAAAGCACATCGAGTTAGATAGGTGGCTTTTTTCAATGATATTGTCCGCGTACAAGCAGTAGGAATAACATAATATAGATATAGAGTGTATGTTTCCACTTTTTAGCTAAAGGCTTTTAATGACATGGATCAATAAAGAAGGGGGAGTATGGAAACCCCTGCATTTAGGTAAGCAAAGCTCTTTAATCCATTACAAATGGGTCTTTCTAATAAGGCCACTACTGATAGGAATGGAGCAGGGTCTATAGAGTTCTCTTCCATGGAGTTGAATCAAGATCCTTAAATGACTCTTCATACGTGGATTGGTGATACCTCAAGGGTCAGAAAGGACATTCACAATAAGAAAGAAAAGGGAGTCTCGTCTACTGATTAACGGTTTGAAAGAGGTTTGATTTCTTCCTGTTTACCTAACCTTTGTACAAAATCTGGTCTTTGGTTTTGTAAAAAATGGAAGATGAGATGCATTCACCTGTTTTAGTATTTCACATATTTTAAAAGCTGAGATGTGCTTGACCTGTTCTCATTTGATCAAGTTATGAATTGTGAATGACTATTTTGAACAATAATTGATTCTGTACAATGGATAAGAAACTTACTGGGTTTAAACCGTTCAGGTATTTTGTTTTTTCTTGCTTAGGCTGTCATATTTAGGTATAAGGAAAGTCTAGATATTATTTGCAAAATTAAAAAGGAGAAAGAGAGTTGGTCGTGTAGGAAATAGAGGAGGGTAGAAAGATTAAAGAGGGATATAAAGTTCTGTTATTTCCTTTCTTGATTATGTAAGTTGCCGAAGATCTGTAGACAATAGGTAGGCAATATTCGATTGGTTCACAAAAGTAATAAATCTTTTACTGCCATATGAAAAGAGGAAGTAAAAGAAGAAAGATGACATTTAAATATCAGAGGTTATCCTTTAGTGGTTGCTTACACTTTGATGTGGTGATGATCTTGGATTTAAGCAGCGAGCATTGCCTTTATGTGCGCTTACCTAGATCTGTCATAATGCTGGTGCTATTTCACTTTGTGGCTAGATGACAATGGGAATTGGAGATAGTGGTTATGTTCTTGGAAATTTTGTTTCCTGAGTAACATTAACTTCACATTTTCTATTGACTTTCAAATAATTTAAAGATCTGGTGTAAGAAATTGATTATCTTGTTGCTTCCTTCTAATATTTATAGAGACTTGCTTAAAAATATTCAATGGAAAACTATTTGATTTACATGTTACTGAAATATCTTTTAATGAGCATGTACTCATATATTTGATCCGTAATACTTTTTCCAATCTACAGGAAAAGGAGGATGATAGAACAAAGAAGTGATACAACTACAAGACGGTGTACTTGATCCAGTGGCAGTATTTACGCCTTGTTGTTGCTTTAATGCTCCTTTTCTGTTATGTCAGTGACTGTAATGTAGTTTTTACTTTGTATGCAATGTGGGGCTGATACTAGCTGATGTATAAGACTTGTGTGATATCTATAATTCATACTTTTGGTTAGTGACATAAACATCTTATTGTTATTTTGATGTAATTTCATTCACTTATGAAATTGAATAGTATGTTTTGTTCAATAGTTGAGATTTCTATCAAATTTATGAATGAGATGCTGTTGAAATTTATACTAAAATTTCATCCAATTATACTCAATATAAACCAAATCATACTTTAATTTTAATAATATATACTAAAATTTTAATATTTTGTACTAATAAACTACATGCTCTTGGCATTTCCTACTTAGTTATTAGAAAAATCTTGTTATTGTATATCGATATATTTTAGTTTACTTATGAAATTAAATGATATATTTAGTGTACTTTTTATTTCTGAGGTGTCATCTGAACACTATACTCAAATCAAATTAAATGATATGTTTAGTGTACTTTTTATTTCTGAGGTGTTATCTGAGCACTATACTCAAATCTCCTAAAATCATACTGGATCTCACTCGATTTATACTGTAATTTCCACAATG